>NC_087067.1:17088206-17345809 GCF_963678635.1 Symsagittifera roscoffensis
TTTGGAAGTGCAAGGTCGATAACATTATCAAATTTTTTCATTAGTACTAACTAAATCAAATATGTAGTTAGTTTTAAATAAAAAAATTATGGTTAGTTGGGAAATTACTAAAGGGTTCATGTCATATGGTGAGTCTTCAATTTAGCGGATAACTGTCTGATCATAGCGCTATTTTTTAGAGGATTAGTAAAATTATATAACGATATTCTGGAGAGCGTGGGAAGGAGGGAAATTTCATCGACATACTGATTATGATTTGATAAATTGTGAAGTGTGGTAGTGGTTGGGGTTCCTCTAGTTTTATTGTCTCGTGGAGTAGCCTATGTATTTGATTTTGATAGCATTCAATGTATTCTAACTTGGGCGTCTAAGAATAATTTTTTTAATTGCTGTGAAGAAAAATCTAAAAAATCCTGCGAATAAGATTCTTGCTACGGTAGCTTGTCTATTTACTTGTGTGTGTGTGTGCTGCGCATGTGTTATATAGTCCTTTCAAGAAAAAAAAATTTAAAAAAAATCCTGTGATATTAAACATTGTGTAAAATATTATTCAATCTTTCAAGGATGTAAAAGGGCCACCCTAGAAAGGCTAGGAGTTCATTTTTTATCTGCAAAAAACTAAAAACTTCTATTGGTGAGATAACTTGCATTTTTCTCCGTTGATGTAAATTTATTCCTTGATTTCTTCAAAATATCCACTGTAATCTTGTTTATAGATATCGTAGAAAACGGCTGACTTTTCGGGTATTTTGACCTAAAGATTGTCGTTGGATGGTGAACAATTTGTAAAGAGTTCTTGAAACTGTTGCGGGCGTATGTGATGTTGTGTATCCGATTTAGAACATATAACCATGGATTGTAAATATGTATTATTATTACGAACTGTTGCACAAATACTTTCAGGTGAAAACGTCTCTAAAGATGCATAAAGATGAGGGAGGGTATCAATAGATAATACTTATTTTCGTTTGGGTTAAGTTGTACTACATTGTGGCTACATTTTGATCCGCATGGTAGAGTACTATCCTAAAAATATGCTAGTCGTGATAGTGTGTATACAAAAATTACTTGAATTGTTTTTTGAAAAGTGGTTTTTTAGTAGCATCTTTTGTCTTCGAACACATACACTGGAGAGATTCATTTAGTGCACGTCTAATACCAAAGGATGTTTCCTTCCTTGTAAAAAAATTGAGCAATTACCTGATGGTAGGTAGCCTGCATAGCGTATTTGTAATACAGCTAATACTAAGTATTATGAAATTTGTTTTCGTTCTAGTTCACTAAAGCTTTTTTAGTTTCAGAGATTGTTTTTTCTTGATAAATTTTCCTGATAATGTATTCAGGTTACCTCACAAGATGAATGTCGTAACAGATTGCGTCGAAAATTGTGATATTCAAAATTGATTGTTCTTGTAGCCCTGTAGTGACACCAGTTTTTGGTAGAAAAATTCCTCCAACGTTTCCATGATTTTTGTATAATGTGACTGGTAGCTAGGACTTTTCATATAGGATTTGTATGGGATTTAGGGACTAGAGGTTTTGCTGTTTCTTTTTGAATTCTTTTTCTTTTTGTACTAGTATTTTTGAGTAATGTGTGCGGAAAATTGGTTTCGAATATTTACATGCTTATTGTGTTTCCTAATGGAAATTCATCTGATCTTCTTCCAACAGGTTGTAATTGATGAAATGGTATAAATTCTATAAAAAAAATATGTAAAATTTGATCATTCTTGCATGAATTTTACCAACTTGAAATGCGGTACATGTGTCTTCAGGAAACAAACAACGGTTGCTTGTGTGCGAAGGATGGAAGCTCATTATCTTTGATTATTTTTCTACAAGATAAGCAGATTCCTTGATCAAATACTGTGTAGTTTTTTAAGTCAAAAGTTAATTGATTGTTTTCGAATTGGATTTTCTAATCAAAAGCATATTTTTTTGATATCTTGAGTTTTTTGGGTTAGCTTTGCAATTTGATGGGTCATTTCTTCTGAGAAGAGGTGTTCAGTTTTTATCGTAAATATCATAAAATTAGCGTCCATGTGCACCATGATAAGGAACTAGTTGTAAAAATCCGTGGCGTGTTCAGGTTGTTATTTTTGTGCGGAGTCTGGAAAATATGAGATCTCACTACTTTTCGAGTATTGTAGTTTTGTGATACTATTTTTTAACGTTATAGTTCGTTTTTGCAGTCATTAAGGTTAGGATGTAATTTTTTTCATTTTTGCTTTGGTAATATGATTCTTGATCAGTCTTTTTCTGTTTACAGTTGAGACTTGAGAACGATTTACTTTCCCCTCAGAAAAGTTTCCTGTGAATTTATAACCTGTGAGTGTCGCGGCGCGGGCTTTCGATTAAAGTGTTGCATTTACATTAATTGATTCGTTTGCTTGTGATTCTGATTCACATTATATGACTTGGTTTATTACATGTTTGCTTAGTAATTTTTAAAATGTTATTCGCAATCATAATGAGTAACGAGAAGATCTTGTGGTCCTTTTCGATGAGAGGGGTTGTTTTGGATTATTGTTTCAGGGTGTATTAGGAAGTTAAGGCATTTTCTGATGAACGCAATAAAAGATACATGTGTACGATAGTCCTGAATATAGACTACAGAAACTTTTTTAGCCTATTGTCTTTTTAGAGTTTCCATTCTCTTTTTAAACTATTTCTTTGCACAGAAACGCAGGAGGTAATGATTGAACAGTGATTTCTGGTTAAAATAATGGCAATGGGTGATGTACTTGGTTGTTTAGTTTCATTGTTATTTCAAATTTCAGTACTAATGTTTTTTGTGGAAATATTTTAATGTTGTGCTCTTGAATATCTAAGAGTATATCGTGATTGTTTTGTAGTCTATTTAACGCCCAATTGCTTTGGTGACTACCGTCGAGATATTAAAAAGAGGAGACGGTGCTTCAAATTAGTTCCAAACTAGACTTAGGGGCTTACTTGTTTTTTTTTTGTTATTCTTGATATCTGTCGTTTAATTGATTTGGAAAATTAGTTCGAACTTTATTAACCAGTGCTATACCTATTACTGAAGGTTTTAACCACGGAAAAGTGTTTATGGCAATGCTAAATTGTATCTTGTGTATACCTATCGGTTCGCTTACAATGTTTGGTTCGCCTTGAGTAAATGTATTTCTCATCTTATGTGGGAGCCTACGTGAAGAGGTGGGAGTGTTGAATGGGTTTTCTCTAACTTGTTCAAAAGTGGGCGTTAAACCTAAGTAATCTGATGGAATAACTGGTGTATTTTGTTGTAATATCAAAATTTTTCTTGAAGAGGTGCTCTTTATTGTGTTGCTTGAAAGATGTAAGCGAGTAGATGTTGGCGATGAGGGTATTTTGAAATGAACTCTTTGCTAGGGTGATTTGCTAGGGTCCTCTTTACTCGTGACTGAATTATTTGTTGTTCGATTGTAGTAATTTGGTTATGATTTTGACTATAGTACCTGGTTCCATTTAGCTTTTGATGTAATGCGGGATTACGTTTACATGCTGGTTCGCACTCTGGTTCGCTTAAAGTGCGTAATAATGAGCTGGTCCTAATTATTGTTCTGACTTCTTTCTGCAAAGGTATATGGGTGACTTGTCCACGTAAGATAAAGGAGTAGAAGCTTGGGGCTGGTTTGGTTGACTTGTTGTAGGCGTTGACATGGGATTTTGGGATGGATTGGTGAGTGGCGATTCTTTTATCGGGAATGGGTCAGCAAATTTTGATTTTTTGATTTAGTATTTTTTTCAATAGGTTTATTAAAAAGAAATTGTTGATAAAATTCTTCGGCAGTACTTATAATCAAATTCATGCTAATACAAATGCAATTTTTGCTTCTTAAGACATTTAGTAAGCGTCAGGGTTAGAGAAACTTATAAATTTAGAAAAATCATAAAAAGTATCAGAAAATCTTACAAAAAAATACAAATTGTATACAAAGAACTATAAAAATGACTTTCACAAAATCTAAAACGGAGTTGACAACAAAAACAATTGCAAAAAGTTATTTGATAAAATTGTGGAAAATTGAAAAGAAGTGTTTTTGTACAACGGAGTTTTCAGTGAGCGTTCGAAAAGTTTCAGTGAGCATGTTTAACTTTTTCAAAACTATATCGAGTGAGGTCGAGATTGTGTTTTTTTTTGACAAGTGGATTGGGTATGAAGAGGTTTGGGTGAAACAAGCCTGTAGTTTTGTGTATACCTTTGGTAATTTTTGTTTTTATTTACGGTATTGTTAGGGTTTTTGTAGACTAGGTTGTCTTTAGGCTGCGTGAGCTTATTTGTTTTTTAGGCCAACTTTCTGTTTTTCTTCTGGTGATTGTCAGGAATTCATTGTTTTTATTTTTAATAGTTTTTGAAATATTTGATAGAAGGTGGTTGCAGCTTCGATATGATATTTTTTTAAATTGTCAAATATGAGGGTATTGCTGATTTTTGACCAGAATGTCTGTGAGATACAATTATAGGTCAACTTCAAATTCAAGTTATGTCGGCTAATAATAGCAGTGGTGTAAAAAAAGAGTGAGATAATCTCAAGTGATATGATTGGTTGATTTTTGAATGATTTCTTCTAAGAAAGAGAAATATTTAAAATCGAACAGAATTTTTGAAAAATGGCTTTTTGAAATGTTTTTTATTTTAAATATGTCATGAATACTGGTCGTTCGTAGATATTTAAGGAATTATTAATTAAATAAAAGATTATTGAAAACTTTATTTTCTTTAATATCTTAGATTGAGGGATAAACTTTTGATTATTTGGTCCTGGTTCATTTTGGAGTCGAGATGATTGGCGTTGTTGTGATTTTTCTTTTGAATGGATATTAGGATTTTGTCCTTTAACTTACGATTTGTTCTATGTTCTGTAGTATGATTTTCAATGTGTTTTCTACTATGTTTTTTGTTATTTTATTTGATGATTCTTGTAGTTCGTTTAGAAAATTAGGTGTTTTCAGACCATGGTTTTCTTGAGATGTTTCAACAAAATGTAATCTTGTGAAAGACTATAAACGTGTTAGCTCGCGAAAAGCGTCTTCTTTTGGGTAGTATGGTAAGAAGTTATTTCTGTGTTGTGTTAATTTTCTATCTAGATCTTTCCATTTGTATGTTACATCTGTGGATTTTTTACGATTTGACATGGTCTTTTTCTAAGGGGTGACAATATTTTTGGGGTCCCTTTATGTTCTTGTTTTGAGATCTGAGGCTGATGTAAAACGTGAATTTATTTGGGATTGAATGTTTTGACTTTGTATTAGGTTCTTAGTTGTTTTTGATCCATTCCTGTTTCACGGGAAAAAAATCCATACTGTGTAGGTGCCGGAAGCAAGTTTAAAAGTTTGTGTGTGATGAAAAAGGTCTTCACCATGAGTTTGAAGTAATAAGTTATAACAATTTAATTTTTTAATTGATTGGCATTATCCTTGTGCATTTTAGAGAAATTTTCTAAAACCATTATTGGTTTATTGGGCTTTTGGTTAAAAACTGTTTCATAGGGTGACAATCCAATTGTTGGGGTAATTTGAGAATTATATGGTAGTGGAATTGTTTTGATGTACATTGACCATTCAAAATACATTTTGTCATCTCAGTTAAGTATAAATCGGTTACATTAACTGGTTCATAACTTCAATTTTTCCATTTGTCCATGGAGCATGTAAGGCTTCAATTTTTTGTTTAAATTTAAATAATTGACATAATGTGATTATTTCATTATTAAAAAGTTTGTTTCCTTTGTCTGTAACCAAGGTTTCGGGTAATTCAATTTTTGCTATCCATTGCTCATAAGGTGTTTTTATGCGTATTAAGCATTGGAGCGTGACAAAGGGGTTAGGAGCTACCTATTGTCTAAATGCATCTACAATTACCGTAAGAAATTTCCTTCAAAAAATGGTGATAATGGGCCTTTTGAGTCGAATGAGGTTCTGTGGTTAAAGTATAAACTTTTTTCCCTTGAAATCTTGTTTAACTGCTATTTTTTTTGATGTGGAATGGTTTTATTCAGTTTACAGGCGAAAAAGTCCTTGCAAAGTACTTTAACCCATATTGGTGCGTCTGGGAAGAAAAATTTTGTGTAAAATTATGATATGTCGTTTCTGATCCAATATGCCCATTTGGACTCAAGAAGTCGGAGGTGTAAAAAGCTATTAACATTTTTCTTAGAGGTACCTTGTAGACAGGGTACCTTGTATCTGTGTAATGATTTTCCAATACGTCGGTATTTTCGTTTTTTGTAATGTAGTTTTTTTCCGGAAAACATCAGAGTAATGTTTTTCCCCTTTGATGCTGATATCAGTTTTTTTGGGCTTAGTTTTGTTTTTTTTTGCCAACATTTCGTTTGGCTTTTTTTATGGTCAAGGTTTTTTTAATAGTTCGGTTGTCAAATAACCTGTGCTTGGCAAGAAAATTTGCTGAACTTCACGACATGATAAATTATTTTCTCTATGGGGTCTCCTAAATCAAATTTTTCATTCATAGTACATTTTTTGTTTTGTCTCACGGTTTTGTTAATTTGATTGCATCTATATGGTCTTCCTTTCTTTTATTGGAAATGATATACTGCATTGTGAGATTTGCTAATATGTTTTTAATAGTGTACTGTTTTTTATCCATGAGGATTATGGTATAGGTTTAGATGTGTCTTTTTCTAATAAAGCATTTCCATAATTGTTTTTTGACAGTTTAAGTGGAGCGGAAAGTGTTCTAGGTGGTTTATCTGTTTGTTAATAGAATTAATTTTGACCGCTCATCTTCAGTCTAATCATTGTGAAGTTTCGTCATTAGCGTGAAAAACTTCAATATTTTGTGGTTTTCTTACAGTTGTTTTCCGAGTGAGTGGTTCTGTTGGTGTATTTCTATAAAGATGTTCACCTGCTGTCCAACATAAGTTTAAACCTGAAAATTTCATTGAAAAAAATTTAAGTCTATTGACTCTATTTTTAGTGTTTGAAAAGAGAAAGGTACTGGTTTTCTGGTCAGTAATGAAACTGTTGGATGTTTTGTTATAAGGATTAAAAATTCATTTTCTGTTAGTATAATTTGTTTTTGCTATACATTATCTCATAAGTGTACAGAGTCCGAGTTCTGTTTTTGTGAAGATAGCTGACATCAAGTTCATTTTGTTAGTGCCTTGAGGTAATTTTGAAAAGTGCTGCGACAATTCAAAAATTGGATGCATCGCATATTGCATAACACTGTTAATTTCGATCTGGGATACTGTTTGATGTTCGTTCGCATAGAAATGTTTTGATTTTGTCGAAACGTTTCTGATGTTTCAAGGTACATTCAAAATTGCTTTGTTGACGTAATTTGTTTTAAAGCAGACTCAAATATAACCGCACTTTATAAATGTATTTGTGTAGAAAAAAATTACCTTTCAAAGGATGTCTCCTAATGTTTTTTAGATGGTGGTTGATGCTTTAAGAATGCGTCAATTGTTCATTTCAGTGATGTAATTATTTTTCCTTCAATAGTATGTCCAAAAATTTTCCCACGGGTGAGGAAAAACTTGTTTTTTATCTGGGCTGCTGACAGTGTTTTGATCAACAAAAACTGAAGATATATATCCAACATTTTAGATACTTCTCAATTTGTTTGTGATTGTACGAAAACATCATCTAAGTATGTCATAACGTTTTTACTAAGGATTAGTGGCTAAAAAATTTTACTCATAGTTTAAGAAAAAACAGTTGGTTCTATCGAGATGCCATAGATTAATCTGTCAAACTCAAGCTGTTGATTTCCAATGACAATTGTCATTAACGGCTTGATTGTTCATTAAGTGATTTTTGGTTTTATGCGCTGTTCATATCTGCTGTTGTAAAATTTTGTCCGTTTATTTTTGTGAGAATTACTTGTTTTCTTTCCTTGGGATAATTGCCTTTTGAATCATCATTTAGAGCGTTTAATTATCTTGCATCTAGTACTATCGAGAATAAAAATTAGGTTTAAAAAGGCATTCTCTTCGGGTTGTTGTGCTTTAGTGACTGCCGAAAAAATTTCGTATTGTTCAAAAATATCTGTTTACCTTGTAAGTCTGTTTACCTTGCCTTGTAAATATATTGGAACTTTAAATGCGTGTTGTTTTATAGAGGCTGCATCGCGTTTAAGTGAACTGTGTAAGGGTGATTGTATCTTGCGTACATCAAACTTTGGTGTATCATAAACCACGGAGTGTTTTAATAAATAATCTGCTAGTTGTTCAAACTTTTTTTGTTTTATTTGAGAGTGTTGGAATTTAAACATATTTGAAAAAGGTTGCCGTTCATTTGAGTGTTTAAGTCTTCAAACGTGGGTTTGAAATAACGGGTTTTGTAAAATAATCATTGTTTTGTTTTGGTTCAATAGTGATACTGTTAATTGAATAATCTTCATTTAATATTAAAGATTGACAAATATCTAAAAAATTTAAATTTTTTTTCTCTATAAGAGGGCGTGGTTGGTGTCGTATTTCGATATAAGTTTGCTGTTGTTCGTATTTGCTTTTTTATTCACCAAATGCGAAATAAAAATTATTTCGAGCATTTGATCAATGCTAGATTTGTTGAAATTTGAGTTAAAATAATCATTTGATAATGGTAAGAGTTAATCGGATTTTCTTCTTCGGGTTCTATTCTAAACATAATCATAACAAATATGCTTTCATTTCCACTTTCATCAGCTGCGCTTTCACGGTAAATAAATTCTTGCTGCATTGCTAAAGTTTCCGTGTTATCTATTTTTGCTGGGTCTGAGGTTGTTTTTTTTGTTGTTTGTACTTGACTTTTTTGTTGGTGGTTGATGTTTAGGTGTACTGCTTCAACGGTTATTATTTTGTCTATCTGAAAACTGTGCATAATTTTGATATTCCATCTGAGAAGAATTTTTGATCTTTTTTAGTATATACTGTTCCTAGGTCTAGGGTTATTTGGTAACTATTGTTCCTAGCTATAGAGTTTTTTTGAGGTCTGTTGTTATAGCTTCTATTATATGGCTGGTTATCTGGTTAGTTTCGGGTTCTTTTAATCGAGTTATTCCTATTGTGATTTTTTGAAATTTTAGGTGGCAATTGTTTGAAAAGTGTCTTGAGCAATCAATTGAATAATATCGGTTTCGGTTAATTGAACATGATCAACTTCTTTAATAATTAGAGTTATTACTTCTATTAGAGTTAGATCTTGAATAGTGGTTTCTGTACTGGTTTTTTTGACTATTTGATCGACTATACCTATTTTGTGATTAATCTTGTGGCTTTGTCTAACTGGAGATCGTCCACAAAAATTATTGGAGCAGGTGATTGTAAATTGCTATTAGTATAATTAGGTAGGAGGGGTTTTCCTGAACTGTTGTCTTTTTGAATAATTTTGGTTTGATAAGTTTCGGTTTTTTGTTCGTGTATTGCTAGAAAAATTTAAACGGTTCTTTATGTTTTGGTGGTCGATTTGTTTTATGTTGTTGTTTTTGTCTGCATTCAGCAATACTGTGGCAAATTTTAACCATTTTTTGTATGAGGGTTATTCTTCAAAATTTGAGTTCTTTTCGTATAGTTTCGAGGATTTCTCTGCTAATTCACTAGCGGAGTCTTAAATGTTATTTATGTATGACGTAGTTGTCTGATTATTTATGATATGTTGTAGTTTTAGATTTTTGTTTCTTCAGTTTTTTGTGATTTCTGCTTGTTCTGGTTTCTCTGCGAGTTTGCGGAAATCTATGTATGGTTTGCGCAGTGATGATGGATGTTTTGTTTTCTTTTTGATTGCTATTTTCATTAATTGTGGTGTTAAGGTCATCAATAGAATTTCTGTCATTTAAATGATTTTATGATCGTGTGTCATTGGAGAATAGGCTTTTTGAATCAAAGTTTATTTTTCTACAGCTAGTTGTTTCATAGTTCCTTATGGGAGTCTGCAACTTTCATTTCATAGAACTCTTTGATGTTTCTTTCAGAGTCAACCATTTTCAAAAAAGTTTTGTAAAGCGTTTCCAATCGGATTTAATGTCTACGGTGAGAATGAGAGCCGTCTTTGAGCTGCACAGTCGAGCATGGTTTATATCAGTACGTTTAAGAATGCGACTTTGGTGAAGTGTTGATTTGATAGGTTTTGGGCCTAAATTTAATATTATTTTAGCTGTGACAGCGTTTAAATATTCTTCTACTGAATATTCAGGATCTGCTCCTGGGGAAACCCTGAGCGGTTTGTTTGTTATTATAGATGAGCCACTCATGAGGTGTGCATTCATTTTCATTTGAAGTGATTCTGCAAACTTTTTGTGCAGTTTACGAAATGATTTTTGGTAAATTCGGTGATTTTTGTTGGTTGCAAAAAAAAGTAGTATAACTCCATTTCTCAGTGAATCGGTTTTTTAACCTTGATTTTTTTATTTGGTAAGGTGATTGTTTGTTATGATCTGGTGGTGCAAAATTTTGACTTGTAAGGTACTTTCGTGCTGCTTGATGAGTTTATGTAGGATTTATAAATATCTGGTTGAAACATTTCGTCTGTTAGATCTATGTCATTCCATTGGTAATTTGGGTGGCTAGCTTTATTCTGTTGTTGATTTTGAGTAATAGTTTTCATCTTCCGAATAACTTGGTGACTTTTTAATAATGAACTGTTCATTATTCGGGTTACGTTTTTGGTTGAAAAATTGATTGCTCTCAGTGCGATCTGTCTGAGTTTTTCTCCTATCAGTAAAAGTTACAGATTGTGTATTTTAATTTTTAGACGCTTGCCGAGTATATCGTTGCTCTTGAGATTGGGATTAAGTCGTAAAAAGTGATTGTGCTGTTGGGATGTTGGGATGCCACGTGTAAAACTGTGTCATATAATTTAAAACTGTTTCCACTTGTGTACTTTGGTTTATTAATTGGACGTTTTTTTAGTTATTGATCTATGTGCTTAGTGTTCCATTTGTGAATATTTTTGAACAACTGTTGTTTTTTCTGTTGATTGTAATGTTGTTTGCGGTAATTGAGTATTATTTTCAATTCTTTGCTAAAATTCTTTGTAGATCGACTTGAGTTATTTGTTAAATTTTTATTTCAGTGAGTGTTTTAAGAATTCAGTCGAAAATTGTGAAAAGAGATTAAATTCTCGTCTGACTATTGATAAAACTTGTGGAGATTGATAAAATGCTTCATTTGTATCTAATACTGGAATAGAATAATGAATGATGGAGAAAACTCTTTTTGTGGATATTGAGTTTGCTCGCTGTGAGTTTTGATTAATAAATTCCATAAATTTATTTGAGAAACCTAATTCCATATCATCTGTTTGTTTTTGGCGCAGTCGTTGATTGTTTAGCTTTAGTGGTAGAAGTTCAATAGTGAATATTGCATAGTGTGAGGTTATATTGCTTTTAACAGGTAGATAGTAACCTGGTAATTGTCTTCTTATGCTTACTTCTTGAAATTTTGTTTGCATGTTCTAATTCCTTTTTGGAACAAATTTACTATCAAGTTGTGGCAAAATTGGACTTAACCTCTTGACGAGTCAGTTGTTGAGTTGATGACATATGAGAGCACAGTGTCATTGTCAAAACTTTTATCCTTTTGGATCGTATCGTGTGTGCTATTACGGTTAGTGTGTAACAAATCTCAATGTGTCTTTTTGGTTATTTCCAGTTATTTAATCTTACTGGTTTTCAAAAACGGAAATTTTTTTTTCTGCGTTTGCTGTATATGAATGATGCTGTTGAGGCTTCGGAGTTGGATGAAAATCGTTGATTATCAACTGGTTTTTTTTCGTGTATTAGGTGTCTAAGTTTCCCAAGTTTTTGCATGATTGTTGAGTCAGATTCCGAAACGGCGTTCTGTGTTCTGGAAAGTTTGTTTTTCCTTTCATAAATTGATTTTGTTTATAAATTACAGCTTCAATTGTTTTTGGCGTTTTTGATCTGATATTTTTCTTCTTTTTGTTTGTGTGTTGTAATTTATGAGATCAAATCTTGCATTTTTGATTAAACATTTATGGAGTGTTTTTGTTGGTTTGCTTGGCAAGTTATCTTTTGAGATAAGCATTAGAACTATTGATGCAAAATTTAGGTGTCATTTTCTATTTCCTAAACTATTATTTCTCACGATTTTTGTGAGGTTATCCGAATCCTCGAGGTAGGTTGTCGCCAGACAATACAGTTTGCGGACATAGTATATCATTTTGCTTGTGACATTTTCTACTGCTTTCAACCGATTGTGACGTTCTTTACATCTATATTAACTTAAATTGTTTCAATTGGTGTTTGATATGAGATCAAAGCTTGAAAAATAGTAAGTCAATCCACAAGATTCCGGTATAATCAGAAGATCGTTAGATACTATTGCATATTTTTACCAATTTTTAAGATTAGTTTTAGGCTTTTTTCAATTAAGAGGTAGAGTTAAAGGTAAGGATGAGTAACCAAAGATATTCACTGATTAGCCTAGTTGAAATGATGAATTTGTTATGGAAAAACTTCACTAAATCCAGGGTCGTGTATATTGTTCGAAATTGAATTGACGTTTGAGCTCGTTTGAGGTGAGGTCGTACCAGAATTTCTGTTCTTACGGCTAGTTGTTTTTTAACTTCATTTGGGAGTCTGCGAGTCTCAGTGCATAGAACTCTTTGATTTTTCTCTCAGAGTCAAACATGTTTGAAAATTCTATTTTAAAGCGTTTCCAATCGGATATAATTTCTACGGTAAGACTGAAAACCGTTTTTGAGCTGCACCATTGAGCAGGGTATGTGTCAGTGCTGTACGTTTATGAATCCAATTTTTGTAAAGAATTATTTTGATAGGTTCTGGGCCTAGATTTATTATTAGTTTACCTGTAACAGCATTTAAATAATCTTCCACTGAATATTCAGGATCTGTTCCTGTGAAAATTCTAAGTGGTTTGTTTGATGTTATGGGTGATCAACCCATGAGAATTGCATTCATCGTCATCTGAAATGATTCCTCTGTATTTGGTATTCCTGTTAAGTTTGTTAGTTGGTTTTCGGTAATTTCATGTTGTTGTAAGTAATTAGGTAGTCCAATTTCATTTCTCAGTGAGTCAATTTGGTAACGTTGAGTATAATTATTTGGCATTGTGACTGTTTATTATGAACTGGTTGTGCCAAATTTTGTCTTGTAAGATACGTTTGTGGTGTTTGTTGTGAACTTGATGAGTTTATGTAGGGTTTATAAAGATCTCGTTGAAAAATTTTGTCAGCTTAATCTATGTCGTTCCATTGGTTTTTTCGGTGCCTAGCTTTATTCTGTTGTTGATTTCGATTAGTGTTTTTCATCTTCCGAATAATTCGGTTAGTTTCTTTTGAACGGTCTTTTTTTCGGGTCGAGTTTATCAGACCCTCTTATCAGAAAAAAAACACAGATTGAGTTATTTGAACTTTGGACGTTTGCTGAGTGTAATTATGCTGTTGAGATTGGGGCTATGTTGTATAGAGTGGTCAAGCTAACGGGTTGCTAATACTTTTGTTTGTATAGAAGTCGTAATTGTGATTTGCAAAACTGTTTCCACTTATATACTTTTTTGTTAAGTGGACGGTTTTTGTTTTTTGAACTACATGTTTGGTAATCCATTTATGAATACGTTGGAACAACTGTTGGTTTAACTGTTGATTGTAATTTTGTTTGTGGAAGCTGAAATTTACTTTTGTTGTGTGGTGTCGTGATTGTAGGATGTATAGGCGAAATATTTTGTTGTGTTGTTGTGGGTTTTGTTTCAACATTTTCTTTATTTGAACATTATGAAGGCGTTTAAATATCTTGTTGTGTTAGGTTCGTAGTTCCATAAAGGGTATCCTGTGTAGTTATAAATGTGGAATTTAGAATGTTCATAAGTGTACTTTCATAAATTTTTGTGTTGTATTTTACAATTGTTGTCCAGTGTTAACTGAGCTACTTTTAAGTAATTTTTATTTACTGAGATGGTTGCAATTGCTGCACTGAATTTATCCTTTGGTATATTAAAAAAAATTGGTACCATTCTGTGTCACATACCTAATCTGTTTCAATAATTTTCATCTACTAGAGTTGTATCTTTGACACTTTTGGGGTCGGAAGTTTTTTCTCAACTGGGCAATTCTGTGTAAATTATGTTGAAAGTAAACTATAATGAACCATGCTGAGATTCTTTAATATCTACTTTTTAGTTGTTTGTAAAGTTTCTATGTCAGTGAGCGTTTCATGAATCGAGCCTAAAGTTCTTGGAAAGAGATTGAGTTCTCTTCTAACTTTTGAGTGTCTAAATGTTTGTGGTCGAGATATAAAAAAGTGTAAAAGGTTTTATTTGTTTCTAAAATTGAAACACATCTGTAAATGATGGAAAAAACTTATTGTGGATATTGAGTTTGCTTGTTGTGAGTTCTGATTTATAAAATTCATGACCTCCTTTTGAGAAATCTAACTCTATATTATCTGTTTGTATTTGGTGTGGTCATTGATTGTTTGGATTTTGTGGTAGAATTTCAATAGTGATTTTTCCTTAGTTTGAGGTTAAACTGCTTTTAACGGGTAGATAGTGATTCAATACTTGTCTTCTTGTTCTTATTTCTGGAAATTTTTGTTTGCATGGCCTATTTCTTTTTTGTAACAAATTACTACTAAATTGTGGCAAAATTGGACATGTCTTATTGACGGGTCATTTTTTGGGTCAATGGCAAATGAAAGGATAGTGTCATTGTCAAAATGTTTGTCCTTTTGGATCATTTTTTTTGTGGTAATACGGTTAAAGTGTAACAATTTTCAATGTGTCTTTTTGGTTGATTCCAGTTACATCTATGTTAACTTAACCTTATTGGTTTGTTGTTTGATATGAGATCAAGTGTCGGAGAATAGTTAGTCAATCCACAAGGTTCAGGTATATTTAGTAGATCCTTAGATACTTTTTTAGATCTTAGCAGTTCCACGACTTATTCTAGGCCCTCGTCAATTAAGAGGCAGGGGTCAAGTAAAGGGTGAGCAACCAAAGTTCTTCACTCTTTAACCTAGTTGAAATGGTAAGTTTGTTTTGGAAAAACTTCAGTTAATCCTAAGTCGTGTATTAGGGTTCGAAGCTGAAGCGATGTTTGAGGTCATTTGAGGTCGTACCAGAGTTTCTGTTCTCACAGCTAGTTGTTTTATAGTTTCAGTTGGGAGTATGCAATTAGAACTCTATGATGTTTATTTCAGAGTCACACATTTTTGAAAAATTTTGTGTAAAGCCTTTCCAATCGGGTATTCCGTTGTTTCGATATCAACAGTTTGTATTCGGTTTGATGGTTGATTCTTTGAGTTTCGTGGTAGATTTTTAATTGTGAATATGCCATAGTGTGAGATTATATTGCTTTTACCAGGAAGCTGGTAATCAAGTATTTGTCTTCTTAGTTTTACCTCTGGAAACATTTATTTGCATAGACATTTTCCTTTTTGGAACAAAATTATTCTTATTTTATGGCAAAATTGGACTTGTCCTTTTGGCGTGTCACTTTCTGGGTCGATGACGAATGGGAGGATACTTTTTTTCGTGAGGTTTCATGTTCGATTTGTAACAACTCTCATTGTGTCTTATCGGTTGATTCCAGGTGTATAATTTCAGGGCTTTCGAATATCATACATTTTTTTCTTCGTTTGCGTTTTATGAAAAATGCTGCTGGGGCTTCAGATTCAAAAAAATAACGTTTATTGTCAACTGGTTTGTTTTGTCGTGTAAGAGTTCTCTAAAAATTTCAAGTTCTTGTCTGGTTAATGAGTCAACTTCCGAAACAGCGTTTTTTGTTCTAGAACAAACTGTTTTTCTTTTCATAATTTGTTTTTGTTTAGAAATTATAGCTTGCATTTGTTGTTGAGTTTTTGATCTGATATCTTCTTCTTTTTGTTTGTGTGGGGTAATTGCGAGATCATATCTCGCGTCTATAATTGAACATTTTCTGCGTTTGCTTTAAATGGATGATGCTGTTGTAGCTTCGGAGAATGCTGGTTATTGTTGATTATCAACTGGTTTTTTGTCGTGTTTTAGGTTTGTAGAATTTCCAAGTTTTTGTATCGTTGTTTAGTCAGAGTCAGAAACAGCGTTCTGTGTCCTGGAAAACTTGTTTTTTTTTCGTAATTTTCTTTTTGCCTAGAAATTACAGCTTTAACTCGTTTGAGTATTTGATCTGACATATCCTACTTTTTGATTGTGTGGTGTAAATTATGAGATCAAATCTTGCAGCTTCAATTAAACAATTATGGAGAATTTTTGTTTGTTTGTTTGGCAAGTCTATGTTTTTATTTTCCTAATCCTCGAGATAGATTGAGATTGTCGCCAGGCAAGACGGGTTTGGGTGAAAGTATAGCGTTTTGGTAGAACGATTTTATGCTGCTCTCAAACGAATATGACGTTCTTTAGAACTATGTTATTTTAACCTTATTTATTTGTTGTTTGATATGAGATCAAGTGTCGGAGAATAATTATTCAATCCACGAGGTTCAGGTATTTTTAGTAGATCGTTAGATACTATTTTAGATCTTAGCAGTTCCACGATTTATTCTAGGCCTTGGTCAAATAAGAGGCAGGGGTCAAGTAAAGGGTGAGCAACCAAAGTTCTTCACTCTTTAACCTAGTTGAAATGGTAAGTTTGTTTTGGAAAAACTTCAGTTAATCCTAAGTCGTGTTTTAGGTTTCGAAGCTGAGGCGATGTTTGAGGTCATTTGATGTCGTACTTTAGTTTCTGTTCTTACAGCTAGTTGTTTTATAGTTTCAGTTTGGAGTCTGCAATTAGAACTCTATGATGTTTATTTCAGAGTCACACAATTTTATAAAAAAAATTGTGTAAAGCCTTTCCAATCGGGTTTAATTTCTATAGTAAGACTGAGAACCAATTTTGAGCTGCACCATCGAGCGTGGTTTGTGTCAGTGCTGTACGTTTATGAGCCCATTTTTGATAAAAGATTGTTTTGATAGGTTCTGGGCCTATATTTATTATTAGATTACCTGTGACAGCGTTTAAATGTTCTTCTACTGAATATTCAGGATCTGCTCCTGTGAAAACCTTAGGTTGCTTGTTTGATTTTACAGATGATCCACTCATGAGGTGTGCATTCACTGTCATTTGAAGCGATTCTACTATATTTGGATTTTTGTGAAGTTTAGGATTTGATTTTTGGTAATTTCATGTTGGTGTAAATAAGGAGGTAGTATAATTTCATTTCTCAGTGAATCGGGTTTGTTACTTTAGGTTTCCTATGGTTTTCGGGGTTTCGTGATTGTTTGTTATGATCTGGTAGTGCAGAATTTTGTCTTGTTAGGTATTTTTGTGGTGTTTGTTGTGGTTTGGTTGAATTTATGTAGGATTTTCTAAATATCTTGTTGAAAATTTTGTCCGTTTGGTCTATGTTATTCTATTGGTATTTGTGGTGGCTAGCATTATTCTGTTAATGATTTCGATTAGTAGTTTTCATCTTCTGAATTTTGTGGTTGGTTTTTATCAACGAATTGTCTATTCATTACTGGGGTTACTTCAATGCTATCTGTCTGAGTTTTTCTCCTATCAGTAAAATTTACAGGTTGTGCTATTCGGTTTTTAGACGTTTGCTGAAGGTAATTATGCTCTTGTGAATGGCCTTGTGTTGTAAAATGTGGTCGTGCCAACGGGTTGCTAATGTTATTTTTTGTCTAGAAATCGTAATTGTGATTTGCAAAACTGTTTCCAATTGTATATTTTGGTTTGTTAAAGAGACGTTTTTTAGTTAATGAACTATATGTTTGGTAATCCATTTGTGAATAAATTAGAAAAACTGTTGGTTTAACTGTTGATTGTACTGTTGTTTATAGAAACTGAGTATTACTTTTGTTGTGTGGTGTTGTGATCATAGGATGTATAGGTTAAATACCTTGTTGTGTTGTTGTTGCTATTGTTTCAACAATGTCACCATTTACATGTGGTGATGTCCTTTGAATATCTTGTTTAGGAAAATCTGTAAATTGTGTTAGGCTCATTGTTCCACTCAGGTTGTTCTGTGTAATTATAGATGCTGGAACTAGACTGTTATCAAAAGTCGTATAATAAAACATTGTCTTGTAATTTAAAATTGTTGTGTCCCGTGTTAACTCTGTTGCTTTAAAGTAATCTTTAAATGTGAGATTGTTGCAATTGCTGCAGTGAAGATGTCGTTTGGTTTATCTAAAACAGGTGGTATTTTTCTGGTTCTTATAATTAATTTGTTTCTTCTACTAGAACTGTATCTTCGACACTTTGGGTTCGGATGCTTTTCTCGCCTTGGGAAAATAAAGTTCAAATTTTCTCGAAAGCAATCTATAATGAACCATGCTAAGATTCTTTGTAGATCGAACTTTTAATGATTTGCGAGTTTTTTTATGTCAGTGAGTGTTTCATGAATCGAGTCTAAAAATCTTTGAAAGAGATTAAGTTCTCTTCTTACTTTTGAGTGTCGTAATGTTTGCGGTGGAGATACATAAAAGGTTTTATTTGGATCTAAAAATGAAATATAACTATAAATAAGGAGGTAGTATATTTTTATTTCTCAGTGAGTCAATTTGGTAACG
Organism: Symsagittifera roscoffensis; assembly: GCF_963678635.1. NCBI lineage: Eukaryota > Metazoa > Xenacoelomorpha > Acoela > Convolutidae > Symsagittifera > Symsagittifera roscoffensis. The sequence goes on from NC_087067.1 coordinate 17,106,689, forward strand.
TTGAGTATAATTATTTGGTATTGTGACTGTTTATTATTAACTGGTTGTGCCAAATTTTATCTTGTAAGATACGTTTGTGGTGTTTGTTGTGAACTTGATGAGTTTATGTAGGGTTTATAAAGATCTCGTTGAAAAATTTTGTCAGCTTAATCTATGTCGTTCCATTGGTTTTTTCGGTGCCTAGCTTTATTCTGTTGTTGATTTCGATTAGTGTTTTTCATCTTCCGAATAATTCGGTTAGTTTCTTTTGAACGGTCTTTTTTTCGGGTCGAGTTTATCAGACCCTCTTATCAGAAAAAAAACACAGATTGAGTTATTTGAACTTTGGACGTTTGCTGAGTGTAATTATGCTGTTGAGATTGGGGCTATGTTGTATAGAGTGGTCAAGCTAACGGGTTGCTAATACTTTTGTTTGTATAGAAGTCGTAATTGTGATTTGCAAAACTGTTTCCACTTATATACTTTTTTGTTAAGTGGACGGTTTTTGTTTTTTGAACTACATGTTTGGTAATCCATTTATGAATACGTTGGAACAACTGTTGGTTTAACTGTTGATTGTAATTTTGTTTGTGGAAGCTGAAATTTACTTTTGTTGTGTGGTGTCGTGATTGTAGGATGTATAGGCGAAATATTTTGTTGTGTTGTTGTGGGTTTTGTTTCAACATTTTCTTTATTTGAACATTGTGATGGCGTTTAAATATCTTGTTGTGTTAGGTTCGTAGTTCCATAAAGGGTATCCTGTGTAGTCAAAATGTGGAATTTAGACTGTTCATAAGTGCACTTTCATAAATTATTGTGTTGTGTTTTACAATTGTTGTCCAGTGTTAACTGAGCTACTTTTAAGTAATTTTTATTTACTGAGATGGTTGCAATTGCTGCACTGAATTTATCCTTTGGTATATTAAAAAAAATTGGTACCATTCTGGGTCACATACCTAATGTGTTTCAATATTTTTCATCTACTAGAATTGTATATTTGACACTTTTGGGGTCGGAAGTTTTTTCTCAACTGGGCAATTCTGTGTAAATTATGTTGAAAGTAAACTATAATGAACCATGCTGAGATTCTTTAATATCTACTTTTTAGTTGTTTGCGAAGTTTCTATGTCAGTGAGCGTTTCATGAATCGAGCCTAAAGTTCTTGGAAAGAGATTGCGTTCTCTTCTAACTTTTGAGTGTCGAAATGTTTGTGGTCGAGATATACAAAAGTGTAAAAGGTTTTATTTGTTTCTAAAATTGAAACACATCTGTAAATGATGGAAAAAACTTATTGTGGATATTTAGTTTGCTTGTTGTGAGTTCTGATTTATAAAATTCATGACCTCCTTTTGAGAAATCTAACTCTATATTATCTGTTTGTATTTGGTGTGGTCATTGATTGTTTGGATTTTGTGGTAGAATTTCAATAGTGATTTTTCCTTAGTTTGAGGTTAAACTGCTTTTAACGGGTAGATAGTGATTCAATACTTGTCTTCTTGTTCTTATTTCTGGAAATTTTTGCTTGCATGGCCTATTTCTTTTTTGTAACAAATTACTACTAAATTGTGGCAAAATTGGACATGTCTTATTGACGGGTCATTTTTTGGGTCAATGGCAAATGAAAGGATAGTATCATTGTCAAAATGTTTGTCCTTTTGGATCATTTTTTGTGTGGTAATACGGTTAAAGTGTAACAATTTTCAATGTGTCTTTTTGGTTGATTCCAGTTACATCTATGTTAACTTAACCTTATTTGTTTGTTGTTTGATATGAGATCAAGTGTCGGAGAATAGTTAGTCAATCCACAAGGTTCAGGTATATTTAGTAGATCGTTAGATACTTTTTTAGATCTTAGCAGTTCCACGACTTATTCTAGGCCCTCGTCAATTAAGAGGCAGGGGTCAAGTAAAGGGTGAGCAACCAAAGTTCTTCACTCTTTAACCTAGTTGAAATGGTAAGTTTGTTTTGGAAAAACTTCAGTTAATCCTAAGTCGTGTATTAGGGTTCGAAGCTGAAGCAATGTTTGAGGTCATTTGAGGTCGTACCAGAGTTTCTGTTCTCACAGCTAGTTGTTTTATAGTTTCAGTTGGGAGTATGCAATTAGAACTCTATGATGTTTATTTCAGAGTCACACATTTTTGAAAAATTTTGTGTAAAACCTTTCCAATCGGGTATTCCGTTGTTTCGATATCAACAGTTTGTATTCGGTTTGATGGTTGATTCTTTGAGTTTCGTGGTAGATTTTTAATTGTGAATATGCCATAGTGTGAGATTATATTGCTTTTACCAGGAAGCTGGTAATCAAGTATTTGTCTTCTTAGTTTTACCTCTGGAAACATTTATTTGCATAGACATTTTCCTTTTTGGAACAAAATTATTCTTATTTTATGGCAAAATTTGACTTGTCCTTTTGGCGTGTCACTTTCTGGGTCGATGACGAATGGGAGGATATTTTTTTTCGTGAGGTTTCATGTTCGATTTGTAACAACTCTCATTGTGTCTTATCGGTTGATTCCAGGTGTATATTTTCAGGGCTTTCGAATATCATACATTTTTTTTCTTCGTTTGCGTTTTATGAAAAATGCTGCTGGGGCTTCAGATTTGAAAAAATAACGTTTATTGTCAACTGGTTTGTTTTGTCGTGTAAGAGTTCTCTAAAAACTTCAAGTTCTTGTCTGGTTAATGAGTCAACTTCCGAAACAGCGTTTTTTGTTCTAGAACAAACTGTTTTTCTTTTCATAATTTGTTTTTGTTTAGAAATTATAGCTTGCTTTTGTTGTTGAGTTTTTGATCTGATATCTTCTTCTTTTTGTTTGTGTGGGGTAATTGCGAGATCATATCTCGCGTCTATAATTGAACATTTTCTGCGTTTGCTTTAAATGGATGATGCTGTTGTAGCTTCGGAGAATGCTGGTTATTGTTGATTAACAACTAGTTTTTTGTCGTGTTTTAGGTTTGTAGAATTTCCAAGTTTTTGTATCGTTGTTTAGTCAGAGTCAGAAACAGCGTTCTGTGTCCTGGAAAACTTGTTTTTTTTCATAATTTTCTTTTTGCCTGGAAATTACAGCTTTAACTCGTTTGAGTATTTGATCTGACATATCTTACTTTTTGATTGTGTGGTGTAAATTATGAGATCAAATCTTGCAGTTTCAATTAAACAATTATGGAGAATTTTTGTTTGTTTGTTTGGCAAGTCTATGTTTTTATTTTCCTAATCCTCGAGATAGATTGAGATTGTCGCCAGGCAAGACGGGTTTGGGTGAAAGTATAGCGTTTTGGTAGAACGATTTTATGCTGCTCTCAAACGAATATGACGTTCTTTACAACTATGTTATTTTAACCTTATTTATTTGTTGTTGATATGAGATCAAGTGTCGGAGAATAATTATTCAATCCACGAGGTTCAGGTATTTTTAGTAGATCGTTAGATACTATTTTAGATCTTAGCAGTTCCACGACTTATTCTAGGCCTTGGTCAAATAAGAGGCAGGGGTCAAGTAAAGGGTGAGCAACCAAAGTTCTTCACTCTTTAACCTAGTTGAAATGGTAAGTTTGTTAATCCTAAGTCGTGTTTTAGGGTTCGAAGCTGAGGCGATGTTTGAGGTCGTTTGAGGTCGTACTTTAGTTTCTGTTCTTACAGCTAGTTGTTTTATAGTTTCAGTTTGGAGTCTGCAATTAGAACTCTATGATGTTTATTTCAGAGTCACACAATTTTAAAAAAAAAATTGTGTAAAGCCTTTCCAATCGGGTTTAATTTCTATAGTAAGATTGTTTTGATAGGTTCTGGGCCTATATTTATTATTAGATTACCTGTGACAGCGTTTAAATGTTCTTCTACTAAATATTCAGGATCTGCTCCTGTGAAAACCTTAGGTTGCTTGTTTGATTTTACAGATGATCCACTCATGAGGTGTGCATTCACTGTCATTTGAAGCGATTCTACTATATTTGGATTTTTGTGAAGTTTAGGATTTGATTTTTGGTAATTTCATGTTGGTGTAAATAAGGAGGTAGTATAATTTCATTTCTCAGTGAATCGGGTTTGTAAATTTAGGTTTCCTATGGTTTTCGGGGTTTTGTGATTGTTTGTTATGATCTGGTAGTGCAGAATTTTGTCTTTTTAGGTATTTTTGTGGTGTTTGTTGTGGTTTGGTTGAATTTATGTAGGATTTATAAATATCTTGTTGAAAATTTTGTCCGTTTGGTCTATGTTATTCTATTGGTATTTGTGGTGGCTAGCATTATTCTGTTAATGATTCCGATTAGTAGTTTTCATCTTCTGAATTTTGTGGTTGGTTTTTATCAACGAATTGTCTATTCATTACTGGGGTTACTTCAATGCTATCTGTCTGAGTTTTTCTCCTATCAGTAAAATTTACAGGTTGTGCTATTCGGTTTTTAGACGTTTGCTGAAGGTAATTATGCTCTTGTGAATGGCCTTGTGTTGTAAAATGTGGTCGTGCCAACGGGTTGCTAATGTTATTTTTTGTCTAGAAATTGTAATTGTGATTTGCAAAACTGCTTCCAATTGTATATTTTGGTTTGTTAAAGAGACGTTTTTTAGTTAATGAACTATAAGTTTGGTAATCCATTTGTGAATAAATTAGAAAAACTGTTGATTTAACTGTTGATTGTACTGTTGTTTATAGAAACTGAGTATTACTTTTGTTGTGTGTTGTTGTGATCATAGGATGTATAGGTTAAATACCTTGTTGTGTTGTTGTTGCTATTGTTTCAACAATGTCATCATTTACATGTGGTCATGTCCTTTGAATATCTTGTTTAGGAAAATCTATAAATTGTGTTAGGCTCATTGTTCCACTCAGGTTGTTCTGTGTAATTATAGATGCTGGAACTAGACTGTTATCAAAAGTCGTATAATAAAACATTGTCTTGTAATTTAAAATTGTTGTGTCCCGTGTTAACTCTGTTGCTTTAAAGTAATCTTTAAATGTGAGATTGTTGCAACTGCTGCAGTGAAGATGTCGTTTGGTTTAACTAAAACAGGTGGTATTTTTCTGGTTCTTATAATTAATTTGTTTCTTCTACTAGAACTGTATCTTCGACACTTTGGGTTCGGATGCTTTTCTCGCCTTGGGAAAATAAAGTCCAAATTTTCTCGAAAGCAATCTATAATGAACCATGCTAAGATTCTTTGTAGATCGAACTTTTAATGATTTGCGAGTTTTCTATGTCAGTGAGTGTTTCATGAATCGAGTCTAAAAATCTTTGAAAGAGATTAAGTTCTCTTCTTACTTTTGAGTGTCGAAGTGTTTGCGGTGGAGATACATAAAAGGTTTTATTTGGATCTAAAAATGAAATATAACTATAAATAAGGAGGTTGTATAATTTTATTTCTCAGTGAATCGGGTTGGTAACTTTAAGTTTTCTATGGTTTTCCGGGTTTTGTGATTGTTTGTTATTATCTGGTACTGCAAAGTTTTGTCTTGTTAGGTACTTTTGTGATGTTTGTTGTGGTCTGGTTGAATTTATGTAGGATTTATAAATATCTTGTTGAAAATTTTGTCCGTTTGGTCTATGTTATTCCATTGGTATTTGTGGTGGCTAGCATTATTCTGTTAATGATTTCGATTAGTAGTTTTCATTTTCTGAAGTTTTTGGTTGGTTTTTATCAACGAAATGTCCATTCATTACTCGGGTTACTTCAATGCTATCTGTCTGAGTTTTTCTCCTACAGTAAAATTTACAGGTTGTGCTATTTGGTTTTTAAACGTTTGCTGAGTGTGATTATGCTCCTGTGAATGGCCTTGTTGTGTAAAATGTGGTCGTGCCAACGGGTTGCTAATGTTTTTTTTTGTCTAGAAATCGTAATTGTGATTTGCAAACTGTTTCCAATTGTATATTTTGGTGTTTTAAAGAGACGTTTTTTAGTTAAGGATTTATATGTTTGGTAATTCATTCGTGAATAAATTGGAAAAACTGTTGGTTTAACTGTTGATTGTACTGTTGTTTATAGAAACTGAGTATTACTTTTGTTGTGTGGTGTTGTGATCATAGGATGTTTAGGTTAATTACCTTGTTGTGTTGTTGTGGCTATTGTTTCAACAATGTCAGCATTTACAAAAGGTGACGTCCTTTAAATATCTTGTTTAGGAAAATCTATATATTGTGTTAGGTTCAGTGTTCCACTCAGGTTGTTCTGTGTAATTATAAATGCTAAAACTAGACTGTTATCAAAGGTCGTATCATAAAACATTGCGTTGTAATTTAAAGTTGTTGTGTCCCGTGCTAACTCTGTTGCTTTAAAGTAATCTTTAAATGTTGAGATTGTTCCAATTGCTGCAGTGAAGATGTCGTTTGGTTTAACTAAAACAGGTGGTACCTTTCTGGTTCTTAAACTTAAATTGTTTCTTCTACTAGAACTGTATCTTCGACACGTTGGGTTCGGATGTTTTTCTCGCCTTGGGAAAATAAAGTCCAAATTTTCTTGAAAGCAATCTATAATAAACCATGCTAAGATTCTTTGTAGATCGAATTTTTAATGATTCGCGAGTTTTCTATGTCAGTGAGTGTTTCATGAATCGAGTCTAAAAATCTTTGAAAGAGATTAAGTTCTCTTCTTACTTTTGAGTGTCGAAATGTTTGTGGTGGAGATACGTAAAAGGTTTTTTTGGATCTAAAAATGAAATATAACTGTAAATGATAGGAAAAACATCATTTCTGAAGATTGAGTTTGTTAGTTGTGAGTTTTTATGTTGGATATTTTTACTAAATTCCGTTGAAAATACTAGTGAGAAATCTGTTTCGATATCAACTGTTTGTATTCGGTTTGATGGTTGATTGTTTGAGTTTCGTGGTAGATTTTCAGTAGTGAAAAAGCCATAGTGTGAGATTAAATTGCTTTTCCAGGAAGCTGGTAATCAAGTATTTGTCTTCTTAGTTTTACCTCTGGAAACATTTATTTGCATGGACATTTTCCTTTTTGGGAGAAAATTATTCTTATTTTATGGCAAAATTGGACTTGTCCTTTTGGCGTGTCACTTTTTGGGTCGATGACGAATGGGAAGATCTTTTATTTTTCGTGAGGTTTCATGTTCGATTTGTAACAACTCTCATTGTGTCTTATCGGTTGCTTCCAGGTGTATAATTTCATGGCTTTCGATTATCATACATTTTTTTCTGCGTTTGGGTTTTATGAAAAATGCTGCTGTGGCTTCAGATTCAAAAAAAAACGTTGATTGTCAACTGGTTTGTTTTGTCGTGTAAGAGGTCTCTAAAAATTCCAAGTTCTTGTCTGGTTAATGAGTCAACTTCCGAAACAGCGTTTTTTGTTCTAGAACAAGCTGATTTTTTTAATAATTTTTTTTGCTTAGAAATTATAGCTTGTTTTTGTTGTTGAGTTTTTGATTTGATATATTCTTCTTTTTGTTTGTGTGGGGTAATTGCGAGATCATATCTCGCTTCTATAATTGAACATTTACTTAGATTTTTTTTCTGTTTCTTTCCCAAGTTATCTCTTATCATAAGTAATAGAATGGTTGATGCAAAATCCAGGTGTCAGTTTCTTTTTCCTAAACTGATAGTTTTCACAACTTTTGTGAGGTTTTCCTAATCATTGGGGTAGATTGTCCTAAAAAGAAAGGTTGGGAGAGTCTAAATCAAAAAATCGTTAGAATGAGTTTTTACTGCTTTCAAACGAATGTGACCTTCTTTGCATATAAGTTAACTTTATCTTTCTTAATTGGGGTTTGATATGAGCTCAAGGGTTGGAGAATTTTAAATCAACCCAAAATTTTCAGGTATTTTTATAAAATAAGCAGATAGTTCTAAAATATTTTAGTTCTTACCAGTTCTAAGATTTGTTCTTGGCCTGTTTCAACTAGGAGTTAGGGTTCAAGTGAAGGATGAGTAACCGATGTTCTTCACTGTTTAGCCAAATTGAATTAATATTTTTATGATTTTCAGTTAACCCTGGGTCGTGTAAAAGGGTTGGAAAATGCATCGACCCTGGAGATTGTTTTTTACTAGCTTTAAAAAGCGGGGGTAACAGTTTTAGATTTTTCAAGGAAAGCCGTGTTGGTCAATTTTTTAATTAAAAATAATTTACAATCATGAATAAAAATTTACGACCTAATTTTAAAATTAAAGTTTACAGATCAAAAAATAGCCTAGATGAGTTGATTTAAGAAATTAAAATTATGGTTTAACTTAACCAATGTTAGGCCTCGGTATGGTTGAATTGAAATTTTGAATGTTATCGAAATGGTTGAAGATGCAAGAAAAATCCTGATCATCTTGAAATTAATTGAAGTTAGTTGATCTAAATAAGCTTTTGTTAGTTTAAGGTGAAGAAGATCAGTAACAGAAAAAGTCATCGAGAAACAAGGAACTTCATATATATTTTTAAAACTAATCATAAATGTTTTTAACAAACTAATGTTTTGTGTTTCTATTCATTCAATAAGTATAAAAATTTTAAAAGTTTCTACAAAAATACTGCAGATTTGAAAGTTTTGAGGTAGAAAGAAAACTTTTAGTCGACTGGAAATACATATAGGTTTAAATTATGCGTTATAGTGAGATATAGTGCTTTGCCATGAGTTTTACAGCTTCATTTATCGCAATTCACATTAGTGACTGAAAATGTAGTGCATAAATAGTTTTATAGAGAAATAATCGTTGTAGTGTACTTTTTCGTTTCACAATGTAGAGAATCGGTATGTTGTCTTGGTATCACTCTTATTAACGATTCGATTTGATTAGACCTATTGAGTCGTGGAAATAAGCTAATTTTATCTTCGATTTGAATTATCCCTTTGATGAGCGTTTTTGATCTAGTTTGTCTATTGTATTTTTAGTTTTTGCTAATTCTTAAACTGTAGGGGTTTGTTCGAGACTCGTTTGGTCGCTTCACATGAGTTTAATTCCGGGGTGGTTTTCTCATACAGTAATTTTGGATATAACACACCGTCTGTTCGTCACGCTATCGTATTTTCGGTTGTAAAGAATGGTGAAACTTCTTAGTATTATACCGATCCTATTCTATCTTACTCTTATATTTTCTAATCTTAATATATCTATTATATACTGTTACTGTTATTGCTTCGAGGTTAGAATCGAGGAAGATCAACTGTTTGCTAAGTTAAATTGATTCTTCTCTGGCTGAAACGATTTTTATTACGAATATAATGGGATATATTAAATATTGTGCTGAGCTGGTTCCTTTTTTGCTACAAGGATTTAAATATCTGTTCCCAGCTTTCGGTTGATTTTCGGAATTATTTTTTTTGTTCAGTCATCAAAACTTTCTGAGAGAAATATTGTGGACTTACTCTGGTAAGATAAGGGCTCGGAATTCCGTTAACAATAGATGTTTTGAAGCTGTGAGTACCTTTGAAGTTCTGATCACCTTTTAACTTTCCAGTTTTTGATGAAAATAAAGTATTTGTGGTTGTATCAACAGCTAATAAATTTTCGGCTAAAACAAAAACGCTGCTGGCAAGAGTTATACAGAATATCGAAACCATTTTGGTATAACGAGGTTTTTTGTTTTTCTCGAAACTATCTCTGCTCTTAATTGGTAAGAATATAAATCTAAATTACGGCAGAAACAAATGGTGAACTCAAAGTAAGCGAAATTGTTTTGTTTCTAAGTTTTAGCTTCTCTGTGTTTTTATAATAGCAGTTTTGCGTTTCTTGGATTTGTAATATAACAGAGCATTTTACCCCCTGAACTTTTCTGATTCTTTGTGTATTTTTCTGTATCAATGTGACTCCGCAGATGGAGTTCAATCAAAAATTACACCTTCAGTATAAAATGAATCAAAGCAAAGTACATAAGAATCAAGGACAAGTTCACTATTAACTTGAATCTATCAACCAATACATCGAATAAACAATATGTTCGTTTGGCGTCTGATTTGAAAAACGTGACACATCGAACAGAACAAACTTGATTATTTCTTTGCTGGTTTTGTGGCTGGTTTTTTATGGGCCTTGTTTTTGAGGAGTATCTTTAAAAACAAGACTCTAAAAGTCCGCCTATTTAGCAAAGAAATCAGCTTAAGTACAGTGCTGATTTAAATTAACCGGACAAAACGCGTTTAACTTGAAATTTAAAACCCGTTTTTCTCAAATTGGGCTGAGTTTAGGTGAAAACTCTTGAAGACAAAACTTGCTTAAAATCTTAGCAGAATTATTATGGCGTAATTTGTTTTGCAAAGCTCGGGCTTAAAATTTTACCCCAAAAATAGATCATTTTGGCTTTTCTTAGTTAATCAAAAATTACGCCAGAAAAACCCAGTCGATCAGAGACATAATTATATCAAAGTGAGCCCCTTACGTAGCTCAAAAAACTTTAAGAAGGGTATTTTCTCCAAAAAAATTACAAATTGTTTTTAAATAAAAAGTTGGTATTTTATATAGTAAAAACTACCTTTTTTGTCTATCAAACAAAAATAAAATGTTTTATACAATTTTTTTGGAGGTTATGCTCTTCTTAAAGTTTGTTGGGCTACGTAACTATCTCACTTTGATATAATTATGTCTGTGATCGACTGGGTATTTTTGGCGTAATTTTTGATTAACTATGAAAAGCCAAAATTTTGGGGTAAAATTTTGCGCCCGAATTTTGCAAAACAAATTACACCATAATAATTCAGCTAAAGTTTTAAGCAAGTTTTGCCTTGATAAGTTTTCACCTAACCTCAACCCAATTTGAGAAAAACGCGTTTTAAATTTCAGATTTAACGCGTTTTGTCCGGTTAATTTAAATCAGCACTGTAGTAAGTGAACCTTTTTAAAATTATTAACATGTTAGAAGGTTGCCAGTCAATAAACAGAACGATCTAAGAGCAGAATGGGTCCAAAAGCAGAAAAACAGAGGAATATCAATTTTTAAAAGCTAATCGGTGAATTAAGTAGAAGAATTGGGGTCTTTTGTACTTATTTTTGCGATTTTGTAATATTCAATGCATAAATGCTGAGAACAACATACTGATAGCACTGGTTGATTTGGCTAATACAAATGCAATCACTTTTACAAAGCAGAATTTTCAGCAGATACGAAAGTGGTTTTTTCCTCGAGCTGTGTGTGCCATTCTGCCAGATGACACAGCACAACCTTCCGGCGACGTAAAAAAGAACGACTAAAGGCCTTATGAACAAAAAAGTGTTGCGAAGGAGGGTCAGAATGTTCTGGAATTTTTATTTTTAAAATTTCGATTGAAGAATGAACATTTCTGAGAAATAGAAAAAGACGGCCATTTTGAATAAAAAAGACAAAATACACAACGACGCCATATATTGTGAAGAACAGTCGTACCAGAGACGGAAAATACGAAGCCTCTTATCGTGGCAACAACACACGATAAGACACTTGTCAACAGATATTGGTGGAGAAGGAGGCTTCAGTGGGGGAAGAAATATACCACGGGACCCTCCCGGGACACGAAATATAAGAGATAAGAGCGTTATCTCAAGAATATTACGGGAGCGGAGGCTTGGTCCCCCAGAGACTGTCTATGTGAAGGGACTGTGTAAACTGACTGTATAGCTGCTATAATGTCATAGATGTTAATTAACACCGTTATTATTTAATATTTCAGAGCATGAGTAGCTAGAAAAAGGAAAGGGTCAATCCATCTCCAATGGATTTAACATAAAGCTGTCACACAAAAACATATAAAAATAGGTTGTTTGAGCCGTGTTTTTAATGACAATCACGTAGTCTGAGGATCCGAGACTCAGCTATGTGGTTGTGTTCGCATGTAAACGAAAGCTGATCAAAAGTCGTTTGACTGATGGCCTAAAAATGGTAACTTTTTACTTTGCCCTAAACAGACCAGAAAATCAACTGGCAAGGTCGAGACGATGAAAAACGAGTAGGATTAAGGTAACTGACGCCTGCCAGTTGTTAATAGGTACTTTTTCTACGCTCCGTCGCTGTGTGATATTTGGGCGAATGTTACATAGACGTTTTTATGGCGCTCCTGGGTGGGCCTGTTAAAGGCATGAAACCATCATGATCAGCAAGCGTTTCAGCGACGAACCCTCCGCTCCGGGCGTATGCCCGAGTCAGAGGTCTTAATGACCGTTGTTGTACTAGGGGGAAGGTCCGTACCCTCCGTCTAGTACAATTTAGCTTTTTAACTCAGTTAACACCGAAAATTCCGGGGGCCGGAGGGTTAGGTGGGAAGTCATGAACCCGCTTGTCCCGAGGTCCCGGGACCAAAAACAACTAAAGAGAAAGCGTAAAACCAAACAAAAATAGTGTATAACCAACAAAAAGCCAAAAACAAATTTATTTATAAACAAAAAAGTACAAAAAACAGTAAAAAATCCAAAAAAGACCAAAAACAGTAAAAAACATAAAGTGACAGTTTATATGTTATTTCCGGACGAGATGTGATCTGACCTTCCTATTTGTTGTTGTTTCAGATTGATTTATATCGTTTCTGATAGAAAGATTGTGTGTTTTGGTGAAGGGTTGGATACCCTCCCTCGAGTGTAATTTGAGTGTTTAAGCACGTTAATGATAATTTTGCCGGTGGCCGGAGGGTAGAGTGGCAAGCTGATCAACGTGTTCCACACTCAACAGGGACATCAAGGACAACAACCGCAACAACTGTTGGGTATCGTTGAAGCAATTTTAGTATCGTTCGGGCACTATTTCTTTAAAACTTAAGTGGTGGGGGGCACGATTGGCGCGGTCCGATTGTACCCTCCATCGATTACAAATTTCCGAGTTAAGGGTCTTAATTCGGATATTTTGGTGCAAAGGAGGGTATAGTACTATTCATTAACGACTATTAATAGATTATTATCCTTATTATATATTACTTATCTCCTATTTAGACCCAAGAAACACCCATTTTTTGTCAAAAATTACCAATTTTCGACCAAACCGTAGACCCCCAAATTTTCGGATATCCGAGCTTTTCCGATAGGCAAAAAATTTTTATATAGAGAGTAGCTACGTAGTTCGATCCCCTTCACTAAAGAAACCGCGTGAGCAAAGACTCAGTAGAAGTTAGGAAAACGAAAATTTTTCGATCAAAATTTTGATAATTTTCTGTATTTTGTCAATCTGTTTTGGGGATCGAGTTTTTGAGTTTTTAGAGTTAGAGCAAGAAATTTTTTTGCGTTAGGAGCGTGCTAGCATAACGTGCTCGGTTACTAGAGAAATTTTTGGGTAACCCTCCGAGTAGCTCCGTGGATAGAGCTAACGACTTAAGGTTTGGAAAAGGAAGGAATCGGAGGGTCCAAATTTGATAGTTTTTGGCCAAATTTTTGTTTCTAAACCAATTTTGGTCCGGTTTTTTGCATTATTCCAGTGCCGTACAGGAGTGCTACGCTCATTTCAAGTATTTTTAGGCACTTTCGACCGGAATTGCGGAAAAAGTCTTTCAGAACCTATATAGGTGGTGAAAAAAAGGCCATTTTGACGAACGCGTTTTTGGTACCATAAGTCGACGTTTTTGACCATTTTTCCGAATCGCAACCGTTTTTGGGTTGATTATTTCGGAAAAGAAAATTTTTTTAGGATTTGTTGGTTCGGAGGGTCCAAATCACGGGCAACCCTCCGAGCGGCAGAAAATTTTATCAAAACATCTTTTTATTCAACTGGGAAGGTTGACCGTGTCAGCCAACCTAGTTTTAAGTCAGATAGACCGCTTTCAGAGGCTTTACTGCGGTGAGATAACCTTTTTTCTTGATTTTGGGGGGACCCTCCGAAGTGACCCTCCGGAGTCAGCTAAACCCTTTAGCAACCCTCCTTAGTGGAAAATTTCCACGAGATCACCCTAAGAAGTTAAAACAGCTCCCCTTAGAGCGAGGTCAAAAAATTTGAAAATCTTGGAGGTACCCTCCGAAGTAACCCTCCGGAGCATATTAAGCATCTTATTGACCCTCCTTAGTAAATTTAGGGGGACCCTCCGAGGTAACTTGGGTGATTAGGGTACCCTCCGAAGTAACTTGGGTGATTAGGGTCCCCTCCGAAGTAACTTGGGTGATCAAGGTACCCTCCGAGGTAACCCTCCGGAGCGTCTTAAACCTTCTAACGATCTTCCTTGTTAGAGACTTGAGTAAACTTTCTGTGGCAATTTGGGCAACGGAAAATATCCATTTAATTAGGATCATATTAGGATATTAGGCGTGCTTATCAGGATCATAAGAACCCATTTTGACCCGGAAATTCGTGATCAACTTTGGATTCTACATTGGGTGTATTAGAAGTACCCGAACAAAATTTTTTTTGATTGTGATTTTGGCTGTGTGGTTGCCTTGAGCTACTTAATAGGAAAGTTCGGGCAATCCGGGAACAAATAAAGGAAAACCTCGGTGGGTGTATTAGGCAAATACACACCCACTTGAGAAGAAAAATTGTTCCCTACTCTCGTGCACTTGGAGCAGTCCGAGTGTGGGAGAGCTTTTTCATAGATTTGACGAATTTTCGATCAGAGGTTGCCTTGAGCTACTTAGTAGGACAGCTCGGGCAATCGCAAGACACCCAAAAGAAGACCTCGGTGGGTGTATTAGGCAGATACACACCCACTTGAGAAGACTGTGTCCTGGGCTTCGTTCTTTCGGATCGTTCCGATTGGGGGAAGTCTTTTTCTTTAAGACTAAGTTTTATTTATCTATTTCTGAATCATCACTGCTTTTTATCAAAGATTGTTTAATTTAAACAAAGCAGTGACTTGATAAATTGTGTGGCGATAAATTGATACTGACAAAAGGTCGCTGTCACCTGTAGGATATTCTTATCTGATTATCGATTGTGTTTTGTGTGTCGATTATATCTTGTGGAAACTTAGTGATACTGTTATACTATACAACTGGGTTGAGTTAGCATTATATCAATGCTGGGTAGACCCTGTGTGTAACTTTAGCTGAGTCACTAGTTTAGTCGTGAGAGATCTAAGAGACATTTTGATACTGACGGAATCGAGTAGGCAGCGTTAAGTGATTTAACTAAATCTTGTTTGTGGTACGTTTGCATTGCCATCAAATTACGAATACTTTCATTTTGTTAAAAACCATGCAGCGCAGGGACTCGCTAGGATTGACTACTAAAATTCCCAGGCTAAGCAAGGGAAGCACGCGGAAGTTTAGAACTAGGCGTAGCCAAACCTCGTTTAGCAGCGCTTCCGACGCGTTTGCTGAAGACGAATCGACTAAAGGTCAACCTGATCTTTCAGTGAGCGAAATGAAACTAAGGAGCGAGAAAAACCTCGATGGCAATCAAAGGCGAAGCGCCGAGGCCGAGCCTGCGAGCGAAACGCTGGTGGATCCCTTTGACGAAGGGGAGCGAACGCTCATTCGACCCGACTTTGAGCCAGATGAGTTCGTCGAACGGGAGGAAGCCGAGAGGACAGAGGAGACCTCGGAGCGTCCCGAGGTCGAACCTCGGGAGGAAGTGTTGTACAGGGGAATGTCCAAATCAGAGACTAATAGCTACAAATGGAGAAAGGAACCTTCACATCTGACAAGTACACACTCATCTTTGGCCAAACAGAGCAACAACGCGATGATGTCGAGTATGAGTCCGGGTGAAGAGCAGACGTTCTCGAAGGCAAAGAAAAGTTGGAAGTCTTTGTACGATGAGCGCGTGACGTCGCTACAAGCCGGAGGTCTATTCTCTAGTTACGACCAACCGGAAATAATCCATCCGGATGTGAACTTCACACCGTGCCCAAGGAACGACATGAGCAGGGAGGCGTCTTCTGTCTCGCCGACCAGGCCTATGTCAGATGGGATAACGATGGGAGCATCATCAACGTTTGACAGACTGATGACGCCAATGCACAAGCAAAAGGGCGGTGCGTCATCGAGTACTAGGCTACAGCCACAGTTGACCTCGTCTTCTCTGGGGCTAACCCCGCCATTGGGGGCAGCTGGTGACATAAGTGATATGTTCGCTGGTGTGATGAATGGCCTGGATGAATTGAGGCGGGACATGACTAAGAGGATAGATCAAGTTGACGAGAGAGCTCACCATGGTCGAGAGAGTTTGAAAGATGAGCTAACGCACGTGAAGTCGCAGGCGAGGTTTGATCAGGCTCAATTGATTCGTAACACCGATCAATGCCTGGCCGAGAGCCTGGCACAGGCAAACAAAGAGTCAGAGGAAAGAGAGGCTAGGATGACAAGAGAGATCGAGCGATTGTTGAATGATCATGATAATACCTACGCCCAAACGATGACTGGCCTGGAAAGGAGGTTGGACGCCAAATCTGACGTGATGATGCGGAAGCTTGACGCGATCCTGAATGAGAGTAGTTGGCAGGAGCATTCCAACTCAAGGGAGCGCTCACGCCATGCGAATGTTGGAAATGGTACGGGTAACAGTGCCAGAGCCCAGCAAGGCTCGAGAACGAACTACGAACATAGAAACAAGGAGCGGCCAAGGGCAGCCCCGCAGAGGCCTGGCTGGACGAATCCAGTCCCACCGGAGGCAGATGCCACCCCGGAGACAAGATTGCCAACCGTGCCACAAGTCAGTTCAGTACCAGATCTGACTATAGTCTCACAGGACACAACGATGTATGCCTCGATGTTTGAGCCTCTGAACAGATCTCTCGAAACATTCATCACCAAGCTCTCGAAGTCAACCGAGAGAGGAGAGAGGTCAAGAAGGACACTGAAAAAGCCGAAGTCATATAAAGACGAGTCAGACGGCTGCATTGATACTTGGATAGAGGTGATGAAGTTACACTTTGAGGAAGAGAATCTCTCCAAGAAACAAGAGTGCAGCGCGCTGACGAGCAATCTGGAGGGTACTGCATTAAGTTGTGTAATGGCGAAAAGAGCCAATGAGAGAGACAGCGCTCTCAAGATATTCGACATCCTGCTGAATCGTTTCGGCTCTGGAGTACAAGGGCACCAGGCTATGGTGAAGTTCGAGAAGAGGCGTCAGAGAGATGAAGAATCAATAGATAAATTCTTGGACGACCTTGAATTGCTCAGGAGGAGAAGCAACCCGGATGAGAGAGTATCCGAGCGAAACTTGGCGATTGCTTCGAAGTTCATGGATGGAGTAAGGAGTGAGGAGTTGAAGACGATGTTGGCCACTCACTTCACCCTGTCGCTTGACCAGGTACCCACGCTTGACGACTTGCGTATGAAGTCACGCGAGTATTTACTCATAAAACCGAGGGCGCAAAACCGTTACAGCAATTATGGCAACTATAGCGGGACAAACACTGGTGCGAATTCCAGTTTGTACAAACCTCGCGATGACATGGACAAGAGGAGGTCGTGTGCGAATTGTGGTTCGATGGACCATCACGTGTCTGCGTGTTCTGCATACAAACAGAACATGAAGGCCATAGGCTACTTTCTCGAGGACGCCGACGCGACCGACGAGGATCATGAAGAGTATGTCAGAGGGCTCATCATGAAATATGGTCCGAGGTGTTTCTTCTGTAATTTGGAGGGACACTTCAAGTCGGATTGTACTCAATTTTGGGACGAGTAGCGGACGCGAAACATCCCCGCCACGAAGAGGCGCTTTCGGGTGTCAAAGACAGTCGAGCACGTCTGATGAACGAGGCTGAATCTCGGAGAAAGGAGACGACACCGAGCATCTTCACGACCAAAAAGGTTAGGACATGGCCTGACGAGGTGGTAGCCTCGAACCTCGAAGCAGAGTCGTCTAGCCCACTCAAGGTGGATTACGGCCTGGCGGCAAGGACAGCGCTTCAGAATGTCAAACAGGACCTAGCCACGAAAGAAGTGGAGCAATGGGTAAGGTCGGAGCTGGAGAGCACAGATCTTCGGGAAAGTTTTAATGTTCTGGGTAAAACGACAAAAGTAGAAGACAAAGAGGAACCCAAGAAACAGGGACTAAAACTGAACGTTATATCTGGTAAGACTTTCGGCATGACGAAGGCGGGGACCAAAATAATGTCCATCATCTCAGTCGCAGGGCACCAGGTGGTCAAGAACTTGAGTGAGCCATCCGAGATTACATTAGTCCACCTGGACATCTATGCCGACTACCTGAAGGAAAAGGATCCCAAACTGGACTCCAGGGCAGTGCGAGTGCTGCTCACAACGGGAGGTCCGAGGCTGATGAAAGTGGACGGACATTATATCGATTTCCATGGCCCTTACCCGATCCTGATGAATGTGGATGGCATCAATATCTACACGAAAGCTCACATAACTGATGCGAACGATCAGGTTGGCCGGATATACATTGGTCAAGAGGAGCTGAAGGTCAGACGAATCGGACACAACGCGATGCTCGAACAAGATGCGGTGCATATTGGTTGCGAGGCCGATCTGGCCGCACACGTTCTGGACGTGCAAGGCAGACAACTTTCAGTAAAGGGACTGCTAGACACGGGAGCAGTGGTTAGTGTCATGCCAGTCAAAACTTGGACCGACATGGGTTTCGAAAGGTCGGATCTCATACCGACAAACATCAGGTTGGCAGCTGCCAATCAGGGAGCGATCTATGTCGCCGGACGAACCCCGATCATCTCACTGCAGCTCGGAGGAAGACATCTCTGGATGAGCTTCCTAGTAGTAGAGAATTTGGACGAATCCGACCAGTTCATCCTAGGAAGGGATTTCGTTCGCAACTTTGACGTCACGATCGATCTCAATGACGGATTGATTAGGATCAAGGATCCTGAGAGAAAGTATGAGAAAAGACCCCTTAATAAGATCTTAATTAATCAGGCCAAGGTGCCGATTTTTCTGGATCGAAAAGTTAGATTAAAACCGAACCAAGCCGTAGTAGCGACGTTTAGTATGAGGAACTTGAATGAACTCAGCAATGACAGACAGGTGTGTCTGGTACCAAATCCAAACAGTAAAAGCTCGGCTATTTTAGGAAGAAGCTTCTCACTCACTCAGAGCGGACTGTGTGTGAGTGTGTTATTGAACACAGAAGCAACAACAGTGACAATACAGAGGGGAAAGAAACTTGGCTACGCTTTGCCTCTGAACACAGACTTTCAGAGTGTGGAGAACTTGAAAAAGTTTGATGTAACTAAATTTCCATTGCATGCGAACCAAGAATGTATAATGAAAAGAGTGAATGAATTGAAATCTTCTAGGAAATTGTTTTCAATGAAGTCGGAAACAGATGATGGGCTGTCTAGTTGTTCCAACTTTCCTGAGAGACCGACGGAGGCAGAGTTAGCAGTGAATAAACCTGTCCTACCTGAAATAGAACATCTGAAGGGTAAAATATCAGACAAGGAACTAGATTCGCTCAGGGCGGTGCTAAATCGGAACGCAGACGTTTTTTCGAAACATAAGGCTGACATAGGTTGTTGCAATTTTGTAGAGCACGAGATTGAGATAGAAGAGGGCTCGGTACCTCATAGGGAAGGGGCGAGAAGAATGACCACAAACAAGTCAGAAGCGTGTAGGAAGGAAATCGAGATGTTAATGGAGTACGACATGATCGAGCCGTCGAATTCCCCATGGGCTTGTGGCGTGGTCATGGCGAAAAAGAAAGGGGGACAACTCAGATTTTGTTGTGATTTCCGTTATCTGAACGCAGTGACTATAAAGGACGCATACCCGATTCCCCGCATCGATGAGAGCCTATCCAAGCTGGGAGACGCGAAGTTCTTCACGACGTTGGATTTGGGCTCTGCATTCTGGCAAGTGCCACTCAGAAAGCAAGATCGAGAGAAAACAGGCTTCGCATGTGAGCTGGGACTGTTCCAGTGGAAGAGGATGCCATTCGGATTGTGCAACGCGACGGCCACATTCCAGCGACTGATGGCCCAGGCACTCACGAGCGTCACTAAGAAATACGGGAATCTCATCATGTGTTATGTCGATGATGTCGTGATTGCAACACCAACCTTAGAAGATCACATAGAGAGGTTGGAGGAGGTGTTTTCTTGCATGAAGCAGGCGGGTCTGAAATGCAAACCCTCTAAGTGTGAAATCCTCAGGGATTCCATAAAGTATCTGGGCCGCCTGGTTGACAAACATGGAGTGAGACCAGATCCCGAAGCGGTTGAAGCGGTGCTGACCTGGAAGGCACCTAAAACAGATACACAGCTGATGAGTTTTCTGGGATTCGCAAATTATTATCGAGAGTTCATCAAGGGGTATGCTGACAAAATATACCCCATGCAGAGGTTGATGAGAAACAAGGGCAAAAAGTTCACCTGGACTGATGAGGCACAAGTTTCATTTGAAAACATCAAACGTGAACTTTGCGAGGCACCGGTCTTCGGCATGCCAACAGAGAAGGGGATGTTCGTGCTGGACACGGATGCATCAGTGGTTGCGATATCGGGCATACTTCACCAGGAGCAGGAGTGGAACGGGAGAACGGTTCTTCGTCCGATAGCCTACGGGAGTAAAGTCCTGAGTGATACTGAAATGAAGTACGGCGCACCAAAAGCGGAGATGTTTGCGGTGATCACTTTCGTGGAAAAATACAGGGCCTACTTGGGGAGTGCTCCCTCCAAGTTACGTGTGGATGATCGTGCCCTTGCCTGGCTGAAAACCTATTCGATGGACCAAAGCTATATTGGTCGTTGGATTGTGCGCCTGGATGGATACCACATGATCATAGAGCACCGTACCCGTGACAAGCACCAGAACGCAGATAGCCTCAGTAAAAAGACAGAATTTTATGAGCGCCTCGAGGAGAAGCAGGCTAACCAATCAGAGATCAAAGACGGGTTTTCCTTTCTGGACAAAGAAACCTACGACAAGCTGCCACTTACTAGGTGGTTAGACAAATCAGGGCATCCTATACCTGGACACCCTGACCTTCCAGTGGAGACGGCCGCGGAGATAAAGCTTTTAGCTAGAGGCGAGCCCGTTCCGCTGGATCTGCTAGTCCGATCCAATTTGGTACAGCAAGAACTAACCAGGCTGGGTATAAACAGCATGGCTCTATTGAACAGGACGGTGAACGTGGCGCCGGACGTCATGGGAAAACTCCGTGACTTGTTGGACAAGGAAGTGGATAGGCATTATCGTGAATGGATGGAGACAATGCAGCGGTTGACTGTCACCGAGAGAACAGAGAAGAGGCCAGTGTCCATTCGCAGCCGAGGCGTTGAACGGGATTGCAGGTCGATTGTCAACCAGCTGGTGAGCTCGATGCCGAAGGAGGTCTTGTTGAGAACTTCGTTCACTGAATATGGAACATTGAATCAGAACCAAACTACTGAGGAAGTCAGGATCAGGTCGAAATCTAGCTTCACGAGGAGAGTGCACTTCACGGATGCAAAAGAGGAATACGAGCCAAGCCCAGATTGTTCGTCCGTGGTCGAGACAATGTCCGGGGAGTCTGACACCTTCGAGCAAGTCAAGGACGACTCGTCTGAGGAGTCAGACACCTTTGAGCCCGTGCAGGACGACTTGTCCGGGGAGAGGTTGACTAGACCACCTAGGGGAAGAATTTTGTCCGGGGAGTCGGGTTCGAAGCGACCGATGGACAGAGTTTTGTCCGGGGAGTCAAGAAACATCTCAGACAACTTGGAATATGATGTTGGGGAATCAGTCGACTCAAGTGTTGACTCGAGACCCCAGTCCTGGGACAACACGTCTGAAACAGCTTCCAATTCCGATATGTCAGAGATCGCAATCCACTCCTTATTGGTAGACTGGAAGCAGCGTGGGCTGGACCGAGAAACACATGAGGATCCAGACAGGGACAGATACACCTCAGATGAAGAGGGCACTGTGGTAGATAATGCCGCAGACGAGCTCGAGCTGATAGCAGTTTCGAAACGCCCAACCAGATTGCTGCCACATGGTACGGTCGTCCGTACCAATCTGGAACCATCTGTGCAGGAAGCGACGCCTTTGAAAAAGATATGGTGTGTCAAGTTGATGGACGATGCTCATGCTCCGGAGATAATGAGTGGGCAAATGAACGTGGTGAAGACGTATTTGAAAGCCAGGTACAGGCTGTCGGATCTCCTAAGGGCTCAACGAAATGATAGAATGACGAGCAGTCTCAAGAGATGGATCGAGAATGGAGCACCTGACAAGGGAGACTTGGAAGAAGACAGCTAAAAAATCCTGAAGCAATTCTACCTGAAGCGAAACGACTTGTTGTACCTGAATAAGGACGGAATCGTAGCCTGTAAGCCCAAGGAGGAGGACAAGGTCCTTTATAAATACAATTCAATAGTGTTACCACAGTTGTACCAGACCGAATTGCTCTTTCGTTCACATGATCAGATGGGTCATCAAGGCGTGGACAAAGTGTACAACAGGATACAGAAACGATTTGAATGGCCGGGATTGAAGAAGGCTTGTGAGAAGTGGATCGCAGCATGCCTGTCATGTCAGCAAGCGAAGGATCCCAGGAAGCTAAGGTTCCCCCTACATTCAATAGAGTCGTCAGGTTTCAACGAAGTGGTGCAAATTGATCATCAGAAAATCTGTATGACAGCAACGGGCTATAATCAGGTGCTGGTAATGATCGATCATTTTACGAAGTATGCGGAGGCAGCACCCTGCATGACTGCATCGGCAGAAGAAACATGCGATCATTTGATAAATGTGTGGATAGCAAGGCATGGCTGCCCCATCACGTTCCAATCGGACAATGGCAAAGCATTCGTAGGTGATCTCACGAAAGAGTTAATGAAAAGGTCGCAGGTAGCGCAGGCCCCCTCGACCACTTATCAACCGCAAACGAATGGCCTAGTCGAGAGGCAGAATCGCACACTGGTATCCATGTTGAGAGTGTACTGCTCACGCTACATGGATGACTGGGACAAGCACTTGCCACAAGTGATGGGTGCTTACAACAGCACGGAGCATTTCACCACGGGAATAAGTCCGCATATGATGCTGACGGGTGGTCACGAAAAAGCACTCCCGTTAACGTTCTTCTACCCTGAATATGAAGGGAAGAGGACAGCACCGCAAACGTACGTGCGGGACGTTATTAGAAGACAACAGGACCTCAATGACTTATGCAGGAGGAATACGCAACAGGCGCAAATTAGACAAAAAAGGAGGTTTGATAAAAGGACAGCCGATGCAAAAGCCTACTCAGTTGGCGATTACGTCTGGGTGTTCCAGGAAGTGATTCAACCAAAAGGAACCAAGAAACTGTTAAAGAAATGGCGTGGTCCATTTCAGATAACAGAGGTGCACCAAGGAGGTCGTTTTTATCGGCTGAGCACTGGAAGAGCGGCTCATTACGAGAATATCAAACCACACAATGCCTCGTCAGAGGATTGGTGCATCCCAGTGGACATGCAAGAGGGAGATTATTTAATAGTGGATCCTGCTTGTGAAGTGAATAAAAGGGTTACTCGCGACAAGAACGACGGGAATGAGGTGGTGGATGATTGCGATCTACCACTGGATCTCGAGTTGACTGAACGAGTAGAGGTGGACGATGAAACTCTACCCTATGCCGAAGAAGACTGGGATTGCCCGGAACAAACCGAATTTGACAAAGGAATACAGCCTGACTTTCCTGTCACTATGGAAACACGCCAAAGCAAGAGAGGAAAAAACCAGAAGAAATACAATCCGTATGGTGAGGACTTCGTTGTAGACAGGATAGTAGTGAGTGATGTCATAGACTCGCTGGTGGGACTGGACGAAGTGGCGATGCTAGAAGAAATCGACCTTGTGAACGATATGGATCAAGATTGGATCGACGATCGATCAGAACCGGAAGTGGAGTTCGAACCAGAAGCGGAACAGACTCATGAGCAAGAACTAACAAACTTGCGCGTGCTCGAATGGCTCCATGATCTGCCGACAGATCCAAAAGAGACGATCCTGACGATTCAGGACGTCGATAGAGACGGCGTCAAATACATCAGTCATGACAATACCGAGTCCAACTGGGTCGCCCCAGATGGTCCTCTACGTGTTCCACAATCCAACCTCGGTCTCCTAGACTTTGGGCGATCGACGGCGACGTCGATGGATATTTTTGTCCGAGGAGTGGGGGTAGGACTCACCCACACCGAAAACCTCATAATAAAAAAATTTAAATCGGCAAGAGAAACCGGAGAACTAGAGACAGAGGGCGAGAATGCTAAGAAACCACCTTTTGGACGAATCTTTGAATCGTATTTTGATCTACCGAACCATTATTCGAACAATATCGTCATAACGGACAGCGATTTCATACTCACGGAACGCACGTGCGCCATAGCGATAACGGCGGATGTGAGCTTCAAAACAGCACTAGCAGCTGACTTTAAAAGAGAGTACAAGAATATAGAGTTTTTGTGGAAACAGAGGCCTGGTGTAGGAGGAATGATAGCGTTGCCCCCTGTTGCATCACAGATACCAGGGATATATTTGTGTTTTTTGGTTACGAAAGCTACTGATAGGCAACACGTGAATCCGGAGAGCTTGGTATTGGCCTTGACTCGACTCAGAGATTTCCTGGTTAAGAGAGGTGTGACCTCTCTCTCGTTACCAGTTTATGATCCCAATAGAGGGAAGCTACACCCGAGAGAGTTGTACGCTCTTGTGCATGTGATATTTTCAGAGACTGACATAGAAGTTTACTTACATAAATAATACTATCTGAGTATATGCTAAGAATTGCGCTCGGCGATAAGTGGTTTTTATTAAGTGATTCGACAGGAATTAGAGTCAAGTTTAGGTTAGGTTAGGTATTAGGTACAGTATTAGGGACTATGTTTCTTTGTGATAGTGTAGGTGTGTGATGTTTATGTGTTTATGTTATGTTATTGTTATGATTATGTTTTATGTTTTATGTCATAAAGGACCTGGAGTACTCCAGGTCATCAAGGTGACAGCGCACATTCGTGCTACTCTGACAAAGGCAAAGGTGGACAATCCACCTTGGTGCTAAAATTTTAAATCAGAATTGTGAAAAGAATTTCAATGGAGAGTTTTAAAGAATTGATTGATGATGTATCCAAAAATGATGGTTCTAAGTCGCGACTTGTTTTTTAGATCTTGATTGCTCGAAAATTGTTTACTGAACACTGAATCAGACGAGACAGAAAGGAATTACACGACACGACAACAAGAATCAAGACGATAAGAAATGGGTGACACGAACGAACTCATGGAATTTCTCTCAGCGAGTCTAGGAGCGACTCTAGACGAGATCTATCAGCGGCTGATCGATTGTGATTTCACACGAGAAGACCCGGGGTTGGTGATGTTTGTGGTCGCACTCCTCAATGCACTAGGACGAGAGGGTCGAGGGAATCGCCCTACAGAAGTCGTGTTGATGTTGGCCTTCGGTGAGTCCGGGACCGCCGAGAGAGGCCGAAACCGATTGATGAGATGAAGGCGTGGAGAAATGTCTGGCCACGACCTGGCTCGTGAGCCAGGACTAGGTGAGCAAAGGGACCACCGGCTAGGTGAGATGCCCTTACCCGTCCAACCTGCGCAGCCACTCATCGGAGCGAAGAGACAACGTGATGGGCCAGGCCCGTCACACTCGGTCGACTCTCCAACAGCTGCTCCTCCCCCGAAGAGAGTGAGAGTGAGCGAAATAGAGATCCAGACGTCGGAGACGATTGAGACACTGGAGAAGAGGGAGAGAGATCAGAGCGAGCTGTGTGCCAAACTTCAGGAGTACAGGGCGATAGCTCGAGAGAGAGACGAATGGAAAAAGAAATTTGAAGATCTGCAGGTGGCCTACAAGGAGGATGAGATAAAGCACCTGAAGGAGCTGTATATGGCGAAGGTGAGCCAGGTGTCACCGGAAGTCCTGGCGAGCATGAGATCCTCGGAGGGATCCAACGACACACGCCCCAAGATAACAGCGCAGGAGCTATGCGCATCGAGAGGACCTGAGGTTCTGGATTTGCATGCATCAAGGGGGCCCGAGGCTCCTCAGCAGACACGACCGTCTGCTTCGAGTCAGAGGTTCACGATACCAGACCCTTCTGACACCTATCTAGCTCCTCAATTCCAGGAATCATTTAACCAAGTGGCCAGAGCCGCGATGGATGAGATCAACAGAGGCACTGAGCGGACACTGGTTAGGATCGTTCCTTCCCAACGTCGTGATCATTCATCAAATAGCTCGGAGCGAACAACCCGCACGATAGCGTGTTCTGCGCCTGGTGGAGTCTTTGAGAAGTCTCGCGTGGTAGACATCAGGAAGAATCTGATGGCACGTCATCAGTTCACGCAAGTGCCAGCCGAGCATCCTCGAGCCTGTCTGAATGACATGAGCTGGAACCCCGCCACGAACGACCAGGTAATTCCCCCAGGGAGTCGCCATTTGATCATTGGAGACAGTTTGGTGAGAGATCTGAATGAGATCTTCGTCTATGGTCAGACTACCATTCTGTCCTTTGGAGGAGCCTCAGTGGCTCAGGTCATCAAAATGATGGAATTCCAGAGCGAGGATCATCTGGATACATTAATAATAATGCTGGGGACCAATGACGTCTCGAGAGCCCCCGTGACTCCGGAGAACAAGTGGGAACCTCTATTGGTGTGTCTCTTGAACGAATTGAAAGAAAAGTACAGACCCAAGCTCGTGATCTTGTGCACGATACCACCAAATCCTTTGGTGGGCACCATAGCTGCAGATTTCATGAATGGCAACGTGACGCGGTGGAATGAAATGACCCGCAGTCTGGTGAGAAACAACCCTGGCGAGTTGCGACTCCTGGATCTCGAGAACATGCTGCGCATGACTGACCACATCGCGCTCACTAAAGATGGAGTGCACTTCAATACCCAACGAGGGAGGCATTGGATTAATGATGTGTTTCAGACGCAATTGAGGGAAGCGGAGCAAGAGTCGAGGGCGACCGGTTCTTTGGCTCGGACCAATTCGACCGGAGGGAGTAGAATAAGGGCAACCGTGCCCGAATCCCTCGCCAACCGTCTAGGGCCCTTGGCAACAGAGACGGTTGCAGCCGCAACCGTTGCTCCGAGCTCAAACGTGAGAGACAGGCTAGGGACTGCTCCTCCTCCCAGGCCGCAATCGATTGGAAGCCGACTCGGGAGATCAGTGGAGCAGAACAACAGGAATAACTCCCAGACCGCGTCTAGGAGGAACGATCCGCCTGCCACGACAAATCCTGCTTCGATAGCAGGACCGTCTACAAGTACCGTGCCAGCGGAGGGAATCGAATCAGGCAGCGGGCTGCTTTGGAATAGATCAGATCCTAGTCATTGGGGTCAGTATAAGACGGAGATGTCGGCGAAATTGAACATGAATACCTTGACGTGTCGGGAGGACGCAATGAGAATGACTGGCGGAGAAAGTCCCACAGTATCGCGACTTTATCGGATACCGGGCGTGGATTGGCTGTTAGCAGAGCAGGAGAAATTCAGCTCCTCGACCTCACTCCGACATGTAGACTTGAATGGATTACCTCATGACAATACCTTTGGACCTTTGAACACCCGGTCGCTCACCGATGTTCGAGATAGGACCCGGGAAAGGACACCACCTGCTCGCAAGGGCAAATTCCAGACAGAGAACAAGCCCAATAACAAGCATCACAAGATGTACAGGCAGTTTGCTAAACCACCCGGTTAGACGCCTGGCGAGTATTCAAGGGACTACCCCCGAACGACAACGGTGGTTGGAGACGATAAGAGATATGGGAAACTGAAGGCCCCAATAGGCGATGGCCTTTTTGCAGCTTATGATCCCTTGGATATGAAGGCTGCCAAGTATCTGATTGTGGCCGGCTCCGATTATCTCTACACGCCCCGTTCTCTCTTTTGGCCCGATGTGATTTTCTTGACGGCGCCTAAATTGGACTGGGGACAAGCAATCGGCATGATGATAAGTGTGCGAAGGGTTGTCAGTATGGAGCCACAGTTAATAGTGGTTGCAGGCTCAAATGATCATCTGCAAAGCAGGGGCTTATTGTCACGTCTGACGGATGGGTCGATCCCGAGTAACGAGGTTATAGGGGAGGCGATAATGACACTGCTCTCGGCGATGGCCGAGGTAGAGGCAGCAGCAAGACAACGCTTCACCATGAATGTGGTGAAGGTGATCTTTGTATTGTCACCAGGCTACGCTGCGTTGCCAGAACCCCTTCAATTTGTGTACACAATGGTCACAACGATAGCAGAGGGGATATTCAACGTGATAATTCCTGCCCCGAACAGAGTAGTAGACACAGATAATTACTACCCATCCCGATCTGAGCTTCCCGCTGTTTGGGCTGACATTTCCAATGCCATACAAGGGCTCAGAGATTGTAGCACAACTCGGTTGGTGCTAGATGAAATTCTGGGGTTGGAGCTGTCCAACTTCGCCGGATTACTGAAGTTAAGACCAGGGGTAGATGACGATCATCTGTTAGTGCAACAGGTGGCTGATGATCTCTGGTTCAGACAGATGGATCATGCAGAGAATGAGCAGGGAAGGATGATCAGAAAGAACATGACGTCAGCGGAGGAGGACCTCATGGCAATGGCTTTGCGTACGAAGCCGCAAAACAACGTATGGTTGTATTTGTCACCGAGGCTGTGCACCTTGGGTGAGGACGCGTTCGAGCATGCGCCGGCAATAATTAAAGAGATACACGTGTATCTGAAGAATCTATTTGATGCCCGGGAGTTGGCTGGAGGCAAGATGTTGAAACTGATGACAGACGTAAACTTGATCACAGCCCTGGGATTTTGTAGCATGACGAGTTCGATAGAATCGCTTGAGCGCCTAGAGCGTGCCCATGAGCTAGTGACGTCCCTCAGCCTGGAAATATTCCCTGGAGCATTACAAACAGAGCAGAAGATTGGAGGCTGGCGAGAAGCTCTAGAAAATGAAATGAATCTGAAGGATAGTGAAGCCTATCACAGACCTACTGGTTCAAAATATATGGTGGGTTCAAGCTCTGCGCCATACTGTAATAGCAAGTATCCTACGCACATGGTGGTAATGGATGCAAGGACGCAACAAGTATTGGTTGACCAACTTTTCTCTGTGCCAAAGTGCGTGAGGCTGGCCAGAATGTCGGAAAGGTCATATGACTTGTTGGCAAAGAACTTTCGGGCAGTCCCGAAGAGATCCGAAGGCGAGTTGCAAGACGTTGTGGGTGAAGAGTTCATGAGACTGAACGAAGGCAATGTGAGTGAGTTCGAGAAACAGAAAGCGAGTGGAGCCTTACCCACTGAATTCCCCACCATAGAAGAGAAAGACGATTTACATAGAATCCTGATGGAAGTGGAACCGTTGCTGGGAGCCTCAGGGTATCGGACCCGAAGGAACATAGTGAGGACCCATGGGGAGTATCCTTGCCACTGCTTGGCGCAGACGTTGTGGTACCCCAAACGCGGGAATCTGATCCTAGTATGGGACGTGGAGGAGTTGTACTCCACGGGGTTGCCCGATCAGAATCAACAAGTGTCAATCGTGGTGGTTAGCGCCATGCTAGCAGTGAGATGGCTGGAAGCTAACGCGGACACAAGTCAGCAGGAGACGGCCGTGCCGACTCCTGAGCAGCTGAGCAACGTAAAAATGAGTCGTGAATTGGATCTTTTCAGAACCACCTGCAAGGTTCTGAGGATACCTAAAGCCATTGAAAGAATATGGTCAAGGCAAAGATTGATGCCTTGGTTCCGTGCAGTGATGACATCTTGGAACACGGAAGCCTATCAATCTTTCCAGCTAGATATAGGACCAGGAGCCTATAAGAGAGCATTCTTGACGCACAGAAACGCGGTCACCACAGCGGTGAAGCGGGTAGCTGGAACGCCTTGTGTTACTGAAGATGAGAAGAAAGAGGTCTTAAGAGCTGACCTAGAACGAAACGTGAGCCTATGTCTTCACAACAGCTTTTGCAGGAACCGGGAGCAGAAGGTGAATGTGGACTTGCTACCTTGCTGCAAACCGAGGCTGTTGGAACAGGAGAGTTGGGGCACGGCCCGCAACTCCATGGACATGCTGAAAAAAGTGTTGGAAGACAGCGAAGATCAAGATGGAGAAGTGATGGAGTGAAGATGACCAAAGAAGAGAAGAGAAGGAGAGAAAACTTGATTGTATTTGTGTGCTAAAACTTAAACCAATCAACCAAGTTTTGATTATTGAACTTGTTAAACTTTTTGTTTTGATTTAGTTTGGTCAGACCAAACTTTGAAAATTGTTGCAATTGTTAAAATTGTTGAAATTATCGATTTTAGTTACTATTATCTATGTATGTATATGAGGAACCTAGGTGAGTATATTTACCTATTTATTCACGACTGGAGTTTTTAACCTGTGTAAGACACAAATTCACTGTGTGGCGACATGGTAAGTTTGAGTAAACTCGCTCTGGAAGGGTGGGTAACTCAAGAACTTTCCTAGCCACAGAGTTTCTTAGTTTTAATATTGAAAGGACCGCATAAATGACTGATTATACTTGGTGAGTAATGTTAAGTTAATTTTAACGGGTGCGTGGCCGTGCCACGTCCCACTTTTTAATCACAAAGAGCGAAAAGAAGTTTTATGGCAAGACGACGTAAGTAGTCAGAAAAGAAATTTTATCTAGGACACTCCTCATGGTGCAAATTTTGTGAAAATGTTGAAAGGCAGTGAGATGTAGTACAATGCCATTTGTGAACACGTAGTGAGTTGAGGTGGAGTAGATAAATTTCAATTTCTTATGCAATTTGTAAGATTGATTACAGAAAACTGGATAACTACTTGACGATAACCCGGTGTTATGCGATCAATAGGGACATTGATGGAGACTTGTCCGGGGAGTATATGCCATTCTGCCAGATGACACAGCACAACCTTCCGGCGACGTAAAAAAGAACGACTAAAGGCCTTATGAACAAAAAAGTGTTGCGAAGGAGGGTCAGAATGTTCTAGAATTTTTATTTTTAAAATTTCGATTGAAGAATGAACATTTCTGAGAAATAGAAAAAGACGGCCATTTTGAATAAAAAAGACAAAATACACAACGACGCCATATATTGTGAAGAACAGTCGTACCAGAGACGGAAAATACGAAACCTCTTATCGTGGCAACAACACACGATAAGACACTTGTCAACAGATATTGGTGGAGAAGGAGGCTTCAGTGGGGGAAGAAATATACCACGGGACTCTCCCGGGACACGAAATATAAGAGATAAGAGCGTTATCTCAAGAATATTACGGGAGCGGAGGCTTGGTCCCCCAGAGACTGTCTATGTGAAGGGACTGTGTAAACTGACTGTATAGCTGCTATAATGTCATAGATCTTAATTAACACCGTTATTATTTAATATTTCAGAGCATGAGTAGCTAGAAAAAGGAAAGGGTCAATCCATCTCCAATGGATTTAACATAAAGCTGTCATACAAAAACATATAAAAATAGGTTGTTCGAGCCGTGTTTTTAATGACAATCACGTAGTCTGAGGATCCGAGACTCAGCTATGTGGTTGTGTTCGCATGTAAACGAAAGCTGATCAAAAGTCGTTTGACTGATGGCCTAAAAATGGTAACTTTTTACTTTGCCCTAAACAGACCAGAAAATCAACTGGCAAGGTCGAGACGATGAAAAACGAGTAGGATTAAGGTAACTGACGCCTGCCAGTCGTTAATAGGTACTTTTTCTACGCTCCGTCGCTGTGTGATATTTGGGCGAATGTTACACTGTTTTCGGTGTGTTTTTTCTAATCTGGGTATAACTCTTGAGCGTATTTGAAATAAATTTGAGTAGTTTACCAAAAAGCTTCATTATAGGCCAGTTCGGCTTATTTATACATCGACTTAAAATTGTGAACACGTTGAGATAAACGTGTTGAGATTAAGCTGAAATTTGATTGGCTAATTCTAGCCATTCGAATTGAAGCAAAAAAAGTCGGCTGAAGTTGCTCAAATATTGATTTTTGGACTGAATAAGTAAAAAGACCAAAGAAGTGTCAAAAGTACCAGAGAAATGAAAACTTTATGCATAACTTAGAAAAATTTATCGAGATTTTTTTATAACTCTAAAAACAAACTTGATGAAATTATTCAATTCATGTTTGAGTTATTAGTTTTCTTGGTAATTTTGACGTTTCGTATGATTCTGTACTATCAAATGGCCCGTTTATATCAATAAAACAAAAAATTTCTGTTTTTCTGCTTTTGGACCCATTCTGCTAATTGCTCGGTCTCCAAGTTAGAAGTTCAATTTTTGCTGCAAAATTAAAGTTTTGGCTGGAAAAAATCTGTCAACGAAGCACCAAATATTTGCACTATGAAAATTGAGTCACGAGCCGAGGTGTTTACTTATAATTATGGTCGGTCTGACCGTATTCTAGTCTATTGTATTGTCTCCACCAAATTCGTGTGTTTTTATAATGCCTTTCGGCCGGTAGAAGTTATGTTTCGATACTCTTCATTGGATAAAAAGTGGTGGCGACTTTGCTTGAATAACCCAATATGTTTCAACTACCTCGGCTGAAACAAAGCATTTGCTGGCATTTATTTAGAACAAAACAGTTTCAATTTGCTTCATCTGCAACGGTAAGTTATTGTAGCAAAAAACTGTTTTTCAATTTAACCACATTAACTGGAGCAGTGTTTCCAACATTGCGCATAAGGTCGCCAATTTTCTTTAGTTTCTTGTTCCGACTTTCGTAAAAAAGTAACGGGATATTTGTGCTCGTGAGTGTTTTTTTTTCTTCAGACAAATTTCGATTTTTTAATTCGCCATTTTGACAGTTTATTGATGTCATTCAAAGGGTATGGTGCCCTGAGCTTGAATTTGAAAAAAATTTCTCCTGTGATCCTTTTTTTAAGGTTATGGGGGTCCCGTTTTGGCCAATTTAGGACAATTAACGCGCGATTTAATTCGCGCTATTAACGCGTAAGATTTCATCCGTCTTCGAAATCGTTCCAAATTAGATTAAGGAGACTTATTTACAATAATTGATTTGTTACTAGGAGCAAAATTTATCACTTTGTACTTTATATGGCGTGTGAGGGGATGATTTTCACAAAAATTCTCAAACGTTTTTTTTCTAAAAAAAACTTTTCACTTTTTACAGTTATTTTTTCATGCTATTACTGCGCCATAGACCTTAAAAGGCGGTCGGATCATTCAAGGCATCGCGCTGATACGAGCAGTCTTGTTAAATGTTTTGAATTTCTTGGAAATTTTTGCTGCTTTCCAATAAAATTTCTGGCGCTGGATTTCTCAAAAGGTTTTGTTTTTGACATGCAATTTCGTTCATTAGCAGTACAGATGCTCTCAGTAACTCAATTTGTTTGATTGTAAAAAAGTATTGTAACAAAATCTCAAGGCATAGTAGTAGAAGGGTGAGGGAGAGTGGGGGGGTGCCTGCTGACCCCCATGTATTAACATAGGTTATAGAGTATCCGGTCAGCAGGCTATGTATTAAGATAGGCTATAGATTTTCCAATGTATTAGGATAGGGAATAGGTTTCCCAATGTATTAACATACGAGGCTTCAGATGGTAAGATGGTAAGTTTCAGAAAAATTTTTAGCCTATCTTACAGTGAAATTAGTCTGAAGACCCACATGTATTAAGATAGGGAATAGAGCATCCGGTCTTCAAGCTATGTATTAAGGTTGGGTATAGAGTCTACGATGTATTAAGATAGGGAATACCGATGGTAAGGTTTCAGTGTGATGGTAAGAGAAAGAAAAACGAAAATTTTTTGGTTTTTGTTTATTTTTTTTCGCAAAATTTTTGGCGCGCGTTATCTAATTGGGAACAATTAATTGTTAATTACGTGTAGAATTAAGGTTTTGTATATAGTTTTTTTGGTGCATGGTAAGTCAATGGTAAGAATTTTTGTGCAAAAACTTGGAATTTTTATCAAATTAAAATGTTTTCGAAAGAATTCAAAACACGATAAGATTAGCTATTATTTGACCAAATTTATTAGAAAATCCTACTTTCTATCTAAATGAAACAATAATCTTATTTTCTATCTAATTGAAATAATGCTGAAACCTGCAGAAACTTTGAAAAATTTCAAATTTTTTGAGAAAAAATTGCAAAAGTTTCAAGTATTTGGAAAAAATTGCAAAAATTTCAAGTATTTGGAACAAACTGCAAATTTTTGGAAAAAAATGCAGAAATCTCATAGTTTTGGTTAATGAATTGTTGTTTTTGATCTAATTTTAAACATACTTTTACGTATTGATTTTAAAAATAAGCTAAGACTGTATTTTAATTGGCATTATGTTGAGACAATGATACAAAAATTTGAATAAAAAAATGACTTTTTCCACAATTTTTTTCTCAAAATATTGAAATACAATGAAGTTTACCTTAATTTGAGCTAAATACTTGGTTATACAATGCTCTAAACACTGAAAAGAAGGTTCATAGTAGCAGAATCAATATTGAAACTTCCGGAAACAGTAAAATTAGTCGTAATTTATGAGAAGGTAAAATGAAAATTAATCAAATTTACATGAAATTTTCCATTTCGAACCTTTTATTTTGGTTTTTAACTGTTTTTTTTGTCCAGTTCAGGGATTATTTTTAGGAATCTCAATTCAAAAGAACATTAAGGGCAATATTCTATGAAATTTCTAAATCAAACTCCATGATTCAACTCCTCCTCACTTTTTTCTCATTGAATTACCCAAATTCGTTCAAATGTTAAAAATTTGAAATTTCAGATAATTGATAAAAAATGAACCGTTTAATGCTAAAATTGTTTAAAACGGGATAAATGTTTCTTAGAAAATTTATTCGATATTGGCTCAAATTCAACAAAAACTTCTTCTTAACTGATGATTATTTCTCTGTTGCTTCTGCAACATAACTTTCAAGTTTTAAAGTTATTCTTGCTTTCTGTTTAATACATGTTTTTGCTATTGAACAGACTTTACTAGAAAATTTAGTCAAAACTGGAGAATTTAGGAAGATAGTATTAATTGAACGAACAATTTGCTGGCAGAGATGAAATTAGAACTGATACCGTATGATTATTACAATAAAAAATGCTATTATCTTCCTCAAGGTTCCCCTGTTCAGTTGCTATCGTAAACTATTTAAGCAAAAATACACAATTTGGGATCAATAAATATCACTTTTCTTGCAAAATAGTTATTAACTCGCTTTTTTCTTAATTTATGACGGAAATTTTCTCAAAAATATCCAAGTGAGAAAGAATTGGTGCTAGTTAAAGCATTCAAAAATATATGTACAAAATGAGAATATAAAGGGGTATTTTTACGATCTAAGAACAAATTAGGAGCAGCTCAATTAGTTATAATCTGAAAATCTCCGGAAATACGCAAGAGAACCTAGTTCCTAACATCTACAATATAAAAACTTCTGAAAGAGCGAGTCTCAAAAAATTGATTTAGCAAAGCAAATCAAGGTGCAAACTGGAACAATTGTGTAATTTTCCGATTTTTATTAAGAGAAAAACTCTAGGTAGTAAAAATGTAGTAATGTATTGTATATAGTGTTGTATATTCTATGTAGTATTGTGTATGTATGTAGCAAGGAAAAGTAGAACTTGAAAGCAAGTTTTCAATTTATGATTTATGTATCTTCTTCCAAAAGATGTCGAATTGGGTTTGCTTCTCAAAAATTATCCTCAAAACATTTGATCTTTCATATAAAGTACCTAATATATCAAATGATAACAATTTTTTCCAATGAATTACGCATAAATATAAAACTATGAGAATTTTTATGTACTTTATAAGCTAAATTTTAGTAACATTATGTCAAATCTCCTAAGGAATAGATTGAGTTTCTATCTCATTTTAGCATTTTCTCAGTTTCTGCTTCATCTACTATCTACCAAATGAATCCAATTTGAGCAAACTTTTACTTGAAAATTGAATTTTAGATGGAAAAATGCATCGTTTCAACGAACGTTCAATAATCCGAAGCTGAATCAATACCATAAATCCTTTAATAAAAAGCTTTAAAGGATTTTCTCAACCTCATAACTGTAAAGTGTTATTTTAAATCTGAATTTCTATTTTAGACTAAATTTTTAGTTGGAATGATGTATATCATTATCTTGAAACTTTCAAAGTTTAGCAAAATATACATTTTTTCCAGGTCATTTATCAATTTTTTTTCTGAAATCATCAAAAAATCAATAGAAAAACATAATTCTTAATAAGTCAAACCATATTATCCGCTTGAAAGCTCTGCTGTATGAACACTTTTATAGCACTAAACAAGGAAAACTTTAAAATAGTAACTACAAAAAACCTTTCAATTAGTTGATTTTTTCCAATTAACCAAGTTTTACAATTTTTAGGCGAATACTTAAATATTCATTGGCATATGTTATTCACTTTACTACAAATTTATCACAACAATGTCTCCGCAAGCTTGCAACCAAGGGAGTTTTTACTGTTGATTAAAAGTTTTCAGATCGAGTTCCACGGAAAGCTTCACGACGATTTGAACTCGATTTTTGCTGTCTTTAACATCAATCAAAACCTTTGAATAAAAAATTAAATGACAGTTCAGGTAATGTAATGAAAACACTGTATAATTACTGACTGGATTTGTTACAATTGGTGAGACTTTTCAGATTCAGTAAAAACTAATAGTCATAGTAATTTCTAAGTTTTTCAAAAAAAAACTTAAAAAATTTACCTTCTCCTGAAGTGTGTTTGGAGTCTGCTGAGCACATAATTTAATATTATGCTGAGAATGCTTCTTCATGAAATGATTAGCGAGTTCCTCGCTGCTATAAGTACAAAAATTACAGTTAGAACACTTCAAAACACCACATGTTCTACGATGTCTTGATGCATCTTTGTGAGTGTATTCGCTGCCACATTCAAGACATGCAACTCTTTTGTTTCTATTGAGTGAAGGCATCTCAATAGTAATGAAAAATTAAATGGGAGATTTAAAGTGTACCAAGTTTGTAGATAAGGTGAGTTGAATAGCCTCAAAAAATGAATAAAAGTAAATAAAAACAGCAAACCTATTAACCAATTGTTTTTAACGAGAAAGAAAATCAGAATGGATATGCTATTTAGCCTAGCTGAAATAAAAATCATCCAATCTAACCATAGAATTTTTAAAAGTATCAACCAATCGGAATCGAGCATTACTTACAAGGAAACTTTTATCTTTTCTGATATCAACCAATCAGAATTGAGCTTCAATAACTATGCAATTTTCGACAAATTCAATGTCCACCAATCAGAATTGAGCTTCAAAAGTCATGTAATTTTCAACAAATTCAATGTCAACCTATCAGAGTTGAGCTTCAAAAGTCATGAAATTTTCGAGAAATTTAATGTCAACCAATCAGAGCTGAGCTCTTCTTCTCATGGATTTTTCAACAATTTCTTTAAAATTTGTAGATTTTGAGGATACTTTCACAGACATTTTTTGTGTTAATAACCAATCAGAATGAAGTAATCACAGATTTTAAAAAACTTTGTAGATCAGAACCAGACTATGTTTATGAAACTTCTTAGTCAATAAATTTTATTGAATTTTTCCAACATAACTAAGATTTGAAGTTTGATACCCTAGTGGGATAAATGAGATTTCTTGTCTAGTTTTTATTGTTTTTTCGATATTCAATTCAAATTTTGAAATTTCGATCAAAATTTTTTCGATTTGTTCTATTTCTAACCAGTGAAAAAAGAAATCATCAAAATATACGTTTTTATCGTTTTTTTTGTTATATTGTAGTATAAACATTCGGAAGTCTATTAAATTTGGATAAACGATCAAAAGATATTCTGACAAATCTGGATTTTGTATTTGTCAAATTCAACACAGTAATCGAATTGATGTTCCTTATCTCCAATTCCTGTTTCATAGGCTCTTCCATTGTTTTGTTTTTTACTGATCGACCACCCAATCTGAGTTAACTCTTCTAAATAAAAACATTGTTGATAAATCTGACAGTACTCTTCTTTTTTGTAATCTCCTCTCCATCTTTTTAACAAAACTATTGAACTTTCTGTGTTTCTATACAAGTTAAAACTAATACAATCTCCATCATCTTCATCTGTCCACCACTCTTGTAGTTTTTTGTAGTAGTTCAATTTTAAAATCTGATAAACGTTCAATTCAGACATTGAAAACGTATTTGATGGAAACATTTTTCTTACTGAAATATATGAAGAAACTTATAAAACTCGAATTGTTTCATCATTTTTAAAGTATTTTGTAGTAACAGTCACCGTAAATCTTTTTTAATTATTTAGAGTCCGATTAGTTTCAAGGAAATTCATGTAGCCAATAAAAACCTGAAATTAAGGCAGAAAAAAAATTGAAAACAACCAATGAAATTCAAAAAATTTAAAAAAATAATGATAATGTTTTCAACTAAATATACATTCTTGTTTGTAATTTTCTTAAATTGAGGCAAAATTTAGCTAAATTTTGATGAAAACAGTTATTAAATAAATTTATCTGTAATTTCATAAACAATTACTGGAAAATCATTTCATAATTGGTTAGTGTTTTATGTCAATTTTGATTAAATTGTATGTTTTGTCTGACTTTTCCTCAGATATTATAGCTCTAAATATACACTTTAGTGAGAAAAAATAGTGTTGAACCAATAATATGTCAATTACCAAACATGCAAAACATCACAAAGCTTTACTGAGGCTTACAATTATCAACAAACATAAAGTCTCCCAATATTTGGGACAGTTCTTTGAGTTCATTCAAAGTATAGTTGACATATGCAACTTGCTTCAAGTCTTCATTTTCCTTTGCAGTGAAGAGTCGAATCTGAGTGTAGGGTGGCTTGCTCACGTTGTACTTCTTGATTGTGACATACACCCTCCTCATGTTGTACGTTGCTATTTCATATACTCTATTACAGATGTCGAGCTCCTGATCCATAGTTGATTCTCTGCCAGGTTTGGCTTCATATATAGGTACGAGTCCAAGATTTTCAGCATCGTGAATAACAGTATTCCGTATTGCGGATTTTGCTTTGCCTTCTTTTTCACTAAAATAGACTTGTTGAGTCTTTTCAAATTGTCCCAAATCATTTATTTTTAATAGTTAAAAAGAACGGGTCCAAGCATATTTTTCCCTTGTAGGATTTTTGGAACCAAACAAATCTCCCAATTCTTTTTTGATTTTATGAAAATTCAATATAGTTGGAACTATCAACTTTTCTCGAGTACATTTTGAAGAACAAAGTGATCAGATGAGGAGAAATGAGAGACATGACTTCGAGATTAAATGAAAATGGAAGTAAGCAGTATGAGTCATCGCCATTTCCATATATGGAAGTAGTACCAAATATGGAAGGATTTCCCTATATGGAAGCTGCGTAGGCGTTACTACTACTATATAACTCCACCATTTTCTGCAAAAATCATTTTTCCCAATGGCAGCTGCTATGTGTCAAGCTCTTCCCAGCTTTTATTCAGATTATAATAGTAAATCATTGTTTATTTCTGTTTCCAACGATTTTTACGAAAAATACATAGTAACCCAAGATTATTGCGTCTCTACTCACGATTCTTTCTGTTCCTTGGGAAATTGCAAATTTCATATAAATTTAATTCGAACTTCCCTTAGCCAAATTCTTCAGAGATTAGACAAATATCAATACATATATCAAGAAATTGATTGTCTTTACACTTTGTACAAGCACATATTCTTTTCGAGTATTGTCACATCAAGTGGGGAAGTCTTCAATCAGCTTAGTTGTGGAGTGCAGCATAATTTACGATGGAAAGGAGCAGAAAAAACACCAAGCGTATCAAGGAAACGACTTGTTCGCAAAAAGTTCAAAAAACATTATCTAAGTCCTAATCAAAAACTTGCATCTACGCAAACTCTTGGCTCAGCATTTTTAGACAGAATTCGTAAAGTACAAAACTCAAAATATGAATATGATTTGTTAAAAATAATTGACTGTTTTATTGATGGTTATGGATTTGTAAATCGTGATCATGTCAATTTTTCAATAAAAAACTTCTGATATTCCATCTATTTTCTCTCATAATTACCGAAAAAAATCACCGTTGTCAAAAACATTTGCAAAAAAATTTTCAAACATGTAAGAAAGATGTAATATTTCTTTTGATTTTCAAAAAGTTGCAAAAAACATTTCAATTTTTTTAACAAGTTGTAAAAAGTGTTTCAATTTTTTTGACATAATGCGAAAAGTGTTTCAACTTTTTTGAGAAGATGCGAAAAATGTTTTACGTTTTTTAACAAGATTAGAAAAGTGTTTCACTTTTTCACTAAAAATGCAAAAAATGTTTCAATTTTTTCGACAAAATGCGAAAAGTGTTCTACTTTTTTCGATAAAATGCGAAAAGTGTTTCAATTTTTTCGATAAAATGCAAAAAGTGTTTTACTTTTTTCGATAAAATGCAAAAAGTGTTTCAATGTTTTCGACAAAACGCGAAAAGTGTTTTACTTTTTTCGACAAAATGCGAAAAGTGTTTTATTTTTTTCGACAAAATGCGAAAAATGTTTCAATTTTTTCTACAAAAGGCTAAAAGTGTGTACAAGATGCAATATCGATTAGGTAACTTTTTACTTGTGTACAGTTTTTCTCTTGTTTTTCCGAAATTTTGTGCAAAAATAATCTAATTTTTAACAGGTGTGCGAGTTCGGAGCACTTAACTAAGTTCTAATTGTTTTTCAATGGTTTACCTTGAACCTCTCATCTATTCTCATAATTAAAATGAAATTGAAGAAATTAATTACAGAAAACGAAGTCAAAACCAAACAACTTTTATTTGCAAAAACATTTAATCAAAGAGCTGTCGAGCAGCAGAAGAGTTCTGCAGGTTCTCTATAGAACGCAGAGCTGGACGAGGTTCCATTGCTGGTGGTTGTTGTGGAGGAGTGTTTTGAGGCGTCTTTGTTTCTGAGAATCCCTCATCTTCATCTATTGTGATGGGGTTTTCGACTGATCCTTGCTCCTCCCAAGGAAAGGGGAAATCGTCGAATGGTTGAGCCACATATCTAGAGTCAGGAATCTCGGGGTAGTTCATTCCCACATGCTCAGACACTTCCGCCATCATTTGCATGGTTCCAAGTTGGTTTTCTGTGTTGGGAACTTGCATCATATGATGCTCGCTGAAATCCCTTCGCATCACTTCCTGCATGTGCCAGACTTGGATTGGGATGTCCATTCGAGCCAGAAAAACTCCAGAGACTGTTTCTCCCACTTGGATTTTTACTAGATCAGGTAAAAATTCTACAGAGTACATAAGGTTGCTGTTTTGCACTGAGAAGATCATTTTGAGCAATAAAATGACTAAAAGAGCAAAAACAAGAAAGAACTGAGAGGAGGGGGAACCTTACACAAAATAAGTGGAAATTAGGATGTTTAGAGCTGAGACAGGAGGTAGTGGACGGTGGTTTAGTTGAAAATAAAATGATTTTTAGTTAGGAGTGAGGGGTATCTTCAACTGGATTGTGTAGGTTCAACCTATCAGAATGGATTTTCCTTATTTGGATTGTAGCTGTGTCCAATCACATTTCAGTTTCCTGTTATGGATTTCTTATAGAAAACTCGGGTCCAATCGGAAACAAAGCTCCATTTTGATTATTGTCGTTTCCAATCACAAAAATATTCCTTTTTGTTCAAGTTGTCGTATCCAGTTAGAGGAACTTTTCAAGGTTTTGAGTCTTCCAAATAAGTAAAAATATACACAAAAGCAATCGCAAAAACAAATGACCAAAAGTTGATTGCTGTAAAAATAAGAAATATTGCCGATATAATTAACAAAAGAAGGAAAATTAATAGAAGTAGCATCTCTGCAATTTTTTCATTTCTGATCAGGAACTTGCGTCCACTCAGACTCTAGAATCAGCTTTTTTGGAAAGGATTCGAAAAGTTCAAAACTCAAAGTATGAGACTAATTTGTTGAAAATTAGTGATTGTTTCATAGATGGTTATGGTACTGTAAATAGTAGCGTATCAATTTTTCTATTAATAGTTGAGTATTTGTTTATAAAAATCTTATCAAAATTGTTTTTATTTAAATCAAAAGTTTTTTCAACGAACAAATTTGCAATTTTCAACACGTGTGCAAAAATTAACTCAGAGTTGCAAAGATGCAAATTTTGGTTTGATTTTTTCAACACGTTTGCAAAAATTTAATTAAACTTTTTTACAAGATTCAAAAACTGTAAAACTCAACAAATTTTTGTGTTAGATGCAAGTTTTTTCGTTGTTTTTTTGAAAACAAATGCAAAAATCTAACTTATTTTTTCTTATTCATATGCAAAAATTGCAAAATTTTATTGTAAAAAACTTGATAAATTAATGCTAAAAGTTTTTCATAATTGCTGACTTTGAGTACTATTCCCTATCTTAATACATTGTTTTTCCAATATTTTTGATCAATATACATACACAAAAGAGATTTTTTTTAATGATCAAAATTAGTACAAAGATTTTCATTTTATTTAATTATTAACAGTGCAAGAAAATCCTCTTTCAGTTTTCTTTAAAATGCGAAAATATTTAATGAAGTTTTTCTTAATTTGCGAGATTTTCTTTGATTTTTTTAACAAGTAGGCAAAAAAAAATTATGAAAATTTTTGCATGGTGCAAAAATTAATGTAAAGTTTTTAACATGCTTGCAAAAATTGGTTTAAGATTTTTTGCCATCGTTCTAACAAAATTTTATAAAACAGTTTACCAGATGCTGAATTAGTTTCATTTTTAACAAAGTTTTACTTTTGAAATTTCTTAATAAACTTTTCTATGATCTCTTTGTTCCTATCTCTTGAAAATAAATTTACTAGATACAAAGAAATTAAATTACAAAGCACAAGACAGTAACCAATTTATTTACAAATCAAAGAGCTGTCGAGCAGCTGAGTTCTCAAAACTTTGCAAGTTCTCAATGGAGCGCAAAGCTGGTCTTGCCTCCATCACTGGTGGTTCGCTGACTGGAGTTCTTGGCTCATCCTCTTCGATTGTAATTGGGTTGTCCACAGATCCCTCTTCCCAAGGAAAGAGGAAATCGTCGAATGGTTGAGCCACATATCTAGAGTCAGGATTTTCGGGGGTAGTTCATTCCCACATGCTCGGCCACTTCCTCCATCATTTGCATTTCTCCAAGTTGATTCTCTGTAGGGGGTACTTGCATTATATGATGTTCGTTGAAATCCCTTTGCATCACTTCCACCATACGCCAGACTTGGATTGGGATGTCCATTCGTGCCAGAAAAACTCCACAAACTGTTTCTCGCACTTGGATTTGTACTAAATCAGCCAAGAATTCCACCGAGAACATAAGGTTGTTGTTTTGTAATGAGAAGATCATTTTGAGCAATAAGTTGAGTTAATG
This sequence comes from Symsagittifera roscoffensis, assembly GCF_963678635.1. Classification (NCBI taxonomy): domain Eukaryota; kingdom Metazoa; phylum Xenacoelomorpha; order Acoela; family Convolutidae; genus Symsagittifera; species Symsagittifera roscoffensis. The sequence continues at coordinate 17,149,753 of NC_087067.1, forward strand.
AGTAAAAACAAGATTTAAAGTTGAGAGGGTGAAAGTCGACTGTGGTTAAGTTGAAATTTTTGTATTTAGCTGAGAGAGGAGGTAGTTGACGGTAGTTAAGTTGAAAATAAAACGATTTTTAGTTAAGAGAGATGGGTACCTTCAACTGGACTGTGTGGGTTTAACCAATCACAATGGATTTTCCTTATTTGGATTGTACTCGTGTCCAATCAGATTTTAGTTTCCGTTTATGGAATTCTTATAGAAAACTCGTGTCTAATTGGAAACAAAGCTCCATTTTACACATTGTCGTTTCCAATCACAAAAATGTTCATTTTTGTTCAAGTTATAACTTTGATACGCAAAATTTGGATCAAAAATAAATTCTTTGATTGAGTAAGTTTCGCCAAAGAGACCTTTACTTAGTCGAAGAACTCTATTTTGGACAACATAAACGTCCAAAAAATTGTAAAAAAAAGTAAGAATCTACATCTATTTCATCAATAAGGAAATCACACGGAATATTTTCTTTTTTCTTGTAGAGTAATTCAAGGAAGTTCAAATGCTTTTTAATTGACATTCTTCAAAAATGAATATTTTGGATCTAAAGTTATGTCTAGAAACTGCTTAGTTCCGATTGGTTGAAATTTTTTTGGAAAATTCTAGAAATTCGAAAAACTGACGTCATTACCACGAAAAAATTTGAATCGAAATTACAAAATTTGAATTGAATATCGAAAAAAGAATATAAACTAGACAAGAAATCTCATTTATCCCAATAGGGTATCAAACTTCAAATCTTAGTTATGTTGGAAAAATTCAATAAAATTTATTGACTAAGAAGTTTCATAAACATAGTCTGGTTCTGATCTACAAAGTTTTTTAAAATCTGTGATTACTTCATTCTGATTGGTTATTAACACAAAAAATGTCTGTGAAAGTATCCTCAAAATCTACAAATTTTAAAGAAATTGTTGAAAAATTCATGAGAAGAAGAGCTCAACTCTGATTGGTTGACATTAAATTTCTTGAAAATTTCATGAATTTTGAAGCTCAATTCTGATAGGTTGACATTGAATTTGTTGAAAATTACATAACTTTTGAAGCTCAATTCTGATTGGTGGACATTGAATTTGTCGAAAATCACATGACTATTGAAGCTCAATTGTGATTGGTTGATATCAGAAAAGATAAAAGTTTCCTTGTAATTAACGCTCGATTCTGATTGGTTGAGACTTTTAAAAATTTCATGGTTAGATTAGATGATTTTTATTTCAGCTAGGCTAAATAGCATATCCATTCTGAATTTCTTTCTCGTTAAAAACAATTGGTTTATAAGTTTGCTGTTTTTATTTACTTTCATTCATTTTTGAGGCTATTCAACTCAATTTATCTAAAAACTTGGTACACTTTAAATCTCGCATTTAATTTTTCATTACTATTGAGATGCCTTCACTCAATAGAAACGAAAGAGTTGCATGTCTTGAATGTGGCAGCGAATACACTCACAAAGATGCATCAAGACATCGTAGAACATGTGGTGTTTTGAAGTGTTCTAACTGTACTTTTTATACTTATAGCAGCGAGGAACTCGCTAATCATTTCAAGAAGAAGCATTCTCAGCATAATATTCAATTATGTGCTCAGCAGACTCCAAACACACTTCAGGAGAAGTTAAATTTTTTAAGTTTTTTTTTGAAAAAACTTAGAAAATACTATGATTATTAGTTTTTACTAAATCTGAAAAGTCTCACCAATTGTAACAAATCTAGTCAGTAATTATACAGTGTTTTCATTACATTACCTGAACTGTCATTTGTTTTTTATTCAAAGGTTTTGATTGATGTTAAAGACAGCAAAAATTGAGTTCAAATCGTCGTGAAGCTTTCCATGGAACTTGATCCGAAAACTTTTAATCAACAGTAAAAACTCCCTTGGTTGCAAGCTTGCGGAGACTTTGTTGTGATAAATTTGTAGTATAGTGCATAACATATGCTAATGAGTATTTAACTATTCGCCTGAAAATTGTAAAACTTGGGTATTTGGAAAACATCAACTAATTGAAAGGTTTTTTGTAGTTACTACTTTAAAGTTTTCCTTTTTTAGTGCTTGTAAAAGTGTTCATAGAGCAGAGGTTTGTTAAGCGGATAATGTGGTTTGACTTACTAAGAATTATGTTTTTCAATTGATTTTTTGATGATTTCAGAAAAGAAATTGTTCAATGACTTGGAAAAAATGTATATTTTGCTAAACTTTGAAAGTTTCAAGATAATGATATACATCATTCCAACTAAAAATTTAGTCTAAAATAGAAATTCAGATTTAAAATAGCATTTTACAGTTATGAGGTTGAGCAAACCCTTTGAAGCTTTTTAGTAAAGGATTTATGGTATTAATTCAGCTTCGGATTATTGAACGTTTGTTGAAACGATGCATTTTTCCATCTAAAATTCAATTTTTAAGTAAAAATTTGCTCAAATTGGATTCATTTGGTAGATAGTATATGAAGCAGAAACTGAGAAAATGCTAAAATGAGATAGAAACTCAATTTATTCCTTAGGAGATTTGAAATAATTTTACAAAAATTTAGCTTATAAAGTATATCTTGAGAAAAAAATCCGACATAAAAATTTTCAAAGTCTTATATTTATGGGTAATTCATTGGAAAAATTGTTATCATTTGATATATTAGGTACTTTATATGAAAGATCAAATGTTTTGAGGATGATTTTTGAGAAGCAAACCCAATTCGACATCTTTTGGAAGAAGATACATAAAGCATAAATTGAAAACAATTGTTCCAGTTTGCACCTTGATTTGCTTTGCTAAATCAATTTTTTGAGACTCGCTCTTTCAGAAGTTTTTATATTGTAGATGTTAGGAACTAGGTTCTCTTGCGTATTTCCGGAGATTTTCAGATTATAACTAATAGAGCTGCTCCTAATTTGTTCTTAGATCGTAAAAATACACCTTTATATTCTCATTTTGTACATATATTTTTGAATGCTTTAACTAGCACCAATTCTTTCTCACTTGGATACTTTTGAGAAACTTTCCGTCATAAATTAAGAAAAAAGCGAGTTAATAACTATTTTGCAAGAAAAGTGATAGTTATTGATCCCAAAATATGTATTCTTGCTTAAATAGTTTACGATAGCAACTGAACAGGGGAACCTTGAGGAAGATAATAACATTTTTTATTGTGATAATCATACGGTATCAGTTCTATTTTCATCTCTGCCAGCAAATTGTTTGTTCAATTGATACTATTTTCCTCCTAAATTATCCAATTTTGACTAAATTTTCTAGTAAAGTGTGTTCAATAGCAAAAATATGTATTAAACAGAAAGCAAGAATAAAATTGAAACATGGAAAAACTCTACGGAAAATCTTGAAAGTTATTTTGCAGAAGCAACAGAGAGATAATCATCAGTTATGAAGAAGTTTTTGTTGAATTTGAGCCAATATCGAATAAATTTTTAAGAAACATTTATCCCGTTTTAAACAATTTTAGCAATAAACGGTTCATTGTCTATCAGTTATCTGAAATTTCAAATTTTTAACAAAAAAAATTTCTCACAAGTTGAAACTTTTGTACGAATTTGGGTAATTCAATGAGAAAAAAGTGAGGAGGAGTTGAATCATGGAGTTTGATTTAGAAATTTCATAGAATATTGCCCTTAATGTTCATTTGAATTGAGATTCCTAAAAATAATCCCTGAACTGGACAAAAAAAACAGTTAAAAACCAAAATAAAAGGTTCGAAATGGAAAATTTCATGTAAATTTGATTAATTTTCATTTTACCTTCTCATAAATTACGACTAATTTTACTGTTTTCCGGAAGTTTCAATATTGATTCTGCTACTATGAACCTTCTTTTCAGTGTTTAGAGCATTGTATAACCAAGTATTTAGCTCAAATTAAGGTAAACTTCATTGTATTTCAATATTTTGAGAAAAAAATTGTGGAAAAAGTCATTTTTCTATTCAAAATTTTGTATCATTGTCTCAACATAATGCCAATTAAAATACAGTCTTAGCTTATTTTTCAAATCAATACGTGATCAAAATTAAAACAAAGATTTTCATTTTATTTAATTATTAACAGTGCAAGAAAATCCTCTTTCAGTTTTCTTTAAAATGCGAAAATATTTAATGAAGTTTTTCTTAATTTGCGAGATTTTTTTTGATTTTTTTAACAAGTAGGCAAAAAAAATTATGAAAATTTTTGCATGGTGCAAAAATTAATGTAAAGTTTTTAACATGCCTGCAAAAATTGGTTTAAGATTTTTTGCCATCGTTCTAACAAAATTTTATAAAACAGTTTACCAGATGCTCAATTAGTTTCATTTGTAACAAAGTTTTACTTTTGAAATTTCTTAATAAACTTTTCTATGATCTCTTTGTTCCTATCTCTTGAAAATAAATTTACTAGATACAAAGAAACTAAACTACAAAGCACAAGACAGTAACCAATTTATTTACAAATCAAAGAGCTGTCGAGCAGCTGAGTTCTCAAAACTTTGCAAGTTCTCAATGGAGCGCAAAGCTGGTCTTGCCTCCATCACTGGTGGTTCGCTGACTGGAGTTCTTGGCTCATCCTCTTCGATTGTAATTGGGTTGTCCACAGATCCCTCTTCCCAAGGAAAGAGGAAATCGTCGAATGGTTGAGCCACATATCTAGAGTCAGGATTTTCGGGGGTAGTTCATTCCCACATGCTCGGCCACTTCCTCCATCATTTGCATTTCTCCAAGTTGATTCTCTGTAGGGGGTACTTGCGTTATATGATGTTCGTTGAAATCCCTTCGCATCACTTCCACCATACGCCAGATTTGGATTGGGATGTCCATTCGTGCCAGAAAAACTCCACAAACTGTTTCTCGCACTTGGATTTGTACTAAATCAGCCGAGAATTCCACCGAGAACATAAGGTTGTTGTTTTGTAATGAGAAGATCATTTTGAGCAATAAGTTGAGTTAATGAGTAAAAACAAGATTTAAAGTTGAGAGGGTGAAAGTCGACTGTGGTTAAGTTGAAATTTTTGTATTTAGCTGAGAGAGGAGGTAGTTGACGGTAGTTAAGTTGAAAATAAAACGATTTTTAGTTAAGAGAGAGGGGTACCTTCAACTGGACTGTGTGGGTTTAACCAATCACAATGGATTTTCCTTATTTGGATTGTACTCGTGTCCAATCAGATTTTAGTTTCCTTTTATGGAATTCTTATAGAAAACTCGTGTCTAATTGGAAACAAAGCTTCATTTTACACATTGTCGTTTCCAATCACAAAAATGTTCATTTTTGTTCAAGTTATAACTTTGATACGCAATATGTGGATCAAAAATAAATTCTTTGATTGAGTAAGTTTCGCTAAAGGGACCTTTACTTAGTCGAAGAACTCTATTTTGGACAACATAAACGTCCAAAAAATTGTAAAAAAAGTAAGAATCTACATCTATTTCATCAATAAGGAAATCACACGGAATATTTTCCTTTTTCTTGTAGAGTAATTCAAGGAAGTTCAAATGCTTTTTAATTGACATTCTTCAAAAATGAATAAAGTGAATGAAGTTTCGAAAAAATGACGTCATTACCACGAAAAAATTTTAATCGAAATTTCAAAATTTGAATTGAATATCGAAAAAAGAATATAAACTAGACAAGAAATCTCATTTATTGCAATAGGGTATCAAACTTCAAATCTTAGTTATGTTGGAAAAATTCAATAAATTTTATTGATTAAGAAGTTTCATAAACATAATCTGGTTCTGATCTACAAAATTTTTTAAAATCTGTGATTAATTCATTCTGATTGGTTATTAACACAAATAATGTCTGTGAAAGTATCCTCAAAATCTACAAATTTTAAAGAAATTGTTGAAAAATTCATGAGAAGAAGAGCTCAACTCTGATTGGTTGACATTAAATTTCTTGAAAATTTCATGACTTTTGAAGCTCAATTCTGATAGGTTGACATTGAATTTCTTGAAAATTACATAACATTTGAAGCTCAATTCTGATTGGTGGACATTGAATTTGTCGAAAATCACATGACTATTGAAGCTCAATTCTGATTGGTTGAAATCAGAAAAGATAAAAGTTTCCTTGTAATTAACGCTCGATTCTGATTGGTTGAGACTTTTAAAAATTTCATGGTTAGATTAGATGATTTTTATTTCAGCTAGGCTAAATAGCATATCCATTCTGATTTTCTTTCTCGTTAAAAACAATTGGTTTATAAGTTTGCTGTTTTTATTTACTTTCATTCATTTTTTGAGGCTATTCAACTCAATTTATCTAAAAACTTGGTACACTTTAAATCTCGCATTTAATTTTTCATTACTATTGAGATGCCTTCACTCAATAGAAACGAAAGAGTTGCATGTCTTGAATGTGGCAGCGAATACACTCACAAAGATGCATCAAGACATCGTAGAACATGTGGTGTTTTGAAGTGTTCTAACTGTACTTTTTATACTTATAGCAGCGAGGAACTCGCTAATCATTTCAAGAAGAAGCATTCTCAGCATAATATTAAATTATGTGCTCAGCAGACTCCAAACACACTTCAGGAGAAGTTAAATTTTTTAAGTTTTTTTTTTGAAAAAACTTAGAAAATACTATGATTATTAGTTTTTACTAAATCTGAAAAGTCTCACCAATTGTAACAAATCTAGTCAGTAATTATACAGTGTTTTCATTACATTACCTGAACTGTCATTTATTTTTTATTCAAAGGTTTTGATTGATGTTAAAGACAGCAAAAATCGAGTTCAAATCGTCGTGAAGCTTTCCATGGAACTCGATCCGAAAACTTTTAATCAACAGTAAAAACTCCCTTGGTTGCAAGCTTGCGGAGACTTTGTTGTGATAAATTTGTAGTATAGTGCATAACATATGCTAATGAGTATTTAAGTTTTCGCCTAAAAATTGTAAAACTTGGGTATTTGGAAAACATCAACTAATTGAAAGGTTTTTTGTAGTTACTACTTTAAAGTTTTCCTTGTTTAGTGCTTGTAAAAGTGTTCATAGAGCAGAGGTTTGTTAAGCCGATAATGTGGTTTGACTTACTAAGAATTATGTTTTTCTATTGATTTTTTGATGATTTCAGAAAAGAAATTGTTCAATGACTTGGAAAAAATGTATATTTTGCTAAACTTTGAAAGTTTCAAGATAATGATATACATCATTCCAACTAAAAATTTAGTCTAAAATAGAAATTCAGATTTGAAATAGCATTTTACAGTTATGAGGTTGAGAAAACCCTTTGAAGCTTTTTATTAAAGGATTTATGGTATTAATTCAGCTTCGGATTATTGAACGTTCGTTGAAACGATGCATTTTTCCATCTAAAATTCAATTTTCAAGTAAAAATTTGCTCAAATTGGATTCATTTGGTAGATAGTATATGAAGCAGAAACTGAGAAAATGCTAAAATGAGATAGAAACTCAAATTATTCCTTAGGAGATTTGAAATAATTTTACTAAAATTTAGCTTATAAAGTATATCTTGAGAAAAAAATCCGACATAAAAATTCTCAAAGTCTTATATTTATGGGTAATTCTTTGGAAAAATTGTTATCATTTGATATATTAGGTACTTTATATGAAAGATCAAATGTTTTGAGGATAATTTTTGAGAAGCAAACCCAATTCGACATCTTTTGGAAGAAGATACATAAAGCATAAATTGAAAACAATTGTTCCAGTTTGCACCTTGATTTGCTTTGCTAAATCAATTTTTTGAGACTCGCTCTTTCAGAAATTTTTATATTGTAGATGTTAGGAACTAGGTTCTTTTGCATATTTCCGGAGATTTTCAGATTATAACTAATAGAGCTGCTCCTAATTTGTTCTTAGATTGTAAAAATACACCTTTATATTCTCAGTTTGTACATATATTTTTGATTGCTTTAACTAGCACCAATTCTTACTCACTTGGATACTTTTGAGAAACTTTCCGTCATAAATTAAGAAAAAAGCGAGTTAATAACTATTTTGCAAGAAAAGTGATAGTTATTGATCCCAAAATATGTATTCTTGCTTAAATAGTTTACGATAGCAACTGAACAGGGGAACCTTGAGGAAGATAATAACATTTTTTATTGTGATAATCATACGGTATCAGTTCTAATTTCATCTCTGCCAGCAAATTGTTCGTTCAATTGATACTATTTTCCTCCTAAATTCTCCAGTTTTGACTAAATTTTCTAGTAAAGTGTGTTCAATAGCAAAAATATGTATTAAACAGAAAGCAAGAATAAAATTGAAACATGGAAAAACTCTACGGAAAATCTTGAAAGTTATTTTGCAGAAGCAACAGAGAGATAATCATCAGTTATGAAGAAGTTTTTGTTGAATTTGAGCCAATATCGAATAAATTTTCTAAGAAACATTTATCCCGTTTTAAACAATTTTAGCATTAAACGGTTCATTTTTTATCAATTATCTGAAATTTCAAATTTTTAACATTTGAACGAATTTGGGTAATTCAATGAGAAAAAAGTGAGGAGGAGTTGAATCATGGAGTTTGATTTAGAAAGGCTAATTTGATAGGCTAAAAATTTTTCTGAAACTTACCATCTTACCATCTGAAGCCTCGTATGTTAATACATTGCGAAACCTATTCCCTATCCTAATACATTGGAAAATCTATAGCCTATCTTAATACATAGCCTGCTGACCGGCCGGATACTCTATAACCTATGTTAATACATGGGGGTCAGCAGGCACCCCCCCCCCCCCACCCCTCCCACTCTCCCTCACCCTTCTACTACTAGGCATTTTAATAATTTTAGAAAATTACACTAGAAAGTTATACATTCCTAGACAATTACGCTACAATCCTAGATTTTTTAAACACTTAACATGAAACGTTAAAACGTTTAACATTCAAAACATAACAGAGTTATAATGCTTTGCAGCTTCAAGTTGAGCCAACATTTTCATAGGTGTATCAAAACGTTTTTTTTTTTTCACATAGAGATTGCTTAGATTTGAAGAAATTTGTTTCTAGGATTGTTTAATTGCTCAGGAGTTTAACTAAAATGTTTTTGAGCAATGAAAACAATTTGTTTTCCTGAGAAGATCTGTATTGCAAATGAAAGGAATTCCATGTCAAAAACATTGCGTTTTGGCAAAACCAGCGACAAAAAAATTGGGACAAAAATTGGTTGCTTCAATTTTTTCTCCAGTATACTTTTTTTCGTATACTTTCTTTGATCGATACTTTTCAGTCCAGGTTAAAATAGAGCTTGCCGGGCAGAAAGAATTGTTCGTTCTAGGTTTTTGATCGATACTTTCTACTCTACTTTTTACACCTATGGTATTACGCATAATGAGAAAAAATAATATAATTTACAGCGTAATGCCATGAACCGCCACCCGCGACTTAAGCAGCGAATATCATGGTCGTGCATCTGATCATCTCGAAATCAAAAAACCGTACTCGCGAAAAAATTAATATGCAAATTGGAAATAAAATTATCCGGTATTTATAATTAGCAATTAGGTACTTTTAATTAGAGTATGAGAGTATTTGTTCCGAACATTGAAAATGGGGAGTAACTTGATATTCGGGATTTTTTGTTAGTTTTTGGTTTTGTTTTCCACGCAAAATTGGTTTCCACGCATTTGTTTTCCACACATTTTTTTTGCTTACCACGCAAAATTTGTAACTATTTGTCAGATTTCCAGCACTAAAGGTGACCAAAAAGGTTTAAAAATGCTTATTTATGCTTGTTTTAAGCTGTGAAAACTTAGAGTTAATCGAAGTAAGATAATTTTTAAAGTTTGTTGGCGCCATTTTTGGAATCAAAATTTTTCCGTGTTGTTCAGAACATTGAAAATTGCATTCGGGTGTTTTAAGTTGTTTTGTCTTTTTATTAAATTTTACACGCAAAATTAGGTACCACAAATAGTCATCGAACTGAGTTGAGTGATATATCATATTAAAGGCCTTTCAATCGTAATTCGAAATTTAGTATTTTTCAATTTTATTTTTATGACTTTTTTGTTTTTCTTGTCATTTTTCTTCTGAATTTGTTGTACTCTTTGCCTAACTTACCATGACTGTCAAATATTTCTAATTTATAGTTATACTTCAGATAGTTATACGTAACGCAAATATACTCATTGAATTTTTTTGGTATGCTAGGTAATACCAGCGTTTTACAGATCATGAACAGTACCGCCACTAGAAGGTTTTCAAATATTCTCAAAATATGCTACTATACAAAAAGTTTCCCGTCACTATAAAAGCTGTTGTTTTTATCTAAGTTTTAACTTTCATTGACCCCTCTCTAGTACTGCCTTGTCCTGGTACTGGAGGTCTAAGCTGGGAGGGTGGGTGGCAATTTTATCCCTTCAACCTTTTTGCTGAGAACTTTCTTTCTTTATATTGGTATAAACTCATAATAAACAATGCTCTATCAGAAGGTTCTAATTCTGATAGGAAGTATGGTACGGAAATGGCTAATGTAGTAAGAAAGACAGCGAACGAATCTATCTTCAAAAACACTCATTTTCCTCGTCTTGACCCAAATCTGGCAAAACTGCTGCAGAAGAACAGCTAGATAAAACTCTTACATTGTTCAACGCAAACTATTACAAAATCATTTCCACAAAAAATCAGCTATTCATCGATTTTTGGGAAAATTTTCGGGGCAACAATGAGTGAATAAATTGCGGGTTGTCGAATATTTCAGCGGCAGCGTAAGCCTTTAGAGCGGGGCAAAGGAAGAAATAAAGTAATTCGATTTTGACATCTTTAGTTGCCAAAATTTCAACCCTCAACAAAGACAGTGCCCATCTAAAAGTTTTAAGTATACAAATTCAGCGAAAATGAGTTAAGTTCGAGGTGTAACTCATAGAGTAATTTCGGATAGGTTACACCGTCTGCTCGTCACGCTATCTTATTTTCGGCCGGATAGATTCGTGCAATTTCTTAGTCTAATACCGATCCTAATCTTACTCTTATATCTACTAGTCTCAGGGTGTTCAACAAGTCTCTGCTAGGCTCGATAGATCTAGAGTATACTGGCTTATTGCGATTGCCAAAAGGTCTCTTGGAGAGGTAATTAATTTCTAAATTAAATTCAAATCTCTCTGGTGCTGAAATTTCAGCGCTTACAAATAAGTGGGTTGTTAGTTAAATGGATCATGATTGGTTAATATTAAATATTTTATAGAGATAAAATATCCAATTTATAACCAATAATAAATATAGTTTATATTTGGTTCCAGTACCTCTTGTCAAAAATATTGTGTGGTCACAAAGCGTGGATGTAGCACGGTGGGTTAGGCCGGCTATAGAGCATGCTCAGGACGTCCTCTCTGTTAGGCCAGGAGTGGGAGTATGATTTCGTGCTGGTTTTTTAAGGAGTCCTGTTTTGTGCTAACGTTTTATATTATATTATTTCTGGTTTTCCTTTTGCTTCTTTGGTTGTGTCCTTTTCTCAAAAATTAAATTGTTTTTGGTTTGGGTTTGTCTTTCGACTTTTTGGTGTTTTCTTATTTCTTTTTTAGACTTGGTAATAGTCTTCAAAAGAATAAATTATCCAGTTTTAAGCTGGTTTAATCCGGTTTAGGTACCGTAAGTGTTCTTTTCTTAGTCATGCTGTTAGTTTGTGGTTTATGGTGTTTAGTAAGCTGCGTTGGTTAGTTTGGTTATTATATAATTCCATTCCAACCGGGTTAAAGGAAAATTGGAAACTTGTTATTGTTGGTTTGAGTTGTTGTTAGTGAAAACTTATAACTTGAATTCATTATTTTAAATAATTCTTCGTGGGCGAGTTGTGCGATTGTGGATAGAATTCTTGTGCGGGTGAACAGAATATGTATAAAAGGTTATTACTGCTTTTCTTCGGTATAAATTTACTACTTTTAAGGTTAAATTTTACTACTTTGTGAGGGTCTAAAATTATAAATTGAATTTCATCGTATTTAATTTTACTACATTTTAAAGAAATAATTTAGAGATGAAATTACTACTTTTAATTGATTTTTACTGCATTATTTAGTGCTGTTGGCTTAATAGAGTTTATTATGATGAATAGAGTTTGTATTTTTATTTGTTTTTTCTTGTTTATAGGCGATCATGGTGTGAAGACTAAAGAAAATGTAAATTACTTTTAAAAAAATGGTTAGTTCTTTAATTTTAAATTAGTTAGTATTTTTTCTTTTATAAGTTATTAAACTCATAGTTACCTTAGTCGTCGGGGAAGAAGCCATGAGGTAAAACATCGTGAATAGCATCTGATGTGGTTAGTAATTTTGCTAGTATGAGTATGATGTTTTTCGTTTGGAGCAGTGGCCAAAGCAAATGAAGTGCTTTTATGGTTTTTAGTTCTTCGGTGCCTACTGCAAATTCGTGAGGTGTGTTCTGAATTAGATTGTAAATTTTGTGATTGTATTCAGTGTTGTGGATGAATTCTAAAATGGGTACTTCTATAGGTTGAATATTTTCATGCGGAATGATCAGGGTCGGGATTCTTCTTCGTTGAAGGTCTTGGTGAGTGGACAAAATATATACATTTGAGTGATTGGGTCATAATTCCGGAGGATGCCTTGAAAGTTAGTATTTTTAATGCAATACGTGAAGTTTAGAAAAAACGGTGAGGTGTATTAAGAATTGATGACTTGAAACCTCTGGTGTGTAAATGAAAATGATTTTGAATGAAACGATATTAAGTGTAGGTGTTTGTTTGCATTGATCTCAACATGATGTCGTGTGAGCAGTGCAAATCACGTTCTTTTGGTGTGAGGAAATGAAAGGTTAGTGAAAATGTTTGAAATTTTTCTTGAAATGACTCGTATGCTTGAATATCTGATAATGCTTCTGAATTAATGTGATCATGCTTTTTACCGAGTATTTTAAGTGTGAATAAGTAGGATGTTTTAATGAAAAATTTTTCTGTTAATTGTGGGTTTGCAAATTGATCGTCGTCAAGAAATTGATCTTGATTAGATCTGATGATGTTATGATCATAATATTCATTGGAATAGTCGTTAGCGCGGGGTGCAGTGAATGTTTTTAGTAATTTTTTATATCCTACGTATGTATTGCGTAAGTAAATCCTACCATGTCAGGATGTTAGTGACGTGGTTAGACTAAAAATATCATTCTTATTTCTTTCAATATCTTTTGTGGTGTTAAGGAGTGGTAGCGTAAGGTGATTAGTAAATTGTAATAAGCTGTCCAATGAAGTGTGGGTATTAACACATGTTCATCTACAAAATGACGTGGTTCAGGGTTAGGGTCGGATTGATTTAAAGTACATTGGGGATATAAAGTTAGGGTTATTTGAAGCTAATTTGTAGTATTGGTGTGGTCTGGATGGTTAACGTATTCTCGGGCGGTTCCGGGTTTGAATGGGAACGGGCGATTTGGGAATTTTCGTTTAAAAGTTCGATAAGCACGATTAGTACTTGTGGATTTCTGTTGATGTGGATGAAAGAGCTAATGATGGGTATAATCTGAAATTGGTGTAGGTGTTGGTGGATTTGATGATGTTTTTGTTGATGATAGTTGGTGAATAGTGAGAATGTGGGGAGATAGCAACTGCTGTTGGAGTGTTATAAAATTATCTAATTCTTCAGAAATTTGAATATTATCTAGGGAATTGTTGGTTGAGCGTTCATAATTAAATGGGGAGTAGGTTGGGGTTACTTGAGAAGGAGTGTAGGGAGATTTACATTGGCTTTATGGTTGAATAGGTCGGAAGGGAGGGTTTGAGACGGTTGAAGAGTTGGTCTGGGTATGAGTAGAAGGGGATGGTTTGGAATCTGCGAACTCATCGGGAGTTTCTATATCGGAGTTATTGAATTGTGATATTGTTTGATAAATTGTGATATCTGAGTAAGTGTCAGAATTCATGCCTGATCATGTATTAGTTTGTGGTGAATCAGGTGACGGAAAAGCAAAAAGTGGGATAATAGGGAGTTGATTTTGGAGGTTGGCAGGGTGGGAGTTTGATCGATGGAGTGATCCAATTTGTCTGCTCATCGTGGGCTGAAAAAATGATTATTTTGAGATTGAAAAGTGGTGGTATGGGGCTGTTCAATTATTTGTTTGTATGTATCGTCAATTTGAGGGTGTTGTGTCACTATATGTTGAATGGGACTTTGAATGTGGCTGGGTCTTAAGTTTGGAGGGCTTGTGATTGCTAAGTTTCAAAAATTTCGTGAGACTAATGATAATGGATGGTTATGGTGTAGATTTGGTAAATGTGGTGCTGAAGGTAATGCATTTGTATTATAGTTTGATTCGTCGTATATGTTCGGGTTTGTTGATAGTTTTGTATTATGTTCTTTGATTTGTGCATCTAAGAGGATTTTATTTATTGATGATGAAAATATTCCAAAAAAAATCCTGCAAATAATATGCGTGCTACGCTTGCTTGTCGGTTTACTTGTGTATGTATTGCGCATGTGTTATAAATTCCTTTTAATAAAGAGAAAAGAAATCCAATAAAGTTAAGCATAGCGTATAAGATAGTTAATCTTTCTAAGATGTAGTATGCCCATCCTAGAAAGGCTAAAACTTCGTTTTTGAGATTTTTACAACCAAAAATATTGATTGGTGATATATCTTGTGGTCAATATTTTTCACCGTTTAGGTAAATGTAATCTTTTATATCTTTAAAATATCCGCTGTAATCTTGTGCGTAAATATCTAAAAATCCTGCTGTTTCTGCAAGTTTTCGTAAGTTTTGTTCTATTGACTGTCGTTGTATTGTGTCCATTTTCGTAAGTAGTTCATGAAATTGTTGTGTACGTATGTGGTGTTGTATGTCTGATTTAGAAAAGATACCAATCGATTGTAAATCGATATTTGGATTGCGGGCATAGCTCTAATGCTTTCGGGTGAAAACTTTTTTAGTGGTGGCATTAATGTTGGGTACGGTGTTAGTAGATAGTACTTATCTTCGTCGGGGTTTAATTGTACAACGTTGTGGCTATTTTTTGATACACATGGTACTGCTGTATCCCAAAAATATGTTCGTGTCGAGAGTGTATCAACAAAATATACTTTATTTTTGTAGAATATAGGGATTCTTTTGTAACATCGTTTATCTTCAAAAACGTATAAAGGTGATACTTTTTTGGTACAAGTGTAATACCATAAGATGTTTTCTTCATAATCAAGGAAATTTGATCTATTTCCGGATAACAAATATCCTGCATATGGTATTTTGAGAACTGCTAGTGCTAGTGACTGTAGAATTTCTGTTCTTTCAAGTTCACAATATTGGTGTAGTGTTACTAACTCTGAGAGTGACATTTCTTGAAAGATTCTGCTTATTGTGTAGTCTAGTTTCATATCTAAAAGTATATCATAGTGAATTGCGCCAAAATATGTGCGGTTCATAAGTGATAGTTCTTGTAATCGTGTACTATCTGCGTCTTGTGGCTTTAGTTTTCCACCAATTCGTCCTATGTTTTTCTGAAATTTTACTGAAACATAAGGATTTGCGTCGGTAAGTGAATAAGATGTGGACATGGGGTTTACAATTAGGTGTCCTGTATTCAAGTCGAAACCATGTTTGTATTTGACAAAGATTTCTGAATACTGTGGTGAAATTTAATCATTCTAGCTTGTATTTTTGCTACTTGGAAAACTGTGCAGGTTTCTTCGGGGAACCGTACAATGGTTGCTTGTGTTCGTGTTGTAGGATCGCAAAATCCTTGGTCATTCTTGCAAGGGAGTCGAATGCCTTGGTAAAAAATTGTGTCGTCTTTTGAATCTCGTGTAAGTTGTACTTTTTCGAGTTGTATTTTCCAGTCAAAAAATATTTTTTCTTGATACCCTTTATTTTTTGTGTCTGCTTTGCAATTTGAGGAATTATTTATTTCTATATGTGGTATCCAATGTTTATCATGTAGGTCGTATGTCAATCTTCCGTGTGTTCCATAAAAGGGGAAATTTGTGTCTAGTCTTATGTGACCTTGGTGTTTTTCAAGTTCTGCTTGATGTGCTAAGTCTGGAAAAACTTGAAAATTTACAAGTTTTCTATTTTTGCCTACGTTTTGTGTTAAATTTAATCGTTTAAAATCGTTTTTACAGTCTTGAGGGCTAAGATGTAGTAATCTTTCTATATTACTCTGATAGAAAGATTAGTAGTCTAATCGGTTATTATTTCCGCTTGAGACTTGTGAGCAGTGTACTTTCTTTTCGGAAAATGTTGCTGTAATTTTGTATCCTGTTAATGTTGTTGATCGGGTTTTTGAGTATAGTGTGGCTACTATATATGTTGTTTCTATAGCTTGTGGTTCGAATTCACATTGTGTGAGTTGATTTATAGCATATTTGTGTAGCGTTTTTTGTTCGTTTTCTTCACAATCATAGTGTGTTACTAATAAATCCTGAGGTCCTGTGCGAGGAGATGGATTTCTATTTTGTTCGGAAAAAATTTTAAAAAGTAATTGTTAAAATGTGAGTACTTTTAGAAAATACATGTGTATGATAATCCTGAGTATGGGTTATAAAAGGTAATATATCCAATTGTGTTTTTGGTATATCTGTCGTATTTATATATAACTTCAGTTGTTATAAATGAGGCAGGTAGTGATTGAGCTGTTATATTTCGTGGGCTCAGAGAAAAGAGGTGTTAAACAATTTTATTAAGTCTGACTGTTATTTCAAATTTTAATTGGAGACAATTTTGTTGAAGTATTTGAATGTTGTGTTCTTGAATATCTTTGTGAATATCTTGTCTATATTGTAATCTATTTAATGCCCAATGGTGGAGTTGGCTACTTTCTTGATGTTGTCCAAATAGTGGGGGAGGTGCAACGAAAGTATTCCAATCTAACTGTAGAGGGGTGTTTGTCGATGATTGTTCTTGGTATCTAGCGTCAAGGTTGGTGTGGAAATTAATTGGGAAGAGTGTTGATGATATTTGACTTAGAGATGGTGTTGATGGGACTGAAAGTGTTTCTGGTAGGGATGATAGGGTTGTATCAGAAGAAATATCTATTGGTTCGTTTACTATATTTGAATCACCTTGAGTATATGAGTGTGTTGTCCAATATGGTGGTCGTTCGGTGGTGTCTGGGGGGTTAAAACGGTTTTCTCTGATTTGTTCTGATGTTGGAGTTGAACCTAGATGGTCTGAGGGAACATTTGAAGTGCTATGTTGTGAAAGAAGTGTGGGAGTTTCTGGCAGTGTACTGCTTGAAAGTTCTGAGGTAGTTGGTGTTGGTGATTGGGGTATATTAAAATGAACTCTGGAGGTTTGAAAATTCCTATTTCGTCTCGGATGTATATTTTGTCTATGTATTTCAAGTGTATTTTGATTTTGACTAATGTGTCTGACTCGATTGAGATCTTGTTGCAAGGTGGGATATAAATTATATGTTGGTTCACTTAAAGATGCTTGGCGATTAACTGGTTCTAATGGTTCAGATAATCGTGCGTGTCGTTCTTCAAAAGTGTATGGGTTTTCTTGAAAAGAAATGCGTGTTGATGTTTGGGGGTTGTTGGTAGTTGTAGGTGTTATTGGACTGTCTTGGGATGTTTTTGGTGGGGGTAGGTTTGATGGAGGTTGATTAGCAATTTTGAAAGGGTATCTGAGTTTTTAATTCTTATTGGGAAAAATTATGTTTATTATAATATTCTTCAAGAAAAAGTATCAAAAGAATAGTTGCTAAGGCGAATGTGACTATTGCCTTTTTTATACATTCGCACATTGTCATGATTAGGGATATTAAAAACGTGAGGAAAATTAGGAACAAAAGATAAAGATCTTTTCGATTAAAAATATATCGTATCATTTAAATAGAATTTATGTTTTCGTACCTGTAGATGTGGTCGAGGATTTGGGAGAGTTGGAGGTATATTTCAAGTAGGGAAAAGAAAATTGAAAAAAGCTTGCAAAAAATTGAAGAAAGGATTATGAGGGCTTCAATGGTTTCAATGAAAAAGAATAGCAAAAATTTGAATAGAGTAGAAACTTTTGTGAAAAGGTTTGAAAGTTTTTGTCTTAAGTTACCGACTGTTATAGAAAGAAGTATTTAATAAATGATTCGTTTCGTCGAATATTTTTTTAACTTTTGGGGCAAATATCAAGAGTGGTAGGATTTTTTTTGATTTTTTGACAATTGGGTTGAGTTTTGTCAAAAATTGTTGAAGGCTTATTTTTACGGTGTTTGGAGGTCTTTATAGTTTAGTTTTTATTTGTTGAATAATTGGGGGAATCTTTGGATTATTTGTACTTTAGGCCAAATGATCATGGGTCTTTTTTGCTTTAGGCTAATTTGCAATTTTTAGTTGGAGGGTTTTTGAGGTCTGGATTGGGGAATATTATTGATTTTTGCATAATATGATAGGGGAGGGTTGTATTATTGAAGTAGTATTTATTTTAGTTGTCAAGTTTTAGCAAGTTGCTTATTTTTGACCTGGAGGTGTTAAAGTTATAGTTATAGATATGCCTAGAGATTGATATCTGTCGGCTAATGATTTCGTGTTAGAGATAGTAGGGTGACAAATTTGAATGATTTCTATTGGCTTAATTTGAATTAGAATTTATCGAGTTTATTTTCAGCATGTTAATACGGAAATCTGAAAATTTAAGGTGATTAAAAAGAATATTGACAATAATCAAAATCAAAGTTGATTTTGAAATTCAACTTTATTCAATATTTAAGATTGTGGGATGAATGTTTTATAGTTTTTTCGTGGTTGACTTCTAAGTCGTGATGATTCTCTATGTTCGGATTTTTGTTGTTGATCCTATGGTAAGATTTTTTCTGGCATTTTTCTTTTTTTTCTTTCTTTTTGAGATACTTTTGGTTCTGGTGTGTTTGATATTTGAGGGTTTGCGCTTTGCTGTTGGATTAATTTTTGATTTTTATTAGTATTAACGTTTTGATTTTGTTCCGTTTGTTGGTTGTTTTGAACGATTTGTAAACCCGTGAAAGAAAATAATTGAGTTAATCCGCTGAGATTCTTTTTTGTGTATTGAATTTAGGTATTAAAACAAACGTTAAACCAATTTTTAAATCTGTGGCTGGCATGAAGCGTGAATTAAATTGGTTGTGTATATTTTGTGTTTTTAACAATTTCTTTGTTACTTTTTGGTAGATTTCATTGTGTTTTTCATCTCTATTTAAAATCCATTCGGTATGTGTACCGGAAGCTAATTTTAAAATTTGTGGATGATGAAAGTGGTCTTCATCATGTGTATGTAAGGATAGATTATAACAAATTGAATCCTTATTTGGTTGACAATATCTTGGTGTATTTTTATGTGTATTTGCTGTAAACATAATTGGTTTTCGTGGCTTTTGATTAAAAACCATTTCGTATGGTGGCATTCCTAGAGTTGTTGTGATTTGTGAATTATAGAATAAGGGGAATAATTTTACATCTGCTGACCATTCAGTGTATCGTGTATCATTTCATTTATGATACATTGAAGATATTCTTGTAGTGAACGGTTCATACCTTAGACTAATCCATTTGTCCAAGGTGCATGAGATGTACGTGGTTTTTGCTTGATATTATATAGGTGGCATAAGGTGATGATATTGTTATTAATTAATTCTGTTCCATTATCTGTGACTAGTATTTCGGGTAGTCCGAATTTAGCTATCCATATTTCGTAATGTGTTGTATATGCGTAATAAGCATTACAATGTGGTACTGGGTTGAGTGCTACGTAGTGCGTAAATGCATCAACAATTACCCTAATATAAGAATTTCCTTCGGAGGATGGTGAAATTGGTCCTTTTGTGTCAAATGAAATTCTATGATTGAAATATAGACTTTGTCCTTTAAAATCTTGTTTTGGTGCTATTTGTTTTTGATTTGGATAAGGTTTATTTAATTGACATATTATGCAATCGTTGCATAATACTTTAATCCAAATTGGTGCATTTGGGAAGTAAAAATTTTGTATAAAATTTGAATATGTCTTCTTTGATCCTGAGTGTCCCTTTGTTTGTTGTGTGTGTGATATGTTGAATGCTATCAACATCATACTGAGGGGGAGACAGGGTACTTTAAAATCAGATGTTTTATTTTCTAAAAGGTCTGTTATTTCATTTAGAATTGTATTTTTTTTTCTAAAGTATCGGAGGAGTGTTTTATTTCCGAATATTGTTGCATCACCTTTTGCTGGCTTAGTTTTATAATTGTGCCATGGTTTGAGTTGTGTAATTGTAGGGTCAAAGTTTTGTTAATTTTGTAATAACTGTAGTGTAATTGTTTCTGTTGGGGATAGAAAAATATCTGCGACTTCAAATTTTGATAGGGGAATTGTGTCGAGTGGGTCATGAAGGTCAAAAACTTGATTCATTGTGTAATTTAAGTCATTTATTGGTGGTCCTGATAAATTTATTATGTCAGTTAAATTTTCTTTTTCTATCAATGGGAAGGGGTCTTTTTTGTGTGGTTGTTGTTTGATTGTCTTTTGTTGGGTATTATTTTTTATCCAATGTGAATATGGGATTGGTTTAAATGTGGATGCTCCTAATAAATCTACTTCATAGTGATTATTTTGACAATCTAAATAAAGTGGTAAATATTGTAAGTGGTCTTCATCATGTGTATGTAAGGATAGATTATAACAAATTGAATCCTTATTTGGTTGACAATATCTTGGTGTATTTTTATGTGTATTTGCTGTAAACATAATTGGTTTTCGTGGCTTTTGATTAAAAACCATTTCGTATGGTGGCATTCCTAGAGTTGTTGTGATTTGTGAATTATAGGATAAGGGGAATAATTTTACATCTGCTGACCATTCAGTGTATCGTGTATCATTTCATTTATGATACATTGAAGATATTCTTGTAGTGAACGGTTCATACCTTAGACTAATCCATTTGTCCAAGGTGCATGAGATGTACGTGGTTTTTGCTTGATATTATATAGGTGGCATAAGGTGATGATATTGTTATTAATTAATTCTGTTCCATTATCTGTGACTAGTATTTCGGGTAGTCCGAATTTAGCTATCCATATTTCGTAATGTGTTGTATATGCGTAATAAGCATTACAATGTGGTACTGGGTTGAGTGCTACGTAGTGCGTAAATGCATCAACAATTACCCTAATATAAGAATTTCCTTCGGAGGATGGTGAAATTGGTCCTTTTGTGTCAAATGAAATTCTATGATTGAAATATAGACTTTGTCCTTTAAAATCTTGTTTTGGTGCTATTTGTTTTTGATTTGGATAAGGTTTATTTAATTGACATATTATGCAATCGTTGCATAATACTTTAATCCAAATTGGTGCATTTGGGAAGTAAAAATTTTGTATAAAATTTGAATATGTCTTCTTTGATCCTGAGTGTCCCTTTGTTTGTTGTGTGTGTGATATGTTGAATGCTATCAACATCATACTGAGGGGGAGACAGGGTACTTTAAAATCAGATGTTTGATTTTCTAAAAGGTCTGTTATTTCATTTAGAATTGTATTTTTTTTTCTAAAGTATCGGAGGAGTGTTTTATTTCCGAATATTGTTGCATCACCTTTTGCTGGCTTAGTTTTATACTTGTGCCATGGTTTGAGTTGTGTAATTGTAGGGTCAAAGTTTTGTTAATTTTGTAATAACTGTAGTGTAATTGTTTCTGTTGGGGATAGAAAAATATCTGCGACTTCAAATTTTGATAGGGGAATTGTGTTGAGTGGGTCATGAAGGTCAAAAACTTGATTCATTGTGTAATTTAAGTCATTTATTGGTGGTCCTGATAAATTTATTATGTCAGTTAAATTTTCTTTTTCTATCAATGGGAAGGGGTCTTTTTTGTGTGGTTGTTGTTTGATTGTCTTTTGTTGGGTATTATTTTTTATCCAATGTGAATATGGGATTGGTTTAAATGTGGATGTTCCTAATAAATCTACTTCATAGTGATTATTTTGACAATCTAAATAAAGTGGTAAATATTGTAAGTTATTAATTTGTGATTGATCTATATCGGTTTTTACTGCATATTAACATTCCAATCTTGGTGATGTTTCATTTTTTGCAAGATAGAATTTAATATTCTGTGGTATTTCAACTGTAGTTTTTCGTGTAAGTAGTTCAGGTGGTGTATTTCTACTTAATGTATCTGGTAATGCAAGATTTTTACCTGCTGTCCAAACTATACGTAAATTTGGGAATTTCATTAAAATTAATTGAAATCTGTAAACTCTATGGTTTGGGTTTGATTTCTGTGTAAAAAGAAATATAATTGGTTTGTGATCTGTAAATAGAACTGTTGGATGTTTTGATCTAAGTATCAGAAATTCGTATTCTTTAAGTGTGTATATTATAGCTGTGCATTCTCTCATGAAAGTAGAGAGTCGTAGCTCAGCTTGAGTAAATAAGCGAGAGTTTGCTGATATAAGAATCATTTTATTTGTTCCACTGTGTGATTGTAGTAATGCTGCGCCAATGCCAAAATTTGAAGCATCGCGCATTGCGTAAAATGATTGATTTGGATCTGAAAATGTATTTGATATTTGTTCTAGTAGCAATTGTTTAATTTCTTGGAATCTTGTTTGATGTTCGGTAGTCCATTCAAAGTAATTTTGCTGTCTAAGGATGTTATAGAAAGGTCTTAAGTATAATTGCATTTTGTATACATATTTACTTAGAAAGTTTAACATTCCAAGGAATTCTTGGATTTTCTTTTTAATTGTGGGTGGTTGAAGTTTTTGAATTGCATGTATTCGTGATTTTAATGAAGTTATTGTGTTTCTTTCAAAAATGTGTCCAAGAAACTTTACGCGTGTTAGAAAAAAATGTGATTTGTCTGGACTGCTTTCATGTTTTCATTTTTTAGTATTTGATGATACTGTTCTAAAATTACAAACATTTCATCTTTAGTTTGTGATTGCATGAAAACATTGTCTAAGTATGTGATTGCATGTTTCTTGAGTATAAGTGGTCTAAAAATTTACTCACAAAAGCTGAAAAAGCTGCTGCCTTATGGATATTCCATAGAATTATCTATTGAATTTTAATTGTTGATTTCCAATAACGAATTGTGTTAACCGTCGTGATTGTTCATCTAGTGGCATTTAGTTGTATGCGCTATTCATATCTGCGGTTGTGAAATATTTACCTTTTATCTTTGTTAGAAATACGTAAATAGGTTCAATAGGCCAATTGAATTTAGATTTATCAATTAGTGAATTGAGATATCTAGCGTCTAGAACAATTTTTAGTGATTCTCCTTTAGCTAGGATGAAAACTGGGTTGATAAAGGTGTTACCTTTTGGTTGTTCTTCTTTATTTACTGGTGATATAATTTCATATTGTTCTAAAATGTCAAGTAGTCTGTTTATTTTATCATGTAAGTATATTGGTACTTTGCTTGCTCTTTGTTTTCTGAAAACTGCGTCCGGTTTTAAAGGTAAATGTAGTGGTGAACTATTTTTTCCAACATCGAACTTTGATGTTGCATAAACTGTTGGATATTTTAATATTAATAATAGTTCGGCTAATTTGTCGAATTCGTTTTGTGTTATTTGAGAATGTTGAAAATTAAGCACTGTTAGAAATTTTTGTTGTTCTTCGGTATATTGTGATATTTTAAACGTTGGTTTAAAATATGGTGTCTTTGTGAAATAATCTGTGTTTCTTTTTTCGTTGCTTATTATATTGTTTATTGATAATTCTTCATCAAGAATTGTGGATTGGCATATATCCAGTAATTGTAATATATTATTGACTCAATATGCTACTTCGTTTGTGGGTAAAGTTGTGGCATTTGTTTCACAGTAACCTAAGAGTCCTAGATGTAGGGTTATCTGGTATGGTGAATTGTTATACACGTGTAATGAAATAATATCGGAGTTTGATTTTTTCATATATTTTATGGATGAAATTGTGATCCGAAAAAATTTATGAATGGGTTCAAATTGAAGGTCTGACATAAAGAGATGTTGTTTGTTTTAGTTTTTATCGTACTGGTGAACTTGTTTGATTGGAAAGTTATACACATTTCCTGATAATGGTTTCAGGTATTTTCGTTCCTGATTGTATTTAGGATAAAATTTGGAGAAAAATGGTGGTTGATTGTTTGATCTTTGAAATAATGTTATAGATCTATTCTTCATTCTTGTGTACTTGTCTTTTATATGAAGTTTACTATTTAGGATGTTTTTTGTGGGAATATACTTGGTTATAAACGGTATGCCAATGATATTGTGTTTTATATCTGTTATGTGGAATGTTTGCTTAAATGCTTTGTTTAAAATTTTATTTTGCTCCATTGTTCTAGTGGGAACAAAGAAAAGTTAGATTTTTCATAATTTGCAGGCGGTTTTTTTGGTGTTAAGGTTGGGTGTAGTGTTTTGATTTCATTCCAAGTAGGGATGTTAATAATATTTGATTCTACTCCAGAGTCGATTAAAAATACTAATTCAAGATCTGGTGAATGAAATTCTTTACTTTTTGGACTTTCTAAGAGAAATGGAATTGTCCAAATTGTTTCTCTTGGCTGTTCTTTTTGTATATTTTGATAAATGTGGTTTGTACTTGAACATTGTACTTCGTCATTAATTACGGCGTTAATTTCATTTACGTTTTGTTCAACTGGTACATTACTACTAATAGGTCTAGTGTAGTAGTTTTTGAGAAATTCCAATTGATTTTTGTAAATATGTGAAGTGAAGGGTTGTTCGTATACATTAGGTTCGTAGTCATTTTCGACTGTGATCATATTAACTAAGATGGTATTATTTGTATCACTTTCGCTGTCTGTTGATTCACAATTAATGTGATTTATTTGTAATTCGGTACTTTCTGTATCATCGATATCAGGGCGGTCTGAAGTTGTTTCTTCACTTGCTTGTACCTGATTTATTTGTCGTTGATGTTTTGGTGTATTACTTCTATATTGGTGTTGGGAATCGGAATAGCGATTATGATTTCTTTGAGGAGATTGAGAATAGTTTCGTTGTTGATTAATATAACTGAATCATTTTGTGAATTATTTTGTGATTTATTCTAGTAATTGTTATTGGTTCGTTGATAATTAGATCTGTTGTATGAATTGTTGCTTGATCTATTGTTTTGGTAACGTTGATTTCGATTGTTTGAGTAACTTCTGTTCTTATTGTTTGAGTAGTTACTGTTTCTATTTTGTGATGAATTTCGTGATCTATCGTTTGAGTAGTGTCTAATCCTAGAATTTGAATGGGAATTGGTATTAAATGAATATTCTCTTCTGTTTAAATTTGAGCGTGAATAGTTGTTTCTATATTGATAATTTTGACTATTTGATTGACTATATCTATTCTGTAAGAAATTTCGTGAATTTCTTTGTTCTGGTGATCTGACTCTAAAACTAGAATTATGAGATGATTTGTTTCTTGAATAATTTGAATTATGTGGGAGTGGTTTACCAGAGCTGTTATTACTATGTATATTTTTGTTTGGTAATTTTTGATTTTTTTTCATCTATTGATAGAATGATTTATTTGGTTCTTTGTACTTTTGTGGTTTGTTTTGGTTATCTTGTTGTTTTTGTCTACATTCAGCAATGCTGTGTCCGTATCTTCGGCAATAATTACACCATTTTTTTGAAAGATGATTTTCCTTTGAAACTGGGATTTTTCTCATGTATATTTAAAATTTCAGTAATTTTTTCAGTTAGGTCTACATCTGAATCTTGTACAATTTTGTTGAAGTATTTGAATGTTGTGTTCTTGAATATCTTTGTGAACATCTTGTCTATATTGTAATCTATTTAATGCCCAATGGTGGAGTCGGCTACTTTCTTGATGTTGTCCAAATAGTGGGGGAGGTGCAACGAAAGTATTCCAATCTAACTGTAGAGGGGTGTTTGTTGATGATTGATCTTGGTATCTAGTGTCAAGGTTGGTGTGGAAATTAATTGGGAAGAGTGTTGATGATATTTGACTTAGAGATGGTGTTGATGGGACTGAAAGTGTTTCTGGTAGGGATGATAGGGTTGTATCAGAAGAAATATCTATTGTTTCGTTTACTATATTTGGTTCACCTTGAGTATATGAGTGTGTTGTCCAATATGGTGGTCGTTCGGTGGTGTCTGGGGGGTTAAAATGGTTTTCTCTGATTTGTTCTGATGTTGGAGTTGAACCTAGATGGTCTGAGGGAATATTTGAAGTGCTATGTTGTGAAAGAAGTGTGGGAGTTTCTGGCAGTGTACTGCTTGAAAGTTCTGAGGTAGTTGGTGTTGGTGATTGGGGTATATTAAAATGAACTCTGGGGGTTTGAAAATTCCTATTTCGTCTCGGATGTATATTTTGTCTATATATTTCAAGTGTATTTTGATTTTGACTAATGTGTCTGACTCGATTGAGATCTTGTTGCAAGGTGGGATGTAAATTATTTGTTGGTTCACTTAAATATGCTTGGAGATTAACTGGTTCTAATGGTTCAGATAATCGTGCGTGTCGTTCTTCAAATAGGTATGGGTTTTTTTGAAAAGAAATGCGTGTTGATGGTTGGGGGTTGTTGGTAGTTGTAGGTGTTATTGGACTGCCTTGGGATGTTTTTGGTGGGGGCTGGTTTGATGGGGGTTGATTAGCAATTTTGAAAGGGTATCTGAGTTTTTAATTCTTATTGGGAAAAATTATGTTTATTATAATATTCTTAGAGAAAAAGTATCAAAAGAATAGTTGCTAAGGCGAATGTGACTATTGTCTTTTTTATACATTTGCACATTGTCATGATTAGGGATATTAAAAATGTGAGGAAAATTAGGAACAAAAGATAAAGATCTTTTCGATTAAAAATATATCGTATCATTTAAATAGATTTTATGTTTTCGTACCTGTAGATGTGGTCGAGGATTTGGGAGAGTTGGAGGTATATTTCAAATAGGGAAAAGAAAATTGAAAAAAGCTTGCAAAAAATTGTAGAAAGGATTATGAGGGCTTCAATGGTTTCAATGAAAAAGAGTAGCAAAAATTTGAATAGAGTAGAAACTTTTGTGAAAAGGTTTGAAAGTTTTTGTCTTAAGTTATCGACTGTTATAGAAAGAAGTATTTAAAAAATGATTCGTTTCGTCAAATATTTTTTAAATTTTGGGGCAAATATCAAGAGTGGTAGAATTTTTTTTTTAATAATTATTTTTACGGTGTTTGGGAGGTCTTCATAGTTTAGTTTTTATTTGTTGAATAATTGGAAAATCTTTGGATTATTTGTACTTTAGGCCAAATGATCATGGGTCTTTTTTGCTTTAGGCTAATTTGCAATTTTTGGTTGGAGGGTTTTTGAGGTCTGGATTGGGGAAAAATTATTGATTTTTGCATAAAATGATAGGGGAGGGTTGTATTATTGAAGTAGTGTTTGTTTTAGTTGTCAAGTTTTAGCAAGTTGCTTATTTTTGACCTGGAGGTGTTAAAGTTATAGTTATAGATATGCCTGGAGATTGATATCTGTCGGCTAATGAGTTCGTGTTAGACATAGTAAGGTGACAAATTTGAATGATATCTATTGGCTTAATTTGAATTAGAACTTATCGAGTTTATTTTCAGCATGTTAATACGGAAATCTGAAAATTTAAGGTGATTAAAAAGAATATTGACAATAATCAAAATCAAAGTTGTTTTTGAAATTCAACTTTCTTCAATATTTTAGATTGTGGGATGAATGTTTTATTGTTTTTTCGTGGTTGACTTCTAAGTCGTGATGATTCTCTATGTTCGGATTTTTGTTGTTGATCCTATGGTAAGATTTTTTCTGTCATTTTTTAAAATTTTTCTTTCTTTTTGAGATACTTTTGGTTCTGGTGTGTTTGATATTTGAGGGTTTGTGCTTTGCTGTTGGATTAATTTTTGATTTTTATTGGTATTAACGTTTTGATTTTGTTCCGTTTGTTGGTTGTTTTGAACGATGTGTAAACCCGTGAAAGAAAATAATTGAGTTAATTCGCGGAGTGCGTATTCTTTTGGATAATAAGGTAATAGGTTGTTACGGTGATGAACGATTTCTTTTTTATTGGAATCAGTAAGTTTGTATGTTACTTCAGTAGGTTTTTCAATTATTTGCTAGGGTCCTTTTTGAAGTGGTTGTAATTTTTTGTAGATTCTTTTTTGTGTATTGAATTTAGGTATTAAAACAAATGTTAAACCAATTTTTAAATCTGTGGCTGGCATGAAGCGTGAATTAAATTGGTTGTGTATATTTTGTCTTTTTAACAATTTCTTTGTTACTTTTTGGTAGATTTCATTGTGTTTTTCATCTCTATTTAAAATCCATTCGGTATGTGTACCGGAAGCTAATTTTAAAATTTATGGATGATGAAAGTGGTCTTCATCATGTGTATGTAAGGATAGATTATAACAAATTGAATCCTTATTTGGTTGACAATATCTTGGTGTATTTTTATGTGTATTTGCTGTAAACATAATTGGTTTTCGTGGCTTTTGATTAAAAACCATTTCGTATGGTGGCATTCCTAGAGTTGTTGTGATTTGTGAATTATAGGATAAGGGGAATAATTTTACATCTGCTGACCATTCAGTGTATCGTGTATCACTTCATTTATGATACATTGAAGATATTCTTGTAGTGAACGGTTCATACCTTAGACTAATCCATTTGTCCAAGGTGCATGAGATGTACGTGGTTTTTGCTTGATATTATATAGGTGGCATAAGGTGATGATATTGTTATTTATTAATTCTGTTCCATTATCTGTGACTAGTATTTCGGGTAGTCCGAATTTAGCTATCCATATTTCTTAATGTGTTGTATATGCGTAATAAGCATTACAATGTGGTACTGGGTTGAGTGCTACGTAGTGCGTAAATGCATCAACAATTACCCTAATATAAGAATTTCCTTCGGAGGATGGTGAAATTGGTCCTTTTGTGTCAAATGAAATTCTATGATTGAAATATAGACTTTGTCCTTTAAAATCTTGTTTTGATGCTATTTGTTTTTGATTTGGATAAGGTTTATTTAATTGACATATTATGCAATCGTTGCATAATACTTTAATCCAAATTGGTGCATTTGGGATGTAAAAATTTTTTACGTAGAAATTTATTCTTGGAATCTTGTTTGATGTTCGGTAGTCCATTCAAAGTAATTTTGCTGTCTAAGGATGTTATAGAAAGGTCTTAAGTACAATTGCATTTTGTATACATATTTACTTAGAAAGTTTAACATTCCAAGGAATTCTTGGATTTTCTTTTTAATTGTGGGTGGTTGAAGTTTTTGAATTGCATGTATTCGTGATTTTAATGGAGTTATTGTGTTTCTTTCAAAAATGTGTCCAAGAAACTTTACGCGTGTTAGAAAAAAATGTGATTTGTCTGGACTGCTTTCATGTTTTCATTTTTTAGTATTTGGTGATACTGTTCTAAAATTACAAACATTTCATCTTTAGTTTGTGATTGCATGAAAACTTTGTCTAAGTATGTGATTGCATGTTTCTTGAGTATAAGTGGTCTAAAAATTTACTCACAAAAGCTGAAAAAGCTGCTGCCCTATGGATATTCCATAGAATTATCTATTGAATTTGTATTGTTGGTTTCCAATAACGAATTGTGTTAACCGTCGTGATTGTTCATCTAGAGGCATTTGGTTGTATGCGCTATTCATATCTGCGGTTGTGAAATATTTACCTTTTATCTTTGTTAGAAATACGTAAATAGGTTCAATAGGCCAATTGCATTTAGATTTATCAATTAGTGAATTGAGATATCTAGCGTCTAGAACAACTTTTAGTGATTCGCCTTTAGCTAGGATGAAAACTGGGTTGATAAAGGTGTTACCTTTTGGTTGTTCTTCTTTATTTATTGGTGATATAATTTCATATTGTTCTAAAATGTCAAGTAGTCTGTTTACTTTATCATGTAAGTGTATTGGTACTTTGCTTGCTCTATGTTTTCTGAAAACTGCGTTCAGGTTTTAAAGGTAAATGTAGTGGTGAACTATTTTTTCCAACATCGAATTTTGATGTTGCATAAACTGTTGGATATTTTAATATTAATAATAGTTCGGCTAATTTGTCGAATTCGTTTTGTGTTATTTGAGAATGTTGAAAATTAAGCACTGTTAGAAACTTTTGTTGTTCTTCGGTATATTGTGATATTTTAAACGTTGGTTTAAAATATGGTGTCTTTGTGAAATAATCTGTGTTTCTTTTTTCGTTGCTTATTATATTGTTTATTGATAATTCTTCATCAAGAATTGTGGATTGGCATATATCCAGTAATTGTAATATATTATTGACTCGATATGCTACTTCGTTTGTGGGTAAAGTTGTGGCATTTGTTTCACAGTAACCTAAGAGTCCTAGAGGTAGGGTTATCTGGTATGGTGAATTGTTATACACGTGTAAAGAAATAATATCGGAGTTTGAATGTTTCATATATTTTATGGATGAAATTGTGATCCGAAAAAATTTATGAATGGGTTCAAATTGAAGGTCTGACATAAAGAGATGTTGTTTGTTTTAGTTTTTATCGTACTGGTGAACTTGTTTGATTGGAAAGTTATACACATTTTCTGATAATGGCTTCAGGTATTTTCGTTCCTGATTGTATTTAGGATAAAATTTTGAGAAAAATGGTGGTTGATTGTTTGATCTTTGAAATAATGTCATAGATGTATTCTTCATTCTTGTGTACTTGTCTTTTATATGAAGTTTACTATTTAGGATGTTTATTGTGGGAATATACTTGTTTATAAACGGTATGCCAATGATATTGTGTTTTATATCTGTTATGTGGAATGTTTGCTTAATTGGTTTGTTTAAAATTTTATTTTGCTCCATTGTTCTAGTGGGAACAAGGAAAAGTTAGATTTTTCATAATTTGCAGGCTGTTTTTTTGGTGTTAAGTTTGGGTGTAGTGTTTTGTTTTCATTCCAAGTAGGGATGTTAATAATAATTGATTCTACTCCAGAGTCGAATAAAAATACTATTTCAAGATCTGGTGAATGAAATTCTTTACTTTTTGGACTTTCTAAGAGAAATGGAATTGTCCAAATTTTTTCTCTTGGCTGTTCTTTTTGTATATTTTGATAAATGTGGTTTGTACTTGAACATTGTACTTCGTCATTAATTACGGCGTTAATTTCATTTACGTTCTGTTCAACTGGTACATTACTACTAATAGGTCTAGTGTAGTAGTTTTTAAGAAATTCCAATTGATTTTTGTAAATGTGTGAAGAGAAGGGTTGTTCGTATACAATAGGTTCGTAGTCATTTTCGACTGTGATCATATTAACTAAGATGGTATTATTTGTATCACTTTCGCTGTCTGTTGATTCACAATTAATGTGATTTATTTGTAATTCGGTACTTTCTGTATCATCGATATCAGGGGGTCTGAAGTTGTTTCTTCAGTTGCTTGTACCTGATTTATTTGTCGTTGATGTTTTGGTGTATTACTTCTATATTGGTGTTGGGAATCGGAATAGCGATTATGATTTCTTTGAGGAGATTGAGAATAGTTTTGTTGTTGATTATTGTAACTGGGACTCCTATTTTGTGAATTATTTTGTGATTTATTATAGTAATTGTTATTGGTTCGTTGATAATTAGATCTGTTGTATGAATTGTTGCTTGATCTATTGTTTTGGTAAAGTTGATTTCGATTGTTTGAATAACTTCTGTTCCTATTGTTTGAGTAGTTACTGTTTCTATTTTGTGATGAATTTCGTGATCTATCGTTTGAGTAGTGTCTAATTTGAATGGGAATTGGTATTAAATGAATATTCTCTTCTGTTTAAATTTGAGCGTGAATAGTTGTTTCTATATTGATTATTTTGACTATTTGATAGACTATATCTATTCTGTAAGAAATTTCGTGAATTTCTTTGTTCTGGTGATCTGACTCTAAAACTAGAACTATGAGATAATTGGTTTCTTGAATAATTTGAATTATGTGGGAGTGGTTTATCAGAGCTGTTATTACTATGTATATTTTTGTTTGGTATATTTTGATCTTTTTTCATGTATTGATAGAATGATTTATTTGGTTCTTTGTACTTTTGTGGTTTGTTTTGGTTATCTTGTTGTTTTTGTCTACATTCAGCAATGCTGTGTCCGTATATTCGGCAATAAATACACCATTTTTTTGAAAGATGATTTTCCTTTGAAATTGGGATTTTTCTCATATATATTTAAAATTTCAGTAATTTTTTCAGTTAGTTCTACATCTCAATCTTGTATATTGTTTATGTATGTAGTATTTGTTTCGCTTCTATTAACTTATTGTAGTTTGAGATTTTCTGTTTCTTCGAGTTTCATTGTGATATCTGCTTGTTCTAGTTTATCAACTAGTTTTCTAAAATCTAGATCTGGTTCTCGAAGTGATGAGGGATGTGATGCTCTCTTTTTAATAGCTATTTTCCTTAATTGATTTGTTAGAGTCATCATTAAGATTTCTGTCATTTTCGTGTTTTTATAATCATGAGTGTTAAGTGAATATGCTTTTCGAGCTAGTGTTTTGATTCTAACTGCCAATTGTTTAAATGTTTCATTCGGTAGTCTGCGAATTTCATTAAATAAAATTTTTGATGTTGTTTAATTCTTTCAGAATCAAACATTTTTGCACATTTTTGTGTAAATTTTTTCCAATCTATTTTTATGTCTATTGGTAAAACTGAAAACCAATTTTGAGCTGCGCGATCAAGTGTTGTTTGTATTAACGCTGTGCGTCTATGTATCCAATTTTGATGAAGTGGTGTATTAATTGGTTCAGGTCCTATATTTAAAATTAAATTTGCTGTGACTGCATTTAAATAATCTTCTACAGAATATTCAGGGTCTGTTCCTGTGAATACCATCAGTTGTTTATTTGATGTTATCGACGATCCACCCCTTCGGTATGGATTCATAGTCATTTGTAGTGATTCTGCGGCATTTGGCATTTGTTAGTTTGTTAGTTGATTTTTTGTTATTTCATATTGTTGTAAATAGTATGGTAGTGGTATTCCATTTTGCATTTGCATTGGTTGATAATAGTCTGTATGTGCTGGATTTTGTGAATGAAAATTATTATTTTGATATGAGTGGTTTGGTCTATGTTGTCGCATATGTTGTTCTCGTGTATATGGTTCAAAAATATCTGGTTGATTTACGTGATAAGAGTGGAGTTTTTAGGTTTGAAAATTTTATTGATGGTTTTGATCGTAAAAATGGTCATCATCTGATGAGAGATAATTTTGTGTATAATAAGGTGTTTTTTGTTTATTTTGTTTTTGATGTTTACTGTTTTTATGCTGTTGAAAAAATGGGTAATTTTCAATTGGGTCTTTTGAAATTCGTGGGTTATCATCAAAATTTACTAAGTTTGATGTTGGTTGTTGGAAATTCTGTTGTTGTGAAAATAAATGATTTTGTGGGTTTGTACGAGGAGGTTTAGATGTTTGTGATTTATTTACATAGTTATAATTGTGTTATGCAAAATTACTTCTGGTGAATGTTCTTTGTTTTTATGTTGGTTTCGTCATTGGTCTAAATGTTTGGTAATCCATATGTGAATATTTTGGAGCAACCGAGGGTTTAACTGTAGATTTTAATGTTACTTGTGGTAACGTTGGATTTTTAGGTTTTGGCGTTGTAAGGTTTGGATGTATTGGTGAAATACTTTGCTGTGTAGTTTTTACAATTGTTCCAACTATTTCTTCGTTTATAAAATGGGATGGTGTTTGAATATCCTGTTGTGTAAGATTTCTAGTTCCATTGAAAATTTTTTGTTGTACAAGAGTTGAGTTTAAACTATTATTTTGTCTTTTATCGGGTAAAAATGAATTATAGTTTAAAGGTGTTGCATCTGTTGTAAGTGGAAATACTTTTACATAGTCTTTGTGAATAGCTATTGTACTGATTGCCTGACTTCAGATGTCTATTGAATATTCAGGATCCCAAATACAATCTGATTGTTCGGCAATGACAGTGTCATAATTGGTAATTTGAGGTCTAAAAATTTTTCTTGCTTGTGCTATTAAATCAATATTATGTTTGAAATAGTCAATTATGAACCATGCTACGATTTTTTGTAAACAGTATTTAAAAATTTGTGAAATTTCATTGTTTAAAAAATTTTCACGCTTTGATGTTTGAACTGGTGACGTTATTTCGGTTTCTGTCTTTTTGAATATAGATAAATAACTAGATATTATTGCAAAAACATCGTTAGTAAAAATTGAATTCGCCCTCTGTGATTTTTGATGTTGTATGTTTTTGATGTATTCTGCGAAAACTTTTGAAAATTCTATGTCGACGTCGTCTGTTTGAATAACAAGTTTACCATGAAATTTACTTGCTGTACTGAGTTCTATGGTATAAATTCCATATTGTTGTGTTAGGTTACATATTCTTTTTATATAATGATCGACAATTTGTCTTTTGATTTTTATTTCTGGGAATTCTGCTTTACATGGGCTAATTTCGTGTTCGAATAAATTTGCGATTAGATTTTTTTAAAATTGTATTTGTCCTCTATCTTCAGTGAGTGAATTGATGAGAAATGGGAAAACAGAGTTTTCGTCTGGACTTTCGTCACTTGGACTTTGGCTCATTTTTTCGTTTTATGATTGTTAGTGCGTAATTTTCAATGTGTCTGATTGGTTGGTTCCAACTGTATAAACGTACTGGTTTAATTTTGTATATCTTTTTCATTCTTCTTTTTCCTTGTTTTAATGAATGTGATGTGGCTTCTGAATCGGAAAAATATAATTGATCGTGAACTGGGTAATTTTTATTTACTGTGTCTTTTAGTTTGCAAAGTGCATCTAAATTACTGACTTCTGATTCGGAGACTGCGTTTCTACGCTTTGAAAATCTTCTCCGTGTAATTTGTCTTTGTTTACTTAAAATTTTTCTTTTTATGTGTGTCGTTTTGTTCGAATATATCCGATTGTTTGTTTATGCGGTGTAATTACAAGATCGTATGTTTCGTTGTTTATCTCACAATTGTGTAGAACAATTGTTTGTTTATTTCCTAAGTTGTTCAGTGACATAAGGTTTAGGGTGAAGGATGCAAAGTTTTTATTAGTGATTTTTATATCCTAGACTGTTAGTCCTTACGATTTTTTGGTTAGCCTAACTTGGGTCTTTTTATTCAGGGTTGGAGAGAAAAGTATATATCGATTCCGGAGAATGATTGTTACTTTCTCGTGGATATTCTCAGTTGAAAACTTAATCTTACTTAAGGGTAGTGCTTGTGTTCAATGGTTGGAGAATAGTAAATCGATCCACAAGGTTCAGGTATAATTAGAACACAAGTAGTTCGTTAGGTGCTATTTTAATACTTACTAAGGTTTAAGATTTAGCCTGGGTCAGGTAAGAGGGGGGATTAGATGAAGGATGAATAACCGAAGCTCTTCACTGTTTAGCCTAAATTGAATGGTTAGAGTGATTGAAAAATTTCTATTAGTCCTGGGCCTTGAAAGGGTTGAGGTCGTTAGACACTTTATTTATTGGGTGGGGGAGAACACAATTGTTCTGTTTGATCCAAGGATAGGCCTTGATGATCAGGATATAAAATTATGTGGTTTAAAATTGATTGAATTTAATTATTTAATGGAGATCCAAGGAAAGCCTTGATAATCTAATTTAAGATTGAACAAGTTGAAATCAAATAGGGATAAAAATTTGGGTAATCCTTTAGAAATAGTTAAAGTTTAATTGATAAAAAGGTTTAGTTTTGTATGATATTAGTGGTTAAATGATGGTTGTTATGTTTAGTTGATGAAGCTGGGGATGCCAGGATGATTTATATATACTAATAATTTATGATCAAGTTATCTAACTTTTATTTTTTATTTTCAATAAAAATATTTTTCAGATATCTTTTTGAATTTTACTGCAATTTTGGAGGAATCGATTTGAGGAGTTTTTATTAATCGTTATTGTATAATAGTAATTTTGGTTTACCGCCTGAAAAAATCATTGAAGATTTTTCTTCAATTTTTTTTATGTTTGCAAATGAAAATCTAAATTCATCGCTAGTAAAATCTAAATATAAAAGTTTGTGTTGGCTTTTGCCGTACGACCATGAAACTTAATGGTAAGTTTATTTTTAGTCGTAGATCGTCTCTCGTTCGAGGTCTTCTTCCAATACCGGGTAGTTTTCGTATTGTACGGAATAGTGATTCTGATCTATTGAGTCATAGAGTCATTTCAATTAAATTATTGTCATATAACATTTTGAAAATGTTTGTGTTTATTTCTAATTTATCTTGTTAGTTCTAAGCTAATTTTTTTTAAGGTCTTGTTCGAGACTTATGGTCGCACCAGATGAGTTAGGTTCGAGGTGTAACTCATAGAGTAATTTTGGATAGGGTACACCGTCTGCTCGTCACGCTATCTTATTTTCGGCCGGATAGATTCGGGCAACTTCTCAGTCTTATACCGATCCTAATCTTACTCTTATATCTACTAGTCTCTGGGTGTTTAACTAGTCTCTGCTAGGCTCAATAGATCTAGAGTATACTGGCTTATTGCGATTGCCAAAAGGTCTCTTGGAGAGGTAACTAATTTCTAAGATAAATTCAAATC
Organism: Symsagittifera roscoffensis; assembly: GCF_963678635.1. NCBI lineage: Eukaryota > Metazoa > Xenacoelomorpha > Acoela > Convolutidae > Symsagittifera > Symsagittifera roscoffensis. The sequence continues at coordinate 17,186,184 of NC_087067.1, forward strand.
TCTCTGGTGCTGAAGTTACAAGTAACTTCAGCACTTACAAATAAGTGGGTTGTTAGTTAGATGGATCATGATTGGTTAATAATAAATATTTTATAGATATAAAATATCCAATTTATAACCAATAATAAATATAGTTTATATCTGGTTTTAAAAATATCAGAAAGGCATAAATAATTTTTAATAACTCAAAAAACCTCATGCAAATTTTTATTTGGGCAAAAATTAAACATAACGAGTATCCCCTTATAGAATCACAGTTTTCAATTTCTCTTTATATTCTCTGTATTTCTTGCGGTTGGTGTTTTTGGTTTGCCCTCTAATTATCAATATTTTGAAAATAGGGTTTGTAATCTAGTTTTTTGCTCGAGAAAATTCTAATGGACAGATGGTTTCCCTAAAAGCAAATATCAACAGCCATTGCCACTTTTTTGTGGCATTCATCGTCTTGATAAACAAAACAGCTGTTTCTCGGAAAGCTTGCACACTATTTTGTTTACCATTTCCTCGAGGTCAAAGGTCAAAAATTTGAAACTTTTCAAAGAAAGCACTGAATCAACTGTGACCATTTCAATAGAGTTGATTACTGGATAAGGAAGCAAACCCAGATTCGGTTAACGCTTGAATCTAAATCAGTGGTCCTTGAGGAGTAGAGGTCATGTTATGGATCTAGAATACATATTTTACATTATTACTTAACAAAGTATGGCTTTCAAGGTCAACGTGGTTTTCACTCTTCTTGGCGCGTACAATCAGAGGCTAGCGTAGGCATAGTGAAGTCAAGTTCATTATGTTACAGTTTGAGCTTGTTAAATTTTATCAAGTAGTGCAAGTGCATACTTCCACATGGCGCAGTCACAAACTATTTCGAAGTACCGCAATCTAGATTTGTATTGGCAAAAACCATAACAGGAATAACCAGTATCATGGAGGTACTGGATCCAGAAACTTCAGCTGGTAATGATCGCAAAGGATATAGACATAGGCGATCTGTTAGAAGATAATGTACTACCAGAAAACATGTGTCCAGCTCCGGAATAATTTGTCCAAACACAAGACTCGGCATCACACACACATAGAGAAACGCAAAACGAGGACGGAAGAATACTTTTAAAGTCTCATCGGCAAACTTCACTAATATGGCTGAAGAAAACACTGTGGTCTAAGATAGATTTTATGTGCTGCTTGTTCAAAATCCAGTAAAAAAGCGATGCGGCTCTCCATTTTTGATGAAACTTCATGTTTTTTACGTTTTTGGGAAAACCAAAAATAAAAATGATTGCAAGTTTGTTGCAAACAAGTGTTTAGCAAGTTTGGTTTACGTACTACAACTTAATATTTTTCTTTTTTTTTCAATATCTTTTTCACTGGCGTTTTTCAGCGAAATCATGGTAAAAAATATTTTGTGTTGCTCCTGTTTTCAGATTTGATTGCTTGTTTATGCTTCAATTTAGGGCTTAAAATTGTATGAGAACTGAAAATCATCACGAAATGATTTGAAAAAGTTAGCAAAAACTGAGTTTTGAACAACTTTTACTTAATTTATGGTCGCAATGATCCATTCAAGTTGTTCTTCTTTTAAAAAACAATTGTTTGTTTAAATCCCAATTTATTGTCTTAGGTTATTTTGAAAATTAAAATCATCAGGAATGAGAAAACTTTTACTTGCAAAAAAGAACCTATTGGCAATTTTTAGATAATCCTAATCCTGATGCCACTTTGTCGCAAATCGCATTTATGCTGTTCTTGTTTCTAGATTTAGTTTTTGTTTGAGCCACATTTAATTGTTTTAAAAACGTAAAAAAGTAAAAGACTAACCTGCAGGTTAATGTAATCAAACTGACTGATTACAATGATTGAATTTATTATATATGTTCTTGTGCAAACCAAACGATCAATATTGTTGTTGTTTTAGAATTAGCTGAAGGAGGAATATGGCGAAAACTTCAAAGTATGGATCTAGATTTTACAATGAGTTTTTGAATAACGTGCAATGGCTTTCAAGGTTAACGCTGCTAATACTCTATATCGCGCGTACAGCCAGTGGCTGGCGTAGTCATAGTGATTTCAGGTTGATCATTTTACGCTTTGTTAGTGTTAAGTTTTATCAAGTAGTGCAAGTGCATACTTCCACATGGCGCAGTCACAACCTATTTCGAACTACCACGACCTAGATTTGCATTGCCAAAAACCATTACAGGAATAACCAGTATCATGGGAGTACTGGATTCAGAATTTTCAGCTGGTATTGATCGCAAAAGATATAGACATAGGCGATCTGTTAGAAGATAATGTACTACCAGAAAACATGTGTCCAGCTCCGGAATAATTTGTCCAAACACAAGACTCGGCATCACACACACATAGAGAAACGCGAAACGAGGACGGAAGAATACTTTTAAAGTCTCATCGGCAAACTTCAGTAATATGGCTGAAGAAAACACTGTGGTCTAAGATAGATTTTATGTGCTGCTCGTTCAAAGTCCAGAACAAAGCAATGTGACTCTCCATTTTTGATGAAGCTTCATGTTTGTATGTTTTTTTTGGGAAAACCAAAAATAAAAATGATTGCAAGTTTTAACAATCACAACAAACAAATAGGTTTTTTTGCAAATACCCACATCAGTATGTCTCCATTGAAAATCATATATCTGGCAGTTTCAAGTCCGAAAATTAATTCAACCCTCAGACAATCAATCATATCGCAATTGTTTGTTCGAATATGTAAATATTAGACTTTATGGTCAAAAAATATTCTAAATTACTTTTTGTGTAATGTATACTGGAATTAAAAAGTGTTCTATTTTCTTTAAACAATAAAAAACTTTTTTTTCTCCAAATATATGCAATTATGTTATTGTTTTTTTCTCCATAAAATACCAATAAATTTTGTTTTAAGTACCCTATAACGACAATACGACAATAAAACCTTTTTTACCCAACAAACTCGTAATCAAAAAATTCCATGAAAGCAAGATTTTCTGCTTGGAATGAAACAATACGCAGATTTTTATTGAATTTAGTTTACGTACTAAGCCTTCATATTTTTCTTTTTTTTCTTATCTTTTTCACTGACAACTTTAAGTGACATCATGGTATAGAATTTTTTGTTGCTCTTGTTTTTGGATTGGATTGCTGATAATTGCTTATTTGTAAGGCTATTTTGTCGTAACACACATTAATATTGCTCTTGTTTTTGAATTTAATTTCTTTTTGGGACTCATTTTATTGCTTTAGTTTGTTTTGAAAGCTAAAATCATTAAATATACTCAAAAAAATAGCAATAATTATTAATTCTTCCGATGGTTTTAAATCAGATCTTGGTCTCAATCCTCTATAAAAGTTACTTTTGTTATCAGCAATTTTTGTTTGTTTATTCTTCATTTTTTTTTGTGTTGAATTAATTTTCAGCTGACAACCACTAGAAACTTTTAACAATTTACTTGTTAAGACTGGATCATTTTTTACTGATGATTTACCGAGATCATGGTCGCAATGCTCCTTTTTCTGCTCTTTTTTTCAAATTCAATGGCTTGTTTTCGCATTATTTTTTTTGCTCAAATTGTATTGGAACTAAAAACTATGTTTAATTTTTTTGGTAGCATAATAATGGTAGCAATGATCTATGTTGATTGCTTTTCTTTTTAGATTTAAACTATGAAATATATTTTTCTGCTTACAGTGAATCTCATTTTTGAATAGAATTTATTGGGGCTCTTTGGTTTTATTGCAATTATATGGCAAAAAAAATTGGTTTTATTGCAATTTTAAGGCAAAAAAAATAGAGAATATTAAGAAAATTATTGGAACCTGATCTAAACTATATTTTATGATTGGATAAATTAAATGTTTTACCAATGTAAAGTATTTAATATTAACCAATCATGATCCATCTAACTAACAACCCACTTATTTGTAAGTGCTGAAGTTACTTGTAATTTCAGCACCAGAGAGATTTGAATTTAACTTAGAAATTAGTTGGACTCTCCCGAGCACTTCAGCAGCCGCAATAAACCAGTATACCCTAGATCTATTGAGCCTAGCAGAGACTAGTTAAACAACCTGAGACTAGATAGTATAAGAGTAAGATTAGGATCGGTATTAGACTAAGAAGTTGCACGAATCTATCCGGCCGAAAATAAGATAGCGTGACGAGCAGACGGTGTACCCTATCCGAAATTACTCTATGAGTTACGCCCCAGTCATAACTCATCTGGTGCGACCATAAGTCTCGAACAAGACCTTATTAGATTAGAATTAACCAAAATTAGATTAGAAATTAGACAAAAACATTTACAAAATGTTATACGACAATAATTTAATTGAAATGTCTCTCCGACTCAATAGATCCGAGCCAATATTCCGAACCATAATAGAACTACCCGGAATTGGAAGAAGACATCGAACCAAAGACGACATACGACAAAGTAGAAACTTGCCGTATAGTTATATGATAGTTCGGCAAAAGCCAGAACAAACTTTTATATTTCGAATACTACTTGCAATGAATTTAGATTTCCATTTGCAAACATAAAACCTTGAAGTAAATCTTCAAAATCATTTCAGGCGCTAAACAAAATTAATATTATACAATAACGATTGATAAAAAGATCTAAGATCGTTTTCCTAAAATTCTGCAGTATTATACAAAACATGTTTGAAAAATATTTATTGGAAAATAAAAATAAAAATTAGTAGCATGACAATAAATGGTTAGTAATCATAAATCATCCTGTTGTTCCAGCTTCATCACCTAAAACATAACAGCAATCATCAAACCCACTAATATCATAAAAACACTAAATCTTTCCTTTACACAAATTTAAAACCTCATTAAAACTTAAAGTCACTTAATTTTAAAACCAGATCATCAAGGCTTATCCTTGGATCTTAAATCATTTTCTACTTCATTACATTTTAAATTTGATCATCAAGGCTTATCCTTGGATCAAACAGAACAACTTTGTTCTCCCCCACCCACTTAATTAGTGTCTAACGACCTCAAACGTCGATTCACTACCCAACCCTTTCTAAAGACCCAAGACTAATAGAAATTTTTAAACAAAACTAATCATTCAAATTAGGATAAACAGTGAAGAACTTCGGTTATTCATCCTTCACTTGATCCCCCCTCTTACCAGACCCAGGATAAATCTTAGACTTAGTAAGTTTAAAATAGTACCTAACGAACTACTCGCGTTCTAATTATACCTGAACCTTGTGGATCGATTTACTATTCTCCAACCCTTGAACACAATCACTCCCTTAAGTAAGATTAAGTAAGTTAACACCTTAGCTTATACTAGTCACGAGAAAGTAAAATCATTCTCCGGAATCGATATACTTTTCTCTCCAACCCTGAACAAAAAGACCCAGGTTAAGCTAACCAAAAAATCGTAAGAACTAACAGTTTAAGAAAATAGAAATCATTTAACAACCTTTTGCATCCGTCATCCTAAACCTTATGTCATTTAAAAACCTAGGAAATAAACAAACAATCATTTTACACAATTGTGAAATAGATAACAAAAAATACGACCTTGTAATCACACCTCATACACAAACAGTTGGATACATTCGCACAAAACGACAAACACTAAAGAGAAAAATAATAACTAAACAAAGACAAATAACACGAAAAAGATTTTCAAAGAATCGAAACGCATTTTCAGAATCAGAAACCAACAGTTTAGACGAACTTTACAAACTAAAAGAATCAGTAGATAAAAATTACCCACTTCACGATCAATTATATTTTTCTGACTCAGAAACAACTTCAAATTCATCACAAAGAGGAAAAAGAAGAATAAAAAAGCAGTACAAACACAAACCAGTACATCTATACAATTGGAATCAACCAATTCGACACATTAATAATTACATATTAACAGTCATCGAACGAAAAAATGAGCTCAACACACACTCCAGGTGAAGAAACTCCAGATGATGATGAAATCTTTCCCTTTATAGTAGACGCAGATACTGATAGAGGACAACACTTATTTTGTCAAAATTTACTCATAAATTTATTTGAACCCGGAATTAGTCCATGTAAAACAGAGTTCCCCGACGTAAAAATCAAAAGACAAATCATAGATCACTATCTAAAAGATATATGCAACATAACACAACAGTATGGAATCTACTCTATAGAATTCACTTCCCCAAACCATAATAATAGAACATATACTATTCAAACAGACGATCTCGATTTAGAATTTTCAAAAGTCTTTTCAGAATATATAAAAAGCATCCAATACCATAACTCACAAAGAGCAAACTCCATTTTCACAAATGAAGTTTTCGCACTAATATATAGTTATATTTCAATATTAGAAAATGAACTACCATTAACAAATGTCTCACCGACAGACACATCTAAACATTTAAGAGTACGACATGAAATCACACTACTCTCTAGTTATTTGAACGTCATTAAAGAAAATTTCACGAAAGACGACGTTTCACAACATACCAGACACGATTTACAAAAAATTTTAGCATGGTTCATAATAGATTATTTCACACACAATATTGATTTAATTGCACAAGCAAGAAAAAATTTTAGACCCCAAAATTCGAACGATGAAACCGCTATCACAGAACAATCAGATTATGTTTGGGACCCCGAATGGTCTCATCCCGCATTTATAAGCTTCCCACAATCAATCTCAAGTCAAGCAATAGGTACAATATCTTACATAAGAGACTATGTAAGAGTAATACCATTAACAATTGATGCAACACCATTAAACTATAATACATTTTTACCCGATACACAAAATAATAGTTTAAACTCTACAGTCATACACAATGAAAACCTCAATGGAACTAGGAATCTTACTCAACAAGATATCCAGACACCATCACACTTCATAAATGAAGAAATTGTACACACAACAACTACACAACAAAGTATTTCACCAATACGCCCAAATTTAACAACACCAAGAAATACAAATCCTTCACAAACACAGGTAACCTTACAATCAACCGTAAAACCTTCGGTTGCCCCTAAATATTCACATATGGATTACCAAACATACAAACCCATGACAATACCATCAAAAACACGCAAAACATTCACTAGAAACAACTTTGCAGACCATAATTATAATTATACACATCCGTCAAAAACAAATTATCAACCACAAAGGAATTTTAATCAATATACAAAACCTCGAAACTGGGATAACCCAACAGCCCAATATAATTTAAATAATTTTCAACCAAATCCTCCACAGGATCGCAGTGAAAATTACCCATTTTTTCAACAAAATAAAAATAAAAAACAAACATCTTATCAAATGGATTATTTATCCTCAGATGAAGATTTCTTACAACCAGATATATTTGCACCAAATACTCAAGAATATCGTAGACAAGGAATACAGAAAACACGTACAAACCATAGAAATTTTTCTCCACAATCAATAGATGCACAATATCAACAACCAATTCAACAACCAAATCCAATTAATATACAATCTTTTCAACCAATTCAACAACAAAATCCAATGACTACACACTCGTATCAACCATCACAAATGCAAAATGAAATACCACTCCCGTATTATCTTCAGCAACATGAAATAACAAGAAACCAACTTTCAAATTTTTCTCAAATGCCAAATGCAGCTGAATCATTACAAATGACAATGAATCCATACCTTATGGGTGGATCATCAATAACATCAAATAAACCCTTAATGGTTTTCACAGGAACAGACCCTGAATACTCTGTAGAAGACTATTTAAATGCAGTAACAGCAAACCTGATTTTAAATATCGGACCTGAACCAATAAATACGCCACTACATCAAAATTGGATACATCGACGCACAGCGTTAATACAAACAACCTTAGATGGCGCAGCCCAAAAATGGTTTTCAGTACTACCTCAAGAAATAAAATCAAACTGGAAAAGATTTACACAAGAATTTTCAAAAATGTTTGACTCCGAAAGAAACAAACAACAACAAAGAGTTTTATGTAATGAAATTCGCAGATTACCAAACGAAACCATCAAGCAAATAGCAGTACGAATCGAAACACTAGTTCGAAAAGCATATTCACTAAATACACACGACTATAAAAACACTAAGATGACAGAAATCTTAATGATGACCTTAACACCACAATTAAGGAAAATAGCAATAAAAAAGAGAGCATCCCATCCTTCTTCAATTCGAGAACCCGATTTAGATTTTCGAAAACTAGTAGACAAACTAGAACAAGCAGAAATTACGATGAAACTAGAAGAAACGGAAAATCTGAAATTACAATACGTTAACAAAATTGAAACGACTCCCACTAATATTAATAATATACAAGAATCAGAAACAGATCTCGTTGAAAAAATCACTGAAATACTCAATATTTACGAAAAGAACCCGAACTTTAAAGGCAAACCATCTTTCAAAAAATGGTGTAATTATTGCCGACGATACGGACATAGTATTTCCGAATGTAGACAAAAACAACAAGATAGTCAAAATAAACCTCAAAAATACAAAGAACCAAATAAATCATTTTATCAATACATGAAAAAAGATCAAAATCTACCAAACAAAAATGTATACAGCAACAACAGTTCAGGAAAGCCACTTCCGAACAATACAAGTTATACAAGAAATCAATCCCCATATAACTCAAGTTATAGAGGAAGATCACCAGAACGAAGAAACACGTATAATTCATCACAAAATCACTACAATAGACCAAATAGTAGAAATAACTACTCCAGATCAAATTCGAATACACAACGATTTGTTTCTAGATCTAATTCCCAACCAAGAAATAACTACTATCCAAACAACCAATCACGAAATTCATCATACAATAGGAATAGAAACTACTCCTATAATAGAAATAGAAGTTATTCAAACAACCGAAACCAGAATTACCCAAACAATCGATCAAGAAATAACTCATATAATAGATCGAACTATAACAGACCAAACAGCAATTATCAAAACAGATCGCGAAATAATTCACAAAATCGACACCCAAGTTATAATAATCGTTACAGAAATTATTCCAAATCACCACACCGAAATAATAATCACTATAATACATCTAATAATCGTCATAGAAGCAGTACACCTAAACATCAAAGACAAATCAATCAAGTACAATCTAATCCAGAAACAACATCAGACCCCCCAGGTATTGATGACACAGTAACCGATACGTTACAACTCAATCAAATAAATTGTACATCATCAGATTCAGAAAGTGATACTGAAAACACTCTTGCTATCAATATGATAAAAGTCGAAAATGACTATGAATCTGTTATATATGAACAACCCTTTCCATCACATATATATGAAAATCAATCAGAATTTCTTCAAAATCATTACACTACACCCATAAATTCCACACCAACAACGCAAGAAACAAATGCAAAAAATACTACAGCACAACCAGATCAAAATGCCAAAACAAAATGCTTGAATACAAACCACATCTACCAAAATATACAAAAAGAACAACCCAAAGAAAAAATTTGGACAATACCATTTCTCTTAGAAAGCCCAAGAAATAAAGAATTTCAACCACCAGACCTTGAAATAGATTTTTTAATTGATTCAGGAGCAGAATCAAACATAATAAACATTCCCACATGGAATGAAATAAAATCCTTACACCCAAAGCTAACACCTCTGGAAACCTCCAGCAAGCTAGCAACAGCACAAGGATCAACATTGATAAACTACGGAAAAATCCAATTATTTCTCCTCCCTACCAGAACAATAGAGCAAAGCAAAATTTTAAATAAACCATTCAAACAAATATTCCATATCACTGATATTAAATATAATATCATTGGAATACCATTTATTTCAAAGTATATACCAACAATTAACATAATAAATAGTAAAATATTAATCAAAGATAAATATACAAAAACAAAAGAAACATCATTAACATTTTTTCAAAGATTAAATAAACAACCACCATTCTTTTCAAAATTTTATCCGATATTTAATCAACAAAGAAAACACCTGAAACCACTATCAGGAAACATCTATAATTTTTCAATAAAACAAGTTCATCAATATGATAAAGAACAAAACAAACAAAAATTTTATATGTCAGATTTTGAATTCAAACCGATTCATAAATTTTTCAAAATCACAATCTCTTCAATAAAATATTTGAAAAATTCGAATTCAGATATAATTTCTTTACATGTTTATAACAACACACCTTACCAAGTAACATTACCTTTAGGACTTCTAGGATATTGTGAAACCAACGCTACAATAACACCAATACACGAAAAAGCCTATCGCGTAAATAATATACTCCAATTACTAGATATATGCCAATCTACAATTCTTAATGAAGAATTATCTATAAATAATATAATAAGTAACGAAAACAGAAATACGGATTATTTCACAAAAACTCCATATTTCAAACCTACATTCAATATAAGTAATTACACAGAGCACCAACAAAAATTCTTAACAATGTTTAACTTCCAACATTCACAAATAACACAAGACGAATTCGAAAAATTAGCCAAACAGCTAATTAAATATTCATCAGTCTATGCAACATCAAAATTCGATGTTGGTAAAATAAGTTCATCACTACATCTCCCATTAAAACCTGACGCAGTTTTCAAAAAACAAAGAGCAAGTAAAGTACCAATTCACTTACATGATAAAGTAAACAGATTACTCGATATTTTAGAACAATACAATATTATATCACCAGTAAACAAAGAAGAACAACCAAAAGGCAACACATTCATCAACCCCGTTATCATTCTAGCTAAAGGAGAATCATTAAAAATCGTTCTCGATGCTAGATACCTCAATTCACTCATAGATGAATCAAAATGTAATTGGCCCATTGAACCAATACAAGTTATTTTAACAAAAATAAACGGCAAATACTTCACAACCGCCGATATGAATAGTGCATACAATCAAATGCCACTAGATGAACAATCACGACGTTTAACACAATTTGTTATCGGAAACCAACAATATGAATTTAACCGCTTATTCTATGGAATATCCATAGGACCAGCAGCATTTTCAGCTTTTATGAGCAAAATTTTTAGACCACTGATACTCAAGAAAAACGCAATCACCTATTTAGACGATGTTTTTATGCAATCACAAACAAAAGACGAAATGTTCAAAGTTTTAGAAACATATCACCAAATACTTCAGAGCGAAAATCTGAAGGCCGCCCCCGATAAATCACACTTCTTTTTGACAAAAGTTAAATTCTTAGGACATAACATAGAAAGAAAAACAATCACTCCACTGAAATCACGCATTGACGCTATTCAAAAACTTCAACCACCAACAAATAAAAAGAAAATCCAAGAATTCCTTGGAATGTTAAACTTTTTAAGTAAATATGTTTATAAAATGCAATTATATCTACGACCATTTTACAACATCCTTAGACAACAAAATAATTTTGAATGGAATACAGAACATCAAACACGATTCGAAGAAATAAAGAAACTTTTAACCGAACAAATTTCAAACACAATTCCAGACCCTGATCAACCATTTTATGCAATGTGCGATGCTTCGAACTTTGGCATCGGCGCAGCATTATTACAATCACATAATGGTACAAATAAAATGAACCTCATATCAGCAAATTCTCGATTATTCACTCAAGCAGAGCTAAGACTCTCAACTCTAATGAGAGAATGTACAGCCATAATCTATACACTTACAGAATATGAATTTCTGATACTTGGATCAAAACATCCCACAGTTTTATTCACAGATCACAAACCAATCATTTTTCTCTTCACACAGAAATCTAACCCAAACCACCGAGTTTACAGATTTCAACTAATTCTAATGAAATTTCCAAACTTACATATAGTTTGGACTGCAGGAAAAAATCTTGCATTACCAGACACCTTAAGTCGAAATACACCACCTGAATTACTTACACGAAAAACCACAGTTGAAATACCCAAAAATATAAAATTCTACCTTGCAGAAAACGAAACATCACCCCGATTAGAATGCAAATATGCAGTAAAAACTGATATTGAACAATCACAAATAAATAATTTACAACATTTCCCACTTTATTTAGATTGTCAAAATAATCATTATGAAGTTGACCTACTTGGAACATCAACTTTTAAACCAATTCCATATTCTCAATGGATAAAAAATAACACCCAACAAAAACGAACAAAACAACACCTACCTAAAAAAGACCATTTTCCACTAATTGAAAAAGAAGATTTAACTGATAAAATAAATTTATCAGGACCCCAAACAAGTGATTCAAAATACACAATAAATCAAGTTTTTGACCTTCACGACCCACTTGATACAATACCATTATCTAAATTAGAAATCGAAAACATTTTTCTCCCCCCAACAGAAACAATTACAATTTCAACACTGAAACAATATCAAAACCTTGACCCAGTAATTCGACAACTGAAATCATGGCATAAATATAAAACTAAACCTATCAAAGCAGATTCAACCATTCTAGGAAATAAAACACTCCTCCGATACTTTCGCAAATTTAACAACACAACAATTAACGAAAAAACAGACCTTTTAGAGTATAACCTAAATGAATCTACAGTTCCCTGTCTTCCTATAAGTATGATTCTTATAGCTTTTAATATATCACATACACAAAATATTAAAGGACACTCTGGATCAGAAAAAACATATTCAAATTTTATACAAAATTTTTACTTCCCAAATGCACCAATTTGGATAAAAGTACTATGCAATGATTGTATAGTATGTCAATTAAATAAACCTTACCCAAATCAAAAACAAATAGCACAAAAACAAGATTTTAAAGGACAAAGTTTATACTTTAATCACCGTATCTCATTTGATACTAAAGGACCAATTTCACCCTCATCAGAAGGAAACTCCTACATTATGGTAATTGTTGACGCATTTACACATTATGTAGCACTTAATCCAGTACCACATTGTAACGCTTATTACGCATACACAACACTCTATGAACACTGGATAGCAAAATTCGGACTACCAGAAATTTTAGTCACAGACAATGGTACAGAATTCATAAATAATGAAATAATAACACTATGTCATTTATACAACATTAAACACAAACCACGTACATCTCATGCACCTTGGACAAACGGCTTAGTCGAAGGTATGAACCGTTCACTACAAGAATATCTTAGATGTATCATCAACGGAAATGATACCAAATATACCGAATGGTCAGCAGATGTAAAATTATTTCCATTAGCATATAATTCACAAATCACGACAACTTTAGGAATGTCACCATACGAAATGGTTTTCAACCAAAAGCCACGCAAACCAATAATGTTTACAGCAAATTCCCATAAAAACGCACAAGGTTATTGTCAACCAAATAAAGACTCAATTTGTTATAACCTACCATTACATACGCACGATGAAGATCATTTTCATCACCCACAAATACTTAAATTAGCCTCCGGTACACACACCGAATGGATTTTAAATAGAGATAAGAAACACAATGAAATTTACCAAAAAATAACAAAAAAATTATTACAAAGACAAAATATAAATGAACAAATCAATTCACGTTTTACACCAGCTTCCGATTTAAAAATTGGAACATTTGTTTTAATACCTAATTTTAATACTCAAAAAGGAATTTCTAAAAAATTACAACCCCTTCGAAAAGGACCATACCAAATAATTGCAAAACCCACTGATGTCACATATAAAATTATCGACTCAAACAAAAAAGAAATCGTTCAACATCGAAACAACCTATTACCTTATTACCCAAAAGAATACGCACTCCGTGAATTAACCCAATTATATTCTTTCACAGGATTAAAAATTATTCAAAATGAACCACATCTGAAAAACACAGAACAAAATGATAACCCCACCGAAAATCAAAACACAAAACCAACCGTCACAAAAAACAATACGCAAAACCAAAAAGAATCTCCAAAACAAAGAAAAAATAGAAAAATGACAGAACAAATAATACCCCAAGAAGAAATAGACAAATCAGAACATAGAAAGACAACAAGACTCCGAAATCAACCACGTAAAAACTACAAAATGTTCATCCCCCAATCTAAAATATTAAAGAAAGTAGAATTTAAAAAGTAATTTTAAAATTTTATACTTCACAATCTTGAAACCTCCGTAACATTTTTCATTTCCATTTTTCAAAATAACATGCTCACAAGTACGCAATAATTCTAGTTCAAAATAGACCAATAGGATTCATCCAATCCGCCACTTTCTCTAACTCAAACTAAGATCAATTAGACGAATAATCTAGAACTCCAGGCACATCTCTAACTATAACTTTACAACCTCCAGGTCAAAAATAAGCAAACCACTCCAACTTGACAGCTAAAATAAATATCACCATAATACCGTACCCCTCCCTTATCTAATAACCCAAAGATCAACAATATTTCCCCAACTCAGACCACGAATACCCCCAAAACAAATTTGATAACTTAGCCTAAAGTCACAAAATGAAGATTTTAATTAGCCTAAAGTATAAAAATCTCACCATACCCCGGATCATTTGACAAACAAAAATAAAGAAAAAGACGACCTCCCAGTCACCATGAAAATTGCCCCCAACAATTTTTTACGAAACTCAACCCACTTGTCAAAAAACTAATAAATAATTCGACCACACTAGAAAATCGCCTCAAACAGCAAAAAATATTCGACAAAGAGATCATTTCTTAAATGCTTTTCTCTCAAACAGTCGCTCAAATATTTATCAATTTTAAACATTTTTTTTCAATACTTCAAGCCTTTATAATCTTTCTTTTTGATATCATCGAATCTTTTCTAATAATCATAATAATTTTTTGTAATATTTTCTTAATTTTCTACACAATAATTGAACTATACCTCCAACTTTCCAAAACCCTTGAATATATCCACAGGTACGATTTTAACAACTTGTCTAAATGATACGAACAATTTTCAGTAGAACTGATATTTTTCTATTGTTTGTAATCTTTATAACATTTTTATCATCCCTCATTTTGACCATATGTAAATGTATAAAGAAAGCAATCATCACATTTGCCCTAGCAACAATTTTCCTAATTCTTTTTTTAGAAGAATATTATAATAAACATAAATCTTCTCACTAAAGTAACAATTCAAAAATCCATCAAAAATTGCTACCCAACAGTCACAAAATCAGTCTTCACCGACATCATCCCAAGATAACCCAACACCACCTTCAACTACTCAAAATCCTCAAACATCTACACGAATTTCTTTTCAAGACAATCCATACACCTTTGAAGAACGGCACGCTCGTTTATCTGAACCACTAGAACCAGTTCAACGACAAGCACCTCTAAGTGAACCAACATATAATCTTTACCCAACACTACCACAAGAACTAAGTAGAATACGAAACCTTAGTCAAAACCAAAACACAGCAGAAATAAATAGACAAATTATACATCCTCGACGAAATAGAAATTTTCAAACTCCCCGAGTTCATTTTGATATACCTCAATCCCCAACACAAACTACTCCAGAAAACACCACTGGTATCACACCAGAAACCCCTACACTTCTTTCACAACGAAGCACTTCAAGTCTACCTTCAGACTACTTAGGTTCAACACCAACATCTGAACAAATACGAGAAAACCCTTTTAACCCCCCAAACCTAACATCACGACTACCATATTGGACTACACATTCATTTACACAAGGTGAACCAAATTTAGCCAATGACCCCATAGATATTTCTACGGATACAACAACATCCTCATCACTACCAGAAACACTATCACTACCATCAACACCATCAACAAGTCAATTTTCACCACTACCCTTTAACTTAAATTTTCCAAATAATCTCGACGCCAGATATCGAGAACAATCTTCAGTAAATATTCCTTTAAGACTAGATTGGAATACATTCACAGCACCCCCACCATTATTTGGACAGCATCAAGAAAGTAACCGCCTTCATAACTGGGCACTTAATAGATTACAATATCGCCAAGATATTCACAACGATATCCGTGATCACAATATTCAAATACTCCAACAAAACAGTTTACAATTAAAATTTGAGATCACAGTTAAGTT
This sequence comes from Symsagittifera roscoffensis, assembly GCF_963678635.1. Lineage (NCBI taxonomy): Eukaryota > Metazoa > Xenacoelomorpha > Acoela > Convolutidae > Symsagittifera > Symsagittifera roscoffensis. Next base: position 17,202,287 of record NC_087067.1, read on the forward strand.
AAATAATATTACCCAACATCCCTACCCATTAAATCCACCTAACATAACAGCTCAATCACTACCACCACCGTTTATAACTACCGAAGTAATATATAAATACGACAGATACACCAAAAACACAATTGGTTACATTACATTTTATAATCCATACTCAGGATTATCATACACATGTATATTCTAAAATTATTAATTTTTCTCCAAACCCTTTTCCTAATAACCTCAAATCAAAATATAAACCCTTCCCCTCGTACAGGACCACAAGATTTATTAGTAACACATTACGATTGCGAAGAAAATGAACAAAAAACACTACATAAATATGCAATCAATCAAGTATCACAATGTGAAACAGAACCACAAGCTATAGAAACCACAGATATAATAGCAACACTCTACTCAAAAGCCCGAGCTACAACAGTTACAGGTTATAAATTCACAGCAACATTTTCCGAAAAGAAAGTACATTGTTCACAAGTCTCGAACGGAAACAAAAACCGACTTGACCATGAATCATTCTATCAAAGTAATATAGAACGTCTTTTACATCTCAATCCCGACGATTGTAAAAATGAATTACTTAGACTAAACATCACACAAAATAAAAATTCCCAAAGAAAATTAGTTAATTTTCAAGTTTTTTCAGACTCTGTACATCAATCACAACTTGAAAGACACCAAGGACATATAAAACTAGACGAAAAATACCCGTATAACGGCGCACACGGACGATTAACATATGACCTACATGATAAACACTGGATACCACACATTGGTATAAATAACCCATCAAACTGCAAAGCAGACACAAAAAATAAAGGATACCAAGAAATAATGTTTTTCGATTGGAAAATACAACTCGAAAAAATACAACTCACACGAGATTTATCTGATAATACAATGATCTATCAAGGAATCCGACTACCTTGTAAAAACGATCAAGGATATTGCGACCCTACAACAAGAACACAAGCAACAATTGTTTGGTTCCCCGAAGACACATGTACAACATTTCAAGTAGCAAAAATACACGCTCGTATGATAAAATTTCACGAAAAATATTTCATACAATCAATTCCTTACGAACAAGTCCATCCATCACGAAAACTAAGTTCCGATTTTAGAAACATAGATAACATAGAAAATAAATTGACACGTTTTCAAATATATCAAGAAACAGAACTTGCATGTAAATACAGAAATCCACTTCACAGAACACAATACTCTGAAATTTTAGTTGAATATGAAAAAGGATTCGACATGACCACTGGAAAAGTAAAAATCGACCCATATGCCACAGGTCATCCTCTAAACGAAGGAACATCCTATATACCAGTTAATTTTGAAAAAAGCAACGGACAACCTGGTGGACATCTAAAACCTTATGACACCAGAAGCACACGCTTACAAGAATTATCACTAATGAATACCACATATTTTGGTAATATCCACTATGATATTCATTTGGATATGAAACTAGACTATACAATTAGCCGCATTTTTCAAGAAATGTCACTCTCCGAATTAGAAACACTACATCAACTATGCGAATTAGAACGAACACAAATATTACAATCACTTGCACTAGCAGTATTAAAAATACCCTACGCAGGATATTTATTATCAGGAAATAGATCAAATTTTTTAGACTATGAAGGAAACATCTTATGGTTTTATACTTGTACTAAAAAAGTATCACCACTATACGTTTTTGAAGATAAACGATGTTATAAAAGAATCCCTATCTTTTATAAGAATAAAGTACATTTCGTGGATACACTTTCACGAAGAACCTATTTCTGGGATACCGCAGTCCCATGTGGATCAGAAAATAGCCACAATGTAGTACAACTAAACCCTGATGAAAATAAATATTATCTTCTCACTCCATACCCCACATTAATGCAATCACTCAAAAAATTTTCACCAGAAAGCATTCGCGCTATCGCTCGAAACCCAAATATAGACTTACAATCAATAGGAATCTATTCAAAATCAGATATTCAACATCACATTAGAACACAACAATTCCAAGAGTTACTAACACAAATGGACACTATACAAAGACAATCAATTGACCAAAACTTACGCAAACTTGCAGAAACCGCAGGATTTGCCGATATCTACACACAAGACTATAGCGGATATTTTAAAGACATTAAAGATTATATATATCTAAACGGCGAAAAATACCGTCCCCAAGATATATCACCAATTAACATTTTTAGCTTTGTTACACTCAAAAATGAGATCCTAGATTTTCTAGGATGGCCCTACTACATCTTAGAAAAATTGACTATTTTATACGCAATGTTTAACTTTATTGGATTTCTTTTCTCACTTTTAAAAGGAATCTACAATACATGTGCTATACACACACAAGTAAACAGACAAGCAAGCGTAGCACGCATACTCTTTGCAGGATTTTTTGGAATCTTTTCCACATCTATAAACAAAATTCTTTTAGACGCACAAATAAAAGAATATAACACAAAAATAACAACACGACAAAATACATACGACGAAGAACATAACAATGTAGACACACAGCCAACGGCACCACAATTACCACCCCTACCAAATAACCATCCACTATCCCTAGCCCCGCGAAATTTTAGAAATTTAGCAATCACACATAATCCAAATTTTCGACTCACCACATTACAAAGTCCCGTCCAACATATAATGACACATCCACCACAAGATGATAATACTTATGAACAAATTATTGAACAGCCCCATACCACCGCTTTTCAATCTCAAAATAATAATTTTTTTAGCCCACGATGAGCCGCCAACTTGGATCACTCCATCGATCAAATTCCCATCCAACCAACCTTACCTCTTCAATCCCAATAATCCCACTTTTTGCTTTTCCGCCACCCGATTTTCCATCTAGCAATGTAACATCAGGCATGAATTCCGACACTAACTCACGAATTTCAGTTTTATACTCCATCTCACAGCTAAATAACCCGAATATTGAAACCCCCGACGAATTTGCCGACTCAGAACCATCTCCATCCAATAATTTCCATAACCCTTCTCATTTTTCTCAACCTCCCTTTCAACCCATATTGTCAAATAACCCTGACCCCATCACTCCTACACCCTCTTATGCTTCCCAAGTTACCCCAACCTACTCCTCATACCATTCTGACCAATCATCTCCAGATACCCCCCGAATCTCCCCAGAGCTAGACAATTTTATTACCCTCCAACAACAACCCTACCACCTTAACACCCCGACCATAAACCAAATCTCCTCCACTACAAATTCATCCAATCCCCCTACACCCTCTTCAAATTATACTGAATCATTAGCACCATCATCCACATCAACTGAATCCTCACTCAACACTAATAGAGCTTACCGCACTTTTAAAAGAAAGTTCCCCAACCATCCTTTCCCAGCAAAACCAGGAACAGCCCGTGAATACATCAACCACCCCCAGCATACTAACACTAGAGAATTTTTAGCTATCACTTTACCCTCATTTCCACAATACACCTTAAACACCCCTCATGACGCTAACGAAACACGCAACTTTGTAGACGAATACGTTTTAATGCCCACTCTCTCTTGGACCTCATACTATCATTTCACTAACCCTCTTTGCTTACCTTTAACCAACACATCCATCGATATAGACCGAAACAAAGACATGCTATATCGACTAACTACACCACTCACCGCTAGACAATTTACTTACGTAGGATATAAAAAATCACTAAAAATACACACTGCACCTAGAGCTAATGAATATACACTAGAATACTACGATCACAACATCATCAGAGCTAACCAAGATCAATTCTTAGACGACGATCGCTTCGCTAACCCACAAATCACCGAGAAATTTTTCATCAAGACACCATATGTATTTACACTAAACATCTTTGACCGAAAGTTTGATCACATTATTTCAGAAGCACTAACAAGCACACAAGCATACGAAAGTTTTAAAGAACGCTTCCAAATCTTCTCACTAACCTTTCATTTCCTTGCACCACACGAAAGAGATTTACACTGCTCACACGATATTATGTTGCGAACTAAACAAACACATACATACAGTTACTATCGTTTCATCCAAAATCACTTTGACCTCCACACACCCTCTAGACAACCACACCATCGTTTCCAATTCATCAATTCAAAATACACTTCACCATATTTCCTAAATTTCACATATTGTATTAAAGACACTAACCTTCATGGTATTCTTCGTAATTATGACCCCATAACCCAAATGTATATTTTCTGCCCCATCACCAAGACCTTCAACGCAGAAGAATCCCGACCCTTCCTTATCCCGCACGAGTTTGTACAGCCTATAGAAATCCCCATTTTAGAATTCATCCACAACACTAAATTTAACCACAAGTTATATAACTTAATCCAAAACACACCTTATGAGTTTGCAGTAGGCACTGAAGAACTAACCACTATTAAGGCACTTCAATTGCTTTGGCCACTACTTCAAACTAAAAATATCATCCGCATATTAGCTAAACTACTCACAACTTCAGAACTAATTCACGACATCTTCCCCCACGGTTTTTTCCCCGACGACTAACAGGTAAGTATGAATTAAATGAATATTACTAACTAATTAAAATATTGAAAAAACTCACCATTCTTTATTCATGTTTTCTTTAGATTTTTAGCCTTCATCCGACGATCACCTACAAAAACCACAAAAGACAAATAAAAATCGCAAATTTCATCAAACAAATTTCCAAAATTCTATTAATCTCTTACACATATAAATTTATAAATTCAATACCAATGCAGTAAATTAATTTATAAAATTTTCCCCCAAAAGCAGTAAATCTACATATGATGAAAATTTGTATCTTAAAATTCCCCCATTACTAGCAGTAAATTTCCAAATTCTATGCAGTAAATTAATAAAATGCAATTGCAGTACTAACCTTTTGATATTTTCATTCACTCGCACAGAAATTCTATCCATACTCGCACAGCTCGCCCACGAAGAATTGTTTAAAATAATGAATTTCAGTTTCAAGTTTTCACACTCAATAACTCTAACACACGATAACAAGTTTCAAACTTTCCTTTAACCCGGTTGGAAAGGAATCATATACTAAACAAAACTAACCAACGCAGCTTACTAAATACCACAAATCATAGAATAACAGCATGACTAAGAAAAGGAAACCAACGGTACCCAAACCGGATTAACCCAGTTTAAAACTGGATAATTTATTCTTTTGAAGACTATTATAAAGTCTTAGAAAGAAATAATAAAACACAAAAAAGTCGAAAGACAAACCCATACCACAAACAATTTGATTTTTAAAAAAAGGACACAACCAAAGAAACATAAGTAAAACCACAACAAACCCAACATAAAACGTTGTCACATAACAGGACCCCTCACAAAAACCGCATGAAATCATACTCCCACACCTGGCCTAACCCACCAGGAAAGGACGTCCTGAGCATGCTCTATAGCCGGCCTAACCCACCGTGCTACATCCACGCTTTGTGACCACACCTTTATTTTTAATAAGAGCTACTCAAGGGTGAGTAACTCTTCAAAATAACCGAACTAAAACAAAAAGCTTTTGTGAAAACAACTAACTAAAATCATGATTAAAAAATATTAAACTAATAAAAGTTTTATAAAATGTAAAATCACATGATGCAATATATAGATCAGAATACAACACCAAGGACGAACATCAAAAGACAAGACGACCTCACTACACTCGAGAGAGAATGACCAACTACAATCGATATGCCACTCACAATCACAACTCAAAGGATTTAGAGTACGACTTGACTTCGCAGAAAAGGACTTCATTGAACTAGACCAATGACCACCTCGATGTTCAAGTATACGTACAGATCCGAGTAATCAGGCATCCCCTCCACGCACAATCTCCACGCCATTCCCAAGCTAGATCAGATACAAAGGAAGTTCTCCCTGAAGAACAGAAAAACCTGACATAGCCAACCATTCTGAAATCAGAATTGGTTTTGTTGCAAAGACTCAGTCGTTGTCACAAGGAGAAGCGAAAGAAAATTGTGATGTTCGCCAAATACCAACGTCCATCATCCATCCTTGAACTACAGAAGAACTGTTCTAAAAAACACTGTAAAACCCGGATGGGTGGAACCTGATCTAAACTATATTTTATGATTGGATAAATTAAATGTTTTACCAATGTAAAGTATTTAATATTAACCAATCATGATCCATCTAACTAACAACCCACTTATTTGTAAGTGCTGAAGTTACTTGTAATTTCAGCACCAGAGAGATTTGAATTTAACTTAGAAATTAGTTGGACTCTCCCGAGCACTTCAGCAGCCGCAATAAACCAGTATACCCTAGATCTATTGAGCCTAGCAGAGACTAGTTAAACAACCTGAGACTAGATAGTATAAGAGTAAGATTAGGATCGGTATTAGACTAAGAAGTTGCACGAATCTATCCGGCCGAAAATAAGATAGCGTGACGAGCAGACGGTGTACCCTATCCGAAATTACTCTATGAGTTACGCCCCAGTCATAACTCATTATATGGAAATAAAAACAAATTTTAGTGCTATTATAATAGAAAATGTTGCCTAAGTTGGTTGCACATAATCGATTATAAAAACAACATTTTCTCAGATATATCTCTCGTCAATTTCTTCAAGTTTTTTGTTAAATTTGTAGACATTATAATTGTATGCAATAGTAAAAAGACCAGTTCTAACCAGCGTTAGAGTTTCTGGATGATGTACAAATTTTTTAGACTTTCATTGTCATTCTCTATAAAATTCCTATCACTGAAAAAATCTGTTGTTTCTTAATTAAATTTTAACCTAAATTGACACCCTCTCTGGTACTGCCCTTGCCTGGTCACATTCCCCCTCAACAATTACCCTCTCCTCTGCGTTTACCCCCCGCTTCCCCATTCATCTACCCTTTCACTTTTTTGGGGGTAGGTGAGGGTGAGAGTATAAGCGGATGAAAGGGAGAGGGATTAAATGAGACCGCGAAAATGAGAGGGCGAAAATGTAGGTAGATGGGCAAATGTGATTGTATGAAGATGTGATTATGGAGGAGGGGGTTTGGTTGGAGTAAATGTGGGGGCGGTAAACGCACGACTTTTATTTAAAATTCAGTAGACCTAAATTTTGAGTGGGACGTTAGTAAATCAGAAATAATTCCAAGTTTTGCCAACAGTTTTGCAAAAATCTGGAGTTTATTGTTCCTTATAATCCTGATTTTTAAGGATCAAATTCAATTGTAACAATTTTTACAGGTTTCTTAGGTTATTCCTTAAAAAAATTTGGCGATCATTGACGAAATCTCGATCTTGTTCTTCTCAAAAAAAGGCGCGAATCGACGCAAAACCAATAAACCAGAAAAATTGACAGATGGCACGGACAAAAATTTCCAAAATTTGAAAAAAAATAAATCCAGAAGTAGAAGAAAAAATACTCAGAAGTTAAACAGAGCAACATTCAGCACCTTTGAAACTTGAGTGAATCACTTGTATTTTTCATCACAAACCTTTCAAATTAAAAAAAGAATACCAGAAAATTGAACATATGGCTGGTATCCATATGCCAGAAAACTCTGACAAGTGGGTACGAAAGAAAAAATTTTCCGAAAAAAGTAAGTCCAGAAGCACAACAATAAAAAACAGACGCTTAACAGAGCAACTAAAGTCATCACTGAAACTTCTAACGTTTGTTAAGCGTCTGTTTTTTATTGTTGTGCTTCTGGACTTACTTTTTTCGGAAAATTTTTTCTTTCGTACCCACTTGTCAGAGTTTTCTGGCATATGGATACCAGCCATATGTTCAATTTTCTGGTATTTTTTTTTAATTTGAAAGGTTTGTGATGAAAAATACAAGTGATTCACTCAAGTTTCAAAGGTGCTGAATGTTGCTCTGTTTAACTTCTGAGTATTTTTTCTTCTACTTCTGGATTTATTTTTTTCAAATTTTGGAAATTTTTGTCCGTGCCATCTGTCAATTTTTCTGGTTTATTGGTTTTGCGTCGATTCGCGCCTTTTTTTGAGAAGAACAAGATCGAGATTTCGTCAATGATCGCCAAATTTTTTTAAGGAATAACCTAAGAAACCTGAGATTTTACACCTAGCAACAATTCATTGGATTTTTTTTTTCAAAATGTTTATGAACATATTTGTTCTAACGTTTTTCAAAATGAAAAATCTCAAAAAACGGAAAAAAAATTAAATCCAGAATTAGAACAAAAAAACTCAGAGCATCAGTTAATCAGAGCATCATCAAGCACCTCTGAAACTTGAGATAAAACATCAATCAATCATTTAGTGATCTTTACAAAAAGAAATCTATGAACTCGCTGAGTTCTTAAATGTTTTCCACAAGTGTACTACAAGTGTTCTTTGACCAGTGTACTACAAGTGTTCATTATTTTTCTCTAAAAACGCGCAAATGCACACGTTTAGCATTTTTTGCAAAATTAAAAAAACTAAGAAGAACTAGAAGTCTGTACTTTTGGCTCACCTCTCTGGCTTGTACCTATAGGACAGAAAACACTGACTCATAGTTAGGAAAAATTCTCCAAAATTTAAAAAAAAGTAGGTCCAAAAGCAGAACAAAAAATATTCAGATGCTGAACAGAACAACATTAATCGGCACTGATACTTGAGATAGTTCACCAAGCAACAATTTAATGATTTTTATGCAAACTATCTGAAATTGTATTCTTCTTAAAGGTTTCCCAAAAACTAGAAATTTTCTTAGGCCGACTTTAGTTTTGTAATTCTCTAAATAGGCAAAAAATACGCACATGGATGGCATGTTTTATAAAAAAAAATATAAAAGAGAAGTAGAAAAAAACAAGGTGGCTGGCCGAATGGCGCCGCTCTCTGACTTAAACTCGATGCAAGAAAATATGACACATGATACAAAAGCAAGAAGCACCAGAATTTAAAACAATTAGGCCCAAAAAACTGGAAAAAAATTAAACAACCAGAAGGCTAACTATTTGGCTCAGCACTCTGATATTTTACCCATTTGCCAGAAAAATTGACACATGGATGCGAAAAAAAAATTTAAAAAAAATATATAACCAAATGCTGAACAATAAAATACTAAGATGATAAACAGAGCAACATTAAGCACGACTGAATTTTGATAAATTACACCGAGTATTTTTTATACAAAGCATCTTGTTCTTTATACAAAGCATCTACGAATTCAATCATTTCTTAAGTTTTTGCTAAAAAGTGTTTTTTGGCCAAATCTTATTATTGTGTTTCATTAAAAAGCGGAAAATTGCGCATATATCAGGACTTTTTTGTAACATTGGAAAAAAAAAAATTAAAAAAAATAAAAAGCTAGCCATATAATTCAGCCGTATGAACTGTACCCATATGCCAGAAAAACTGACACGCGGGTGCGAGAAAAAAATATCCAAAATTTAATTGAATAGGTTCAAAAGCAGAACAAAAAACTCTTTATTACTAAAAAAGCTACATCAAACACCACTGAACTAAGGATTGTATGCCAAACTATCATTCAGTTTTTTTTTAAACAAAAGGCCTTTGAACTTAATTGATTCTTTATTTTTTCATAAAAACTATAAGTGCTCACAGGCCAACCCTTATTCCTTCTTTTATCTACAAATGCATAAAATTACGCAAAAGGTGAAATTGAAGAAAAAAAAGAAATAGAAGGCAAACGGTACGGCTTAGCCTTTTGACCCTTTTTTCTACAAAATCTTTTGACCACTGACAATTTTTGATTTTAATTGACGCGTGGGTACGAAAAAAAAATTAAAAACAACGTATGTCCAAAAGCAGAACAAACACATACTCAGACATTAAACAGAGAACATTATAAACGACTGAAACTTGAGATAGTACACCAAGCATCAAAAAAATTATTGTTCTTCATACGAAATATTTATGAAAGCGTTTTTTGTTTCAATTTTGCTGAACAAAACCAACAAGTGTTCACTGACAAAATTTTAGCATTGTATTGTGCTAAAAAGGTGTAAGATTACACACATTTTTGGAAATTTTTGTGAAAATAGAAACAAAAACAGCAGAATAGCCATGTGGCTCAGCCCTTTGACCTGTATCTGTTTGCCAAAAAACCTGACACATGGGTCAACAAAATTTTCAACAAAACTTTGCAAGATTTCGGCACTTTGTAAAATGACGCACAAAATCGGCTTTCTAAAAGAATACACATAACGCAGTTAAAAAACTCACATGAAGCAAAAACTAAAAATTACACACAAGTTCGATTTAAAAAAAAATGTATGAAAATATGTCAAAAGGCTAGTCCTATAGCTTATCCGCTTACCTATTTGCCCCTTGCCCATTTGAACTTTTTTCTTGCGGAAGAACTAACAGTAGGGTCAGATTTAAAGTCCAAAAAAAACAGATAGGTCCAGAAGCGGAACAAAAAACTAACCTGAAGCTAAACTGCGAGCAATATTAAGTATTGAAACTTGGGAAAACATACCCAAAACCCAGTCAGTGATCTTCAAACAAAAAATTTGTGAAGATATTTTTTTGATTTTCCGTTTTAATACAGGCGTTCATTGGCCAGATCTCTGTTTTTCACAAAGTGACAATTGCGTTTGGCACTTTTCCTAACAGTAAAAAGTTAAGAGATCAAATTACTGGCCGTATGGGTTCATTTATAAACAAATGCATTCAAAACAAACACACAATAAATAAAGATCGGCAGAATACGAATTAAGCACCGCCAAATAACCGATATACGCCCTATCATAGGCGGGGAAACCAAAAAAAGTGTTACGTTATTTGGAGCTTAAGAACAACAAAAAAGTATACATTCCCTTCTTTAGCGATAGAAAAAATAAATTGCACTATATTAGTACTGATAATTTCTCTCCAGTTCACTTATATTTACCAAGCAAAAAATACCAAGCTGTAAATGAAAAAAGACAACTCAACTTAAAACAAAATGAAAAAACTAGAAAGATCTTGAAATGCGCTGAAGAACTGAAATGAAAACAGACAAAGTTAGTGCATTACTGGAAATGCAGAACTTTTAGCTTCACACACCAATTTTTTTTTAGTTTTTAAAAATGAGAAAAGAGAGCTGCATCTTGTGTTATTTTCAAAAATACAAGACAAAAAAAAATCTTAACACAGTTCCCAAGTGAGTTCTGCAAGACACAGAATAGTTTAGACATTTACTTCTTGGATAATAATTAAGCAGCTGCTACAGATTAAAAGATTTGAACAAAGTGGAAAAAAAGAGCGTGTTTAATTTAGATCCGCATCACTACAATTTGTATAAAATGTATATTCTGTAGTAGTTCTATATAATTTTTTTTCAGTTTGAATAAATCACGTTGCTTTAGGTGAAAAATAGAAGCGTAAGCAATTGAACAAATAAAAAAAATGGAGAAATTTTTTCAATACGATAAAGTATGAAAGTGTTGAGAGTTATTCTAGACAATAAGTCAGCTAAAACTATTTCATTGCAAACATTAAAAGCAGAATTGAAGAATTGACGGCTAAGTTTTTTCAGAGCAAATTAGTTTCAACGATGAAAGTTGCTTTATGTTTGTCTATATGCAATTGTTCTTCACCAATAAAGCAAATTGGATGATGTGAAGATTAAATTTGTAGAGTTTTTAGCTCAGAAAAATCTCAACCCTTTGCATAAAATCTTTTTAGCGAGTGTTATCAATAGCATAAATGATAGGGAAACTGAAACTTCTAAAATCACTAATGAACTATTTTTTTAAAACTTGAGCTCCTGACAACATTATATTTCAGATAGTAAAAACAGTTTCCGTCAGAAATACTCAAATCAAAAGTCAAAAATTGACTCAAAAACTACCCCAAGCATGAATATTGCGTTTTTTTTTTTTTTCAAAAAAAAGTAGGAACAAAAAACTAACAAAAATTCAAAATTAGGTCCAAGCTTTCTTGAAGAAAAAATATCGAACCCAAGCAAAGCCTTTAAAGAAAATTACTGAAAAACGTTGGCCCAAATGATTTTGTTAAAGCTACCCTTAAAGACATTTGTAATGAACGTTTGAATGGGCGTATTTAACAACCAGCATTTAACTTGCAGGCTGTTTCTCTTAGGAAAAAGTTCATTTTCGCTTTTAATGCAAATCTTGCCTGAGTCAACTGAGACGTCCTCATTTTCTATTAGTTTCGGCTGTGTTTAATATAAATTCAAAGCTGTTGAAATGCTGAAAAGACAGGTTGTCAAAATTAGTAAGTATCATACTTGCGGAAAATGAAAGGACTATTTAATATTTTAGCTTATACAATTTCAAGGCGAGAGCGTTTGTAGGACAATATACCCAGTATGTTCTTAACCCGAAAAGACAAAACTATTTTGATCAATTGCATAAAAATTCAGTCTATTACACAACGGTAATCTATTTTTGCTAAATTCGTATACAATTATTTAAATTGAAGAGCAAGAGCAAGAGTCGTCGTACCCAGTTAATGTTCTATTTTAGATCGGAAATAATCTGCTTCAGATCTAACATTCATATCTAAAGTAGGTTGTGAAATGATAAACAAACGCTTGGATGCCTTAAGAATGGGTTATTTCAGTTCTATTTTCAGATCTGAAATAATGTTTTCCTTGGTTTTTCAGGTCTCAAAAATCAATGACTCTGACAACTTTTTTCTATACTTCTGAATTTTACAACTTTTGCTAGCTGATAGCAGATTTTTCAGAGCTTGCTAAAATATATTTCCCAGAGCATGAGATGAGCATCGGAAACGCGCAAAAGTTTGATAGGTCTTCTATCAAATTTTAAAAACTTCCTACAATACTTGAACAAAAAATTAAGTTTGAAAAAAACTGTTTTTGTAGTTATTCGGAAGTTTTTTTTGCCGCTATTTATCTAAAAACAATTGCGTATTGCACATGCAGCAAAAAGAAAGAAAACTCGATTGTTTGCTCGAAATGCACGTATTATAATTAAACAAAAAGTTTCTCAGATCTAATTTCAGATCTGAAGTTTTATGTTTTACAAAGTTATTTCAGATCTGAAACAAGGAATTTCAGACCCGAGAATCAACTTAAGTGAGAATAAAGGAATTTCAAATCTCGTATAGAAAATCCGCTGGGCAAGGGTTTCTTATTTTAGCCTTCTTAGCGGCAATGCGACAGTTCGTTTAGAAAAAGCGTTGAAACAGGCAACAATTGGAGACCCGGGATTTGACAATGAGCGACCACTTACTCTGACTGAATGTAAAACTGTTACATTCAACCAATACGAAAGGAATAAACCGAGTTATTGGTTGGTGCGAGCTGCCACTAGATTTTGAATAGAAATATGAACGGTCGCTTACAACGGTCATTTTTGAGGCCGAGAATGCTAAAGAAATGGAAATTTTTGATTGCGTTTTTTAACGCTCAACTCTTCAACACTGCCGAATATTTTGTATTAGACCATTGCAGAATCGCAAGTAGTTACGCAAAGAGAAAAATCAAAACAATATTCTTGAAAGTACGTTCTACAACGTTTATGTTTGAATAAACAAAACAAATTTACTCGAAAATTTGTTTTCACAGTGAGCGGCAGTCATAAAAAAATTTATACTTAAAGTCAAACTTTAAAAAAAAACTTTTTTTTCATGCGTGGGCGATTGTTCCTTCACAGTAAAACATTGGAGTCAATTGCATTTCGTCTAACTTCCAATCTCACGAAGAAATTCTGCCTGGAAAAACAAAGAAACCAAAATTGGTTTCTTTGTGAAATAGTACGGGAGTTTTATTCGCTGCTATAAAATATAGGCTACCGGAACTCGAACTTTTTTCCAATATTAAAAAAGTCAAATTATTTGAGCTAGTGATGTTTTTTAAAGCAGATAAAGAACCCCTATTATCTAGCATTATAAGGCAGGTTAACTCATAATTTTATATCATGTAAAACTGTTCATATTCTCAAGTCGAATTTTAAAAATATTTTAGCTGCAAAAATGAAACCAATCAAAAACAGTTGCAAAATTGGACAATTTTGAATGATAAAAGCTCATTATGCTTCGTCCTATATTGCGTAAGCGACGAGCTAGCTCTTTTCCAATACGCTTCAGCCCATTTCAAGTTTTCTTTTTTATATAGTTGTTCTTCTGCTTTTTAAGTGTGTTCTAATTGCGTGGTTTTAAATTCTAGAAGATGAAACTTATTAAAATTTACTCACCAAGCAATTTTAACTATGACAATGTTGATTTACATTTTGAATCCAAAGAAGTCCAAACTTTTAACCTTGAAATAGAAAACGTCCGGCGAATGAAATCATTCCATACTGTATCAAAATAATACATGTAAGTTAGTTTTATTAAAAAATGAATACATGCACAAATGTTTATTTATTCTAGTTTTGATGATGCAATAATAGAAAAAATATCAAATGATTGATCAACTGGTCGACGACTGCGGCCTATAACTTTAACTTTTTGTATATTTATCACAACACTTTTTGAACATCTGTGTTCAATTGTAGACGTACCCTATTAGTGAATTGGGGTCTTATGCGTTAAACGGCCCAAAAATCAAAATTGAAGCAAAATGAAAACTAAAACTGAAACTGATCCTGATTGGCTAAAATTAGCGAATCAAATTCGAGCAACTAGGTCAGTCATTTCGATTGATACTGAGATTAATCCTGATTGGCTTGTATAATATTTAATAACTGAAGTAAATGTATGTTGATTACGTGTTTTCAATTTGAAATAAAATGTCTGACTGCTTTCCTAATTTTGGGCCGTTTAACGCATAAGACCCGTGAATTGACTTGGTTTTCCATAAACAATTGACGCTTTGACATTGTGAATAGGGGTTAGGAAATTCGACGATAAGCAAATTAGACGTGAACAACAAAAACGAATTTGGACGTTAAACTGTTTTTGCAAAACTAGCATTTTAGACGGCAAGCAAAGGGCTAACAAAAGTTAATGCTTAAATCAAGTTTTCGTAATTACAAAAAAATATATGATACCATTGCATATCAAAATATTTACCTCAATTGATTTATAAAATGTTAATTTCAAGATTTTGAAACATTTTTAAAATGCATAAATTATACAATTGCGGCATGTAAAAAAGGCGGAATGTGAAAATTGCGTCATGTGAGAAGTTGATTTGCATTTACGAAGGCTGAACGAAAGTTAATTGTAGTCGGTAAACAAACTTCAGACACGAAACATTACAATTACGTCTAATTTCCCATATTTGTAATTTTGCATCGACGTTTAAATTCGTTTTTGTTGGTCACGTCTAATTTGCTTTTCGTCTAATTTTCGTCTAATTTCGTGGCCCCATTGTGAACACACTCAAGATGCTGGTCCTCTTCATCTTTTGTGGTGTTTGAGAATAATTTTCTTAATGTCTTTTTTGTTGAAGTAATATCCTACATCTAAGAAGCTCTCGGCTACTAATGCTGCTAAACGTTATAAAGAATAACAAAATCATTCGTTTTCTAAAAAATTTTCAACTATGAATTACCAAGATAACAAAAGAAGCCTAAACGAAAAGTTTAGTTTGAATACTGATTTACTTTGACTTTTTGAGATCTAATTTTTAATTTTCTTGAGATTTCAAAAACAAGTTTGCATTTTTTGATTTTTTTAATGAACGGTCGAGTTTGTGCTTTCTCATTTTCGCTATGTTTGAATGCAATTTTTTTGTATTCCTGTTCGTTTTAATGCCATTGACTTAAGATTAATTTGTTTTATTTGACCGTTTTACCTTTGTGTAAAATTGTTCACGTAAGAAAATATATATATTTAGATATGGTGAAAAAAATCAGTATAGTTAATGTGCTCAGTTTTTTATGTCGATTATATTGAAGTTATAATAATTTTTACTTCAATAAAATTAATATTAGATTTCGATTAAATGTAAAAAAAACTGTAAGACATCAAAAATTTCAAGTTCTAAAATGCTTGAGCATGCGTATCTCTATCATTGTTAATTGAGCATTACAAACGCCTTGACTACATGTAAATTGAAACCTGGACGTTAACCCAAGCCCCGACTCTTTCTGACCTGGTCACACTCATTATCTATAACTTTTTTCAAATCAAACTGGTCGGAGTATTTTTCATAAAAAACTTAAGCTCTTTTTTCCGTACAAAATTTCGAATTAACTAATGACGCCGGTTGCAGGTATTTAGGTATTCAAGGCATCTAACCACGTACCAAAGTAATCAAATCATGTAAGGATTTCTCATCCTGGCGGACCTTAGAATGATAAATTTTATTTGAATGGGCGTGAATAGCATGAGGTAGGGCAAGCTACAAAGCCAACCTCCAAAATTTTGTGAAAATTTAAAATTTGAATTCTACTATATTGGGAAGTCGAGTTATCTATCTTAGTATAAGTTTAAGAACTCAGTTTTGTTAATGAAAGTCATCTTTCATTTGTGCTGATCATCCAGCCCATGATGTATCTGGCACAAAATCAAAGAAGTGGATCAGTGGTGAATTTATGTCACCTTAAAAAAAATTGGGAAACCAAAAATTTCGATATCAACAGGACTAGTATTTTAAAAAAATAGAATTGTTTTAGCGTAGTGTCAATGAGCATTTTATCTGCCAATTATATGCATTAACCATATGCGTTACAGCTATGCTGTTAACTTTATTGTATTAACTAATTGTAGTCCCCACTGTCCCCTGCCTAACTGCCAATGGAGCTCCCATTATAGCCCTAATTGTCATTGGTCACATTACAGCCCTTGTTGCCAAATTGCAATTTTTTAATTGATATTTGTCTTACATCGATTTTGTATTTATATGAATTGGAATGGAATCTGTTTTACCATTGAAGGGTACAAGGTGTACGAGAATAGCGGAAAAAGTGCGTTGCCTTTTAATGTTTGGAATAAAAAATCATCAGGAAGTTTTTGAAAACTATTCAGCAAAAATTGAATTTTTAGCGTGGACTTTTAATTAATTTACGGTCTCATTGCTCCATTGTTTATGATAATGTTTTGGGGTGAAATTTTGCGGATTTATCATCGTTTTGCTTTCAATGTTCTACAATTGAAAACCATCAAGTTTCTGGACAACGGAAATTTGAAATTTTATTGATGATTTTAGTTGTCATGGTCTCAATTAGCCATTGAAAATGCATTTGAGTTTAGATTGAATTACTTGCTTATGTATCAATAATTTGACTTCAAATGTTTCGGAAATAAAAAGATCAAAATCTTTAGAAAAAAAATCTCGCAAAAACTGTAATTTTTACTGATGGTTTTACTTATTTCAAGTCACTTAATTAAGCCACGTCAATCTAAAAATTGATTTTTGAAATCAATTAAGTAGTAAACAATTTTAATGTAGCCGAGAGCATTACATGAAATTAAGAACCCGGTTTTTTCAAACCTACGTCATTGCTTTTACAATGAAAATAATATGCCATTCTGAACAAGTAAGAGAACAAGAGGAGCGAGCTAAAATTTGCTCACCTTAGGATAACCATGTTTTTTAGTTTCAAAAGTTTGAGTTACTTTTTCTAAAAGGAACCATATCCCGTCTCACAAATTTTTAAAAATTGCAACTGTGTGGTAGCCAGTATATGAAAATAACCAATAAAAAAAATTTACAAGGAACTTTGATTTCAAATTTGAAGCAGAATCAAATGCATCATGTTAGAAAATGTCTACTTTGCAATCGTTTCGTTTATCCATGACAAGTGCGGAATTAAATTTGTAAACACGCTGCCTTCACGACACAGAGATTGTATGGACGCATGAACTGACGGACGAGGAAGAAAATAGTTGGCAACTCCAAAAAGACACTCAGCGTGAAGAGCAATACTACATGATATTGAATACAGAGGGTTTCCTTCATCTAGTGCACATAAATTGGACCCTTCAAGTAGGCTGTCTGTGCATATGTTTCCATTAGGGCACGAATCGAAATTGTCCTCAGTTGTTGTCTCGAATAATGATTCATAAAGAAGTGCTTCCTGAAACAAAATCAAACTACGATAACTTTTCGATTTTTTGTTAAACAAACCTACCCGAATTTAAGAAATGTGAAAACAAATTGATTATAATGGATTTTCGTGGTCTAAAATGTTGTAAATAATAATCGATTCTCATGTTACGTTCAGAGAACAAATTTGGACTAAAAATGGATTTAAACCCATTTTTTCTCGCCAAAACAAAATGCATTATAATTCATTTTGAATCCACCATATTGTTTTTTATTAAGTATTAAGTAGGAAATCACACTAAAATGGATTTTTTTCCACTTTATTTCTGTTTCGCGCGTCGAGCAAAATTTTGCAAGAATTTCTGCATTTATCAAAAGAGTTATGCGGAAACTATGCAAAGCGAGTATACGGCCTAATCGCCTAATCCATTTCAAAACCTAAACTCATATTGCAAAAAGATTCCGTTAAGCTCCACCCATAACGTTTGCCCCTGTGCTCCCGCCTTCCCCCCACTGATCCCCCCCTAAACAACCCCCCTCCCCCGTAGAAAAGACGTTATGTGCGTTTAAATTTGCATCTCAGTAAAGTGGAAAAAAATCGATTATAAATTATTTTCATTGTCAAGGTCCACAAAAGCAAAAAAAATGATTATAAAGGATGAAAAAAAGATTTTGTTGCCTCGAAAAATAGTAACATTGAAGTCCATTTTTAATTGATTATAATCGATTTGTTTTCACTTTTGTAGACACTGACAAGGAAACTCAATTATAACCGATTTTTTTCATAGAACTTCAATGCGGGTAAATTGGGTTCTCAAAATTTCTGGTTGTTTTGCATGAAAGCAAAACCAGCACGCTCTTACAACTTTCTATACAAACTATTTATAGAAAATGATATTTTAACAAGTTTCCCGGGTTGACCAAAAATGCTTAATATACAATTTTCATAAGCAATTAAATGCGTATCATATATCTTTGTACAACTCCATAGATACAGAAAATGTTAAGAAAACTCTAAGATAAGCATCCTTTTATATATGGAAATAGTAGGATGAGCTTTTTTTCAAAAACCAAAAAAGTTGGTTTTTGAAAAGTTTTATTTCTCAAAATTTTTGGTGCTTGTTCGTGGCCGAGCACAAGTGACTAAAACTAGGATTTACTCAAAACTGGAGTCACCAAAATGATGATTGTATAGCATTTACAATGCATTGGAAATGACCTGAATTGTGTAAGAGTTCTCTTCATAAATCATATACTAAAAGCATCAAACTTTTAAATTTTGGCCAACATTTGCAAAGATGATTATTTTAGCCTGTTTGAAAAAAGTTATTCGGAGAAACGGAATAAAAATCAAATTTATATGTATCCAGGACTACGTTATGCAGACAAAATTAAATTTTTTTTAGGAAAATGTTTGTTTGAGTACAAAATTCGATTTGCGGTTGAAAAAAAATTTCAGGACAATTTCAACATTACTTCTTGTCGCCTCCAAAAAATGCTAGTCATACAATTTACATATATGAAAATTGTATGATAACAATTTTTTTCCAAATGAAAAAACATAATTTTTTTTTATCACGAGACTGTTTTATTTGGTTCAAATAGCCGCATAAACTAGTTCGAATGTTTTTTCAATGATTTTTTGAAATTGTATGAAAATTGTATGACTAGCATTTTCCCATACCTTTGATGTAAGGAATTGTAAGCATTTTTGGTTTATGGAGGTCTACCCGGGTTTGTAAAGGACAGGGATACACGTCTGCTCTAGACACTGAGTTAATCAATAACCAAAAAACAAACAAATTGTACGCAATTTTGCAAGAAGTGATTAAAAAGGGGGTAAAGGATTGGAGACAACTTTTTGTTTCAGCATTTGGTTGCCACTTCATCGAACAAAAAAAAGACCCGCTTTTTGATTACACTTGATCAATTTTTTGCTTCAGTTTTTTTTCTAAATGGGTGTCCTGTTTTGATTGATTAAACAAGAGTCGACAAGTTAGTAATCAAACAAAAAGTTATGTTTGTATCTATATTTATAACATCATATCTATATTTATAACATGAGATCTTGTATCTATATTTATACACTATGCTTTAGACACAATATCGACTGATCAAAATGCATCAAGCTTAGTTTTCTTAAATGAAAACTCTATGCTACTTTTCTGTGTTTTTTAATGGTTGAGTTTTTGATAATCACACGTGTAACATTTCTTTAAATTAAAGCTTATTTCATTAATATCTTTCAAACTTTAAAAAGATTTTGTCAAATTGCCTGTTAAAAAGACTAAACCTGCGTGGAAAAAAATACCTCAGCTCCAGTAATCAGCCCCTTTGTTTAAATTTAGGAAAAAAAACTGAACTAACTGCTACTAAAACGAGATGATTAGGATGTATTCACACTTGGGTGCTTGAACCAGCTCTAAACTAGATATTATAATTGGATATAAATATAATTCTCTATTTCTATAAAATATTCCTAACTAACCAATCATATTCCATCTCTAACATTTACACTAATTTGTAAGTGCTGAAACTACTTGTAGTTTCAGCACTAGAGCAATTGGAATTAAACTTAGAATAGAGTTGTTCTCCTTTTGGCAACTAACTGGCATTGACCAGTATACACTAGATCTATTGAGAAGAGGAGATATAAGAGTAAGATTAAGATCGGTATCAGACTAAGAAGTTGCACGGATCTATCCGGCCGAAAATAAAATAGCGTGACGAGCAGACGGTGTACCTTATCTGAAACTACTCTATGAGTACCAGTAAAACCACCTAACTCATCTGGTGCGACCAAAAGTCTCGAACAAGACCTTAACTAATTTAGATTTAGAAAAAATAGATTTTAGAACTAGACAATTGCAAAATTGCAAAAAAGTTAGACGGAATAGAGAATTTATTAGAAATGCCTCTACGACTCAATAGATCGCCGCCAATTTTCCGAAAAATACGAGAAACACCAGGTATTGCCGGAAGACCAAAGACAAGGCATGATCTACGATTAAGAAGAAATCTACCGAGTGACTACCGAAACCGGAACAAACCTATGTATTCAGAATCCTTTCCGCAGTAAATTTAAGTTTTCATTTGCTGATATGAAGTTTGAAGACATCCTTCAGTAACTTTAATGGTGCTGAACTTACTATTTATACAATAACGACTGATAAAAACAACACAAGTCGTTCTCCCCAAAAAACCTGCAGTAAATTAAAACACTTTGAATGAAATAATTTATTTAATAAAAATACAAAAATTATTTAATATAAGAAAATTGTTAGTTTTGATAATCTATACCCATCAATTCTACATCCCAACTCCATCACCTAAAAAAAACAGCAGATTTCATAAAACTAACATCATCTAAACCCTAACCTTAAGCCTTATCAACTTTAATTTTTCAAATTAAATCTCATCAAGGCTTATCCTTCTTTTCTTTTAATTTATCTTAATTTAAATAACAGATCATCAAGGCTTTCGTCGGATCTTTGAAGTCGCTCAAACAAAGTTTCTGTAACTTCTGACCATCAAGGTTTTCCTTGGATTAAACAGAACAATTTTGTTCTCCCGTTTTCACATTTTTAAAGTGTCTAACGACCTCACACGTCAGTTCACTACCAAACCATTATCAATGACCTAGGACTAATAGATATTTTTGAAAGAACTAACCATTTAAATTAAAATATACAGTAAAGAACTTCGTTTACTCATCCTTCACTTCATCCCTTCGTCTTGGATGACCCAGGCTAAAACACTCAAAGTTAGTCAGTCATAAACAGTATCTAACAATCTACTCGCGTTCTAAGTACACCTGAGCCTTGTAGATTATTTTAGTATTCTCCAACCCTTGATCACAAATCACAACCCCTAAGTAAGAGTAGGTTGGTCTATCTTAAATTAGAATTTAGTCATGAGAAAATGAAAATCATTCTCACGATTTGATTTACTACTCTCTCTCCAACCCGTCAACCACGAAAGTCTATGCTCCAAGTTAAGATAACCGCACAAAACGCGTAAGGACTAAGAGTTCAAGAAATTAAAAAACCTCTAATCTAAAAATATTGCATCCATCATCCTATACCTTATGTCAAGAGATAATCTAGGTAGCAAACAAACAATCGTATTACATAAATGTTTAATTAAAAACGAAAGATACGACCTTGTAATCACACCACACAGACAAACATTAGGATACTTTAGATCAGAAAGACAAACATGAAAAAAGACAATAATAAAAAAAACTAAAACAGATTATCAGAAAACGATTTTCAAAACGAAGAAACGCAGTCTCAGAGTCAGACACAAACACAATACTAGAACTTCTAGATTTAAAAGACTCAATAAACAAAAATAATTCGATTGACGACCAAATACATTTTTCCGACTAAGATGCCACAACGCCATCATCAATAAAAAAGAAAACGCAAAGTAAAAAATTCATATATTAACAAACCAATACGTCTATATAATTGAAATAAATCAATAAGACATATTGAATGTTACACACTAACAGTTCTACAATTTAAAACCTGATCTAGTACAACGAAAATTTCGACGATAACTCGTACTCCCCTTTTTCATAAAACCACAAAAAGATCCCTCCCGAGGACAAGTACAATTTTGTTGCAATTTAATTGCAAAACTATTCAAAAAAGGAATGAGCCCACGTAAACAAGAATTTCCTGAAGTAAAAACAACACGACAAATCCTTGACCACTATCACAAAGATATATAAAACATCACATCATATTATGGTGTATTTACAATCGAAATTGCATCACAAAATCACATGAAACACCAAATACAAGCAGAAGATATAGATATATAATTCTCAAACGTTTTTACAGACTGTATAAAAATATACAACAGCAAAATTCACAAAGAGCAAATTCAATATTCACAAACGATGTATTTTCAATCGTTTATAGCTATTTTTTGATACTAGAATTAACAGACAGACAAGATGACTCACCAACTCAATTATCCCGACATACCGCTGTAAGACAAGAAATGAGTATTTTATCAAAATTTTAACATACAATCCGTGAAAACCTCACTAATAATGATATATCACAAAATATTAACACGATCTACAAAAGATACTAGCATGGTTTTTAATTGATTATTTTGTCCATAACATTGATCTTTTATCTCTAGCCAGAAAATTTTTCAACCACAAAATTCAGACAATGAAACTTTACTGGAAGATGAAACGTATGATATTTGAGACCCTGACTGTTCTCATCCAGTATATACTAAAATACCAGCTGATATATCAAGTCAAGCAATTAGCACAGTTTTCACCAATAGAAACTTTGTTAGAATAACTCCACTTACTGTTGATGCAACACCTATAAACTACAATTCATTGACAATTATAATTGTAAACTGACAGAACAGAAAACAATAGTTTAAATTCTACATTTATTAATCAAGAAAATGAAACGGAACAAGAAATGTTACACAACAAGATATTAAACTCCATCACATTTAGAGAATGAAGAAAAAGTTAAAACAATGCCAACAACAACGCAACAAAGCATTTCCCCTATTCACCGTACACTTACGACTCCAAGAAACAAAAACGCAGCATTTCCACAAACAACTTTACAATCGACAGTAAAACCTGCAGTTATTCCAAAATTTTCAGAAATGGACTATCAAACATTTAGACAAGTAACAGCCTCAAGACAAACAACTAAGCAAAGACGTCAAATAGAAATAACTTCTCAGATCATAACTATATTTTTTTTGCAAAATCCAAAGCAACAAAATCCCCCAATATGAATACTTAAAATCAATGACAATCACAAAATCAAAATGTACCCCAACACGTTTCTCAATCAGTATTTGTTAAGGATCAACCACGAGCAACACTACACCGTAGCAAAACATATCAATTTTTTCAACAAAATAAAAACATAGCAAACAAACACCATATTAGGAGTCAACCACATTACTCAGAAGATGAAGAATACTATCATCAAAATCAACAACGATTCAATACAAATCAGCAAAATATCAATTGGAAAATTGATCAACCAGATCCTTTCTATCAACCAGATTTCTTCGAACCATATACACGAAACGAACCGAGACAAACAAGAAATCACCCAAGGTCATACAATAATAATTTTCAATTACAAAACACAGTAAGTACACAGAATTACCAACCAACTCCAATGCACAACGAAATCCCACTACCATCCTATCTACAACAACACGAAATAACAAAAATCCAACTTACCAATTTTTCTCAAATACCAAATGCCGCAGAATCACTACAAATGACTATGCATCCATACCCTATGGGTGGATCCTCTATATCTTCAACGAAGCCACAAATGGTATTCACAGGAACAGATCCCGAATACTCAGTAGAAGATTATTTAAATGCAGTCACAGCCAGTTTGATTTTAAATATAGGACCTGAACCAGTAAATATACCACTTCATCAAAATTGGATACATAGACGCACAGCTCTAATCCAAACCACACTTGATGGCGCAGCCCATAAACGGTTTTCAATTTTACCTATAGATATTATATCAGATTGGAAAAGATTCAGACACGAAATTTCAAAACTGCTCGACTCTGAAAGAAACAAACAACACCAAAGAACCTTATGCAATCAAATTCGTAGATTCCCGAAAGAAACCATTAAACAACTTGCAGTGAGAATTGAAACACTAGTAAGAAAAGCATATTCCCCTAATACGCATGATTATAACAACACAAAAATGACAGAAGCTTTAATGATGACTCTAACACCTTAATTACGGAAAGAAGCAATAAAAAAGAGAGCATCACATCCATCTTCAATTCGAGAACCCGATTTAGACTTCAGAAAACTAGTAGATAAACTAGAACAAGCCAAAATCATTATAAAACTGGAAGAAACAGAAAAATTAAAATTACAATATGTTAACAACATTCAAACCACTACCTCACAAAAAATATTGTCCATGACTCTGACACTGAATTAGGTGAAAAGATTACTCAAGTAATAAATATCTACAAGAAAAACTCAAATTTTAAAGGCAAAACCATCAATCCAAAAATGGTGTAGCTATTGCCGTATATACGGACACAGCATTGCTGAATGTAGACAGAAACAACAAGATAATCAGAACAAACCACAAAAACATAGAGAACCGAATAAATCATTTTGCCAATATATGAAAAAAGACCAAAATTCCCAAACAAAATCAATCACAGTAACAATATTTCAGGAAAACCACTTCCTGATAACTATAACACCTCTAGACAACAATCATCGTACAGATATAACTTTCGTGGAAGATCTCCAAATCAAAGAAATTCACACAATTTCTGACAAAATAGATATAGTTGATCAAACAGTGAAAACAATCAGTATCAAAAACAACTATTCAAGATCAAATTCAAAAAGAAGCAACTACTCAAATTATAACAGAAGGCGTTCAAACTCAAACCCTCGAAACAGATATTATTCAAACGATCATTCTTGAAATTCCTCATACAATAGAAACAGAAAATACTCAAACAATAAGAACAGACAATATCAAAATAACAGATCACGAAACTATTCAAACAATAGATCAAGCTATATTAAAAATTACAATAGATCACGTGACAATTCTCAGAATAGAAATTCAGATTAACAAAATCGACAAAGAAATTTTTCTCAATCAACACACAGAAAGAACACACTAATATAATATCAAAATTCACAACAAAACTATAGAAGTAGTACACCTAAACATCAAACGAAAATTAACCAAGTACAATCAACTGAAAAATCAGATCCACGCGGTATTGATAAAACAGAAACCCCAGAATTACAACCAAATCATGTAATTTGCGAATCCACAGACGATGAGAGCGAAACAGAAAATACGCTTTCAATAAACATGTTTCAGATTGAAAACGAAAACGAAACACCAATAAAATCGACTGATTACCAAAACAAAAATAAACATTTCTTAAACCCTGATAATATTCAAGAAATAACAAACTACACTGAACAAGAACTTGAAGAAAATTCAAGCCCAAACAATATGCATCAGAATACATTTAAAAAAATGCAAATTCCCAAAGAAAAGTTTGCACAATCTCACTTCTCTTAGAGAGTCCAAAAAATAAAAATTTTCAATCACCAGAACTCGAAATTGATTTTTTAATAGACTCAGGAGCAGAATCAAATAAACTAAACATTCCCACGTGGAATGAAACACAAAATTTACATCCAAAATTAAAACCATCTAACACCTCAAGCAAATTAGCTACAGCACAAGGGTCAAGTTTAACTAATTTTGGAAAAATCCAATTATTCCTTATTCCCACTCGAACAATGGAGATGAATAAAATTTACCCAAACCATTCAAACAAACATTCCACATCACAGATATAAAACACAATATCGTTGGAATACCATTTATACTAAATATGTTCCCACTATCAATATTTTAAACAGCAAAATCCATTTAAAAGACAATTATACAAGAATAAAAAACGCATCGCTTACAATCTTCCAATTACTAAATAAACAACCGCCATTTTTCTCCAATTTCTACCGTATAGGTAACCAAAAACGAAAACACCTGAAACCA
Source organism: Symsagittifera roscoffensis (assembly GCF_963678635.1). Taxonomy (NCBI): domain Eukaryota; kingdom Metazoa; phylum Xenacoelomorpha; order Acoela; family Convolutidae; genus Symsagittifera; species Symsagittifera roscoffensis. The sequence continues at coordinate 17,228,800 of NC_087067.1, forward strand.
CTAGAAGGATATGTATATAAATTTTCTGTACGTCGAGTTCATCAAAATAACTTGAAACAGAACAAACAACGACTATATATGTCAGACATTAAATTCAAGCCAATTCTTGAATTTTTCCGAGTAAGAATTTCATCCATCAAAAACACGAAAATACAAATTCAGATATAATTTAATTACATGTATACCATAATTCTCCGTATAAAATAACATTAATTCTAGGACTTTTAAGTTATGGCGAAACAAATGCAACAATTTCTGCCACAATAGAAGAAGCATATAGAGTAAATAATATTTTGACATTTTTAGATATATGTCAATCAACAATTCCTAATGAAAAGTTATCGATTATTAATATAATAAGTGATAAGAAACGAAACACAGATTTTTTTACAGAAACAATTTCTTTTAAACTAACATTTCAGATATCAAAATATACCACTGAACAAAAAAATTACTTACAAGGTTCAATTTTCAACACTCTCAAGTTACACAAAAACAATTTGAACAACTAGCCGAACTGCTACTAAAATACCCAATGATTTACACCACATCTAAATTTGATGTTGGAAAAGTAGCTTCACCACTAAACCTACCTCTGAAACCTGACGCAATTTTCAAAAAACAACGAGCAAGTGAAGTCCCAATTTGCTTGCAACATAAATTCATTAGATTACTAGACAAACTGGAACAATACGAAATTATTTCCCCAGTAAATAAAGAAGAACAACCAAAAGGAAACACATTCATAAATCTCGTTATTATTTTAGCTAAAGGAGAATCATTGAAAATCGTTTTAGACGCAAGATACCTCAATTCACTCGATGATGAATCTAAATGTAATTAGCCCATAGAACCAACTCAAGTAATTCTCACAAAAATAAACGAAAATACTTCACAACATGTGACATAAACAGTGCATATAAAAAAATGCCACGTTTAACGCAATTCGTGATTGGAAACCAACAATACGAATTTAATAGACTTTTCTATGGAACCTCCATAAGACCATGAGCATTCTCAGCATGTATGAGTAAAGTTTTTTGACCACTCATTTTGAGTAAAAGTGTTATAACATGTTTAGATGATGTTTTCATGCAATCACAGACAAAAAATGAAATGTTATATGTCTTAGATAAATATCACCAAATACTACTTAAAGAAAACATGAAAGCAGCCCCGGATAAATCATATTTTTTTCTCACCCGTGTAAAATTCCTTCAGCATATTATAGAAGGAAAAACGATAACTCCATTAAAATCCCACATAGGACGCAATCATAAAACTTCAACCTCCATCAAATAAAAAGAAAATCCAAGAAATTATTGGAATGCTTAACTTCCTAAGTAAATACGCCCTAAAAACTCAACTTTTTATAAGACCTTTTTAAAACATTCTCAAAGGGCAAAAAAAGTTTGAATGGACAACAAAACTACAAAAACGATTTGAAGAAATGAAAAGACTTCTCACTGATCCAATATCGAATACTATCCCAGATCCAGAGCAACCATTTTAAAATATGTGCGACGCCTCAAGTTTTGGAATCGGCGCAGCATTTTTACAATCACACAGTGGAACAAATATAGTGAATCTTCTTTCAGCAAACTCAAGACTATTTACACAAGCTGATTTAAGACTCTCTACATTTATGAGAGAATGCACAGCTGTAAAATACGCTCTCACAGAAAATGAGTTTTTCATATTTGGATCAAAACATCCAACAGTTCTATTTACCGACCATAAGCCTATAAATTTTCTCTTCACTCAGAAATTAAATCCAAACCATAGAGTTTATAGATTTCAATTATTTTTACTGAAATTTCCAAAGCTATATATAAATTGGACAGCAGAAAAAAATCTTGCGCTATCAGACACACTCAGTAGAAACACACCACTTGGATTATAAACAAAAAAAATTGTAGAAATACCGCAAAATATTAAATTTTTTCTTGCAAAATACGAAATATCACCAAGAATGCAAATATGCAGAAAAAACTGACGTTGATTGCCAAAATAATCACTACAGAGTAGACCTATTAGGAAACTCTAAGTTTAAACCAATACCATATTCACCATGGATCAAAAACAATACACAACAAAAACCACTCAGACAAAAAATGTATAGGACAGACTTATTATTTTTAAGAGAAAAAGAAAATACAATTGAAAATATAAATTTATCAAATCCCCAGATACCGATTCAAAATACACAATGAGTAAAACTTTTAACCTCCATGACCCCCTAGATAACATACCTCTCTAAAAGACAGAAAGTGAAAATATCTTTCTACCAAATACAGAGAAATTAACACTTGAACTGCTACAAAAAAAATCCTTGACCCAATCATTAGAGAAATTAAATCTTGGCACAATTATAAAAAAACCGTAAAAGCAGATATTACAATTATAGGAAACGAAACACCTCCAAGATACTTTAGAAAATTCATTAATACATCCATAAAGTAGAACACTAATATTTTAGAATACCAAACATCTGATTTAAAAGTACCCTGTTTACCACTAAGTATGATACTAATAGCATTTCACATTCCACATTCCTTGAACACTAAAGGATATGCAGGATCAGAAAAAACACACTCAAAATTTATCCAAAGTTTTTACTTTCCAAATGCACCGATTTGGATCAAACTATTATGCAACGATTGAATAACATGTCAATTAAATAAACCATACCCACATCCAAAACAAATGGCAGAAATACAAGATTTCAAAGGACAAAATTTATATTTTAACCACAAAATCTCATTCGATACAAAAGGACCAATATCACACTCTGCAGAAAGAAATTCATATATAAATTATAATTGACGCATTTACAGACTACGCAGCACTCAACCCAGTACCTCATTTTAATTCCTATCATGCATATACAAGACTTTTTGAACACTGGATAGCGAAAATTGGATTAACAGAAATCCTTGTCACAGATAATGGCACTGAGTTCTTTAATAACGAAATAATCACATTATGCCAATTATATAACATTAAACACAAACCACGAACATCTCATGCCCCTTGGACTAATAGTTTAGTCGAAGGAATGAACCGTTCACTACAGGAATACCTCAGATGTATCATAAATGGAAACAATACTAAATTTACTGATTGGTCAACAGATGTAAAAGGATCCCCTTGGCTTACAATTCACAAATAACGACAACCTTACGAGTATCACCTTAAGAAATGGTTTTTAATCAAAAATCACGGAAACCAATAATGTTCACAGCAAATTCCTCAGAAAACACACAAGGTTAAAACCAACCTACAAAAGAATTAATGTGTAATAATCTACCATTACATACACATGATGAAGACCATATTCATCACCAACAATTTTTAAAATTAGCCTGCGGTATACATACCGGATGGATTTCAAACAGAGATAAAAAAATACAATGAAATTCATCAAAAAATAGCCAAAAAAAATAAAGCAAAGATTGAACGTTTGTTCCCAAATATATTCACAGTTCACACCAGCTACAAAATTAAAAATTGGAACATTTGTCTCAATCGCAAATTTTGTAATACAAAAAAAAATACTAAAAAATTACAACCAATCGGAAAAGGACCATTTCAAAAGAATGACAAGCACACTGATGTAACATATAAACTTATTGATTCAAATGAAAAAAAATTGTTCAACATAGAAAGACTCTTTTACCATATTACCCGAAACAATACGCTCTTCGCGAGCAAACACAATTATACACTTTTACAGGACTCAAAGTTGTCCACGACAACTCAGTCAATAATCGAAAAAAAAAATGATATAAATTGTTCACCGCAAATTTTAGAAACAAAAAATAAGGAAAATACCTAACAAAAATCCCAAGAAATAAGCAATAAACAATTACCTCAGGAACAAAAAAAACGGAAATTAGAAGAAAAAACTTTACCACAAGAAGTAAAAGAAAAATATCAACAACGACAACCATCGCGACTTTAAAATAAATGTCGAAAAAATTACAAAACCTTCATTCCACAATCTAAAATATTAAAGAAAGTTGAATTCTAAAAACATCTTTCTAAATAGTTATCACTTTAAACTTTCAGAAATGTAAAACAAATTTCTTCTCTTTTCTAAAAACTCATGCTGACACTCTTGAACAACTAGTTTAATTTTAGACGATCAGAAGCTGTCTAAACATCACTTCATTCTGACACTACTTCTTTAGCCGACATTTTGAAAACTTCAAAAAGATATGTAACTGTAACTAAAAGACCTCCACGTCAAAAAAAAGCAACAAGTTCATATTTGACAACAGGAATGAACAGAATCTAAAAACTACAACCCTCCCCTATCGACTATTGTAAAGATCAACATGTTACACTCCAAGTTTCCCTTAAGGAAAATTATTAAATTAGCCTAAAGAAAAATTAGGACCTGATCATTTATCCCAAACTACGAATAACTCCTGGAACCCCCGATCATTCAATGAAAAAGAATTAGAAAGCCCATTTGTCAAAAATCAAAAAACAATCCGACCACACTCAAACTTAGCCTCAAAAGGAAAAAAATAATTCGGCAAGAACGAATCATTTCTTAAATGCTTCTTTCCAAAACAGTCAAACTTTTCAAAATCATAACTTAAAATTATTTCAATCTTTTTTCAAATCAGCATATTTTTTATTATAGATTATAGATACTTTCGAACAACTTAAAATCGCTAATCAGCAACCCACAGAACAGTTACCACCGACTACGACATCCCAGAAATCTCCAACAATACCAACATCCAGTCAGACAAATCACCACCAATCATCAACAATATTGTTTTTTTTCAAAAAAACCCACATACATTTGAGGAAAGACATTCATTATTATCAGAATCTTTAGAACCTGTAGTTTGCCACGCACTTCTAAACAAACCACAATACGAACCAACATTTAACATGTACCCGTCTCTTCAGCAAGACCTTAATAGAACAAGACATCCAAGTCAAAACCAAAATACAACCGCGATAGGTAGACAAAATTTACATCCAAGACGAAATGACCCTCATCAACAACCCCAAATCCTTTAGATCTTTCCAGCAGTAAATTTCAAAGTACCCCCACCCCCCCCCCCTCCCCCCAGCATTACAATCTACCTCAAAAGATACTCCGAACATACCATCAGATTACTTAGGATCAACCCCAACAACTTCAACACGACGTCTCCATCATTGGATGACACAAAATTTCACTCAAGGTGAACCAAACTTGGTAAACGATCCAACATATATCTCATCCGATACATCCTTGTCACTAACAGAAACCCTCTCACTTCCATCAACCCCTTCAATAAGTCAGACCTCAACAACATACATCTTTTCTTCCAAATTTTCCTACAAATTTAGATGATATAAGAAACATTTAACCAATAAAATACCCCTACGGTTAGATTGGAATACTTTTGTAGCATCCCCTTCATTATTTGGGCAACCACATCATAACTGGGCACTCAACAGATTACAATATCGACACGAAAAAGACATGCAGGATCACAACATATAATTCCTTACACAAGACAATCTGACAATTAAATTTGAAATAACAGTAAAATTAAACAATTTAGTACATCACCCTCTCCCCGTAGCTCCAGCAAATATAACAGCTCAATCATTACCTCCCCCTTTTATCACAACAGAAAATATCTATAAATACGATAGATATACAAAAAAGACACTTGGATCCATCACATTCTATAATCCATATTAAGGACTATTCTACACATGTATTTTTTAATAATCGTTCTCCTTCACTTCTAGTTTGAAAAGGACCCCAAGCTCCCCTCGAACAGGACCCCAAGATTTACTAGCCTTACACTATGATTGTGAAGAAAATGAACAAAAAACACTACTTAAAAACGCCATAAACCAAGTAATAAACGCCGAACCACAAGAAACAGAAACAACAGTTATAATCTCAAATGGAAACAAAAACAGACTTGGCCACGAATCTTTTTATCAAAGTAATGTAGAAACACTTTTACATCTTAGCCCTGAAGATTGTAAAAACGAACTTAATCGATTGAAATTAACCACAAATAAAAGCATAAACCGAAAAAACAACAACTCTTCTAATTGCAAAGCTGACACAAAAAACGAAAGATATCAAGAAATTATGTTTTTTGATAGGAAAATCCAATTAGAAAAGTTCAGTTAACTCAAGATTAAAAAGACGACACTATCATTTATCAAGGAATACGATTACTTTGTAAAAATGATCAAGGACATTGCGAGCTAACAACAAGAATACAAGCAACAATTATTTGGTTCCACGAAGACACATGTACCACATTTCAAATTGCAAAAATACCCGCAGGAATGAGCAATTATTATCAAAAATACTTTATTGAATCCATCCCTTATGATAAAGTAAACCCTGAAAAAAATCCGACAAAACAATCAACGTTTCAACAATATCAATAATAGAGAAAACCAATTGATACGTTTTCACATCTACCCAGAATCAGACTCGCTTGCAAATATAACACACCATTTTATAAAACACAATACTCAGAAATTCTTGTCGAATAAGAAAAAGGTTTTGACATGAATACAAGAAAACTAATAACTAATCCAAATCCAACACATCACATTTCAAATAGTGACGAAAACTCATACATCCCAGTAACATTTCTAAAGAAGAACTGCTGGAAAACTTCGACCACAAGACAAAACCAGTACACGCTTACAAGATCTATCACTTAAGAACAATGCCTATTTTGATGCAATTCACTATGACATTCACTTTGACATGAAATTACACTATACAATAAGTAGAATTTTTCAAGAAATGTAACGATCAGAACTAGAAACGCTTCATCACTTATGTGAACTTGAACGAACACAAATTTTACAATCACTTGCACTTGCAGTAATAAAAATACCTTATGCAGGATATTTGTTGTCAGGAAATAGATCAGTTTTTATTGATTAAGAAGGAAATTTATCATGGTTAAATACATGTACGAAAAAAGTATCACCCTTGTATGTATTTGAAGACAAAAGATTTTATAAAAAAATTTCTCATATTCTACAAAAATAAAGTACATTTTGATGACATACTTTCTGGAAGAACAATTTTTTTGGGGATACAGCTGAACCATGTGGATCTGAAAATAGCCACAATGTTGTACAATTAAATCCAGATGAAGATGAACATTATCTTCTCACACCATACCCAACACGTATGCCATCATTTAAAAAAATTCACCAGAAAGTATTAAAGCTATCGCTAGAAACCCAAATAAAGATTTACAATCAATAAGTATATACTCTAGATCAGATATACAACATCACATCCGCACACAACAATTTCAAGAACTCCTTACAAAAATGGATACAATACAAAGACAATCCATTGACCAGAGTTTAAGAAAATTTGCAGAAACCGCAGGATTTTCAGACATCTATACACAAGACTACAATGGATACTTTAAAGATAAAAAGATAACAATTTTTTAAACGGTGAAAAATACCGTCCACAAGATATATCACCCATCAATATCTCTAGTTTTGTATATTTCAAAAATGAACTACTCGCCTTCCTAGGATGGCCTTAACACATCTAAGAAAAATTGACTATATCATTTGCAATGTTCAATTTTTTTGGTTTCCTTTTCTCTCTTAAAAAGAATCTACATTACATGCGCATTACACACACAAGTAAACAAACAGGCAAGCGTAGCACGCATACTTTTCGCAGGATTTCTTGGAATATTTTCCACATCAATCAATAAAATACTTTTAGACGCTCAAATAAAAGAATACAATACCAAGCTATCAACAACACCAACACAGTTTTTCACACAACCTCACAATTTAACAACTCTGATATTGAAACCCCAGATGAATTTGCAGACTCCGAGCCTAGCCCATCCTTTTTTTCCCAACCCCTTTTCAACCACTCCATACCCAAACTCCTCAGCCCCTTCTTCCTACACTGATGCAGCCCAATTTACTCCCCAATGACTAGCGACCCAACTACCACTCTAGCCCCGTTGATACAGAACTCAAAAACGAAATAGATAATTCCGTAACCCTTCAACAACAGCTACAACACCCTAACACACTAACCATTCATCACCTCTCACAAACCGTGACATCCTCAGAATCCTCCAAGCCGCATCCACTACTGGAGAAACCCGAGCCCACCTAGTATTTAAACGAAAACTCCCCAACATCCTATTTCCTTCTCAACCTCGACCAGCTCAAATATTTTCGAACCATCCACTTCATACTAACACAAAAAAGTTTCTCCAAGTGTGCTTGCCATTCTTCCCAGAATTTACTAACAATCACTCAAATCCTAACGACAATCAACCAAAATACGTTAACGAAAATGCCTTATTTCCCACTCTTTCATGGACCTCATATTTCAGAAACCCATGATCACATCCACTATATAATAATCCAGACGACAATGATTTATGTCAAACTAGACTATATCACCTAACCACAGCACTTCGTGAAAAACAATTCACAACCATCAGATTAAACCAAACACTAAATAGAATCACTGCACAAAAAGTTAATCGATTTTCCATTAACCATTATGATCACGCCATTGCACGACCAAATGAAGATAGCTTTTTAGATGACGATACTAACGCTAACCCCCAAATAACTGAAAAAATTTTCAAGAAATCATAATATGTATTCACTATAAACTGCATGAATAAAAAAAATGATCCCATTATATCCACAGCACTTCGCGACACAAGAGCCTACGACTCCTATTTCAACAAATTGAACCAATTTTTACAAACCTTTAATTTCCTAACACTAAAAGAAGGTGACTTAAACTGCTCACAGCAAATAATGTTACGCACAAAACAAACTCACCATACACGCAATATAAATTCATTAAACACCATTACACAACTAATACACCATCACGAAACCCACAACATCGATTTCAATTTATTAACTCCGAATACACTTCACCATTCTTCTAAAACTTCACATATTGTATTAAAGACACTAACATGCAAGGAATCCTTAGAAACTACGACCCTATCAGACAATTTTATATATTTTGCCCACTAACCAGAACTTTTGACTTCGATGAATCTTATCCACTAATTGTCCCTCACGAATATATACAGCCCGTTGAAATCGCAATCCTAGAATACATTCACAACAGTAAATATAATCATAAGCTTTATAATCTAATCCAAAACACACCGCATGAAAACTCACCAAGTAGTGAAAGGCACAAGATCATCAAAGCAAACTACTGCAAACTAAATATATCACCTGCTTGCTTGTCAAACTTCTACTATCATCGAACGTCATTCACGATATTTTCCCAAAAAGATTTTTTGCTGACAATTAAGTAGGTATAATTATGTATCTTAAACTAATAAAACACAACTAACCATTCTTTAAAAAGGTTTCACTTTCATTTTGGATCTTATCACACAATCATCTAAAACCTACAAAAAACAAATAAAAAATTCGAAACTCATTTCTCGAAATTCGTAACTTGTATTAACAAATTGCAGTATAATTGAAAAGGAAAAAAGTATCCCCATATAGCAGTAATTTAATAAATAATCCTCAATGCGAAAAATTTAATTTTACCAGGCGGTAAGTTCATAAGTTAAATTCCCCAAAAGCAGTAAAATTATTACTTCAATATAGTAAACTCATAAAAATTGCAGATAAATCAAAAAGAACTATTTTTTTTAGAAGACGCTTCTTTTATAGACTTGAATCATTCACTTGCCCATAAAACTCTTTCCACAATCGCACAGCTCGCCCACGAAGAGTTGTTTAAATAATAAATTTTAAGTTTTAACTCTCACTGGTAACAACTCCAAACAGTTTTCAGACGTTTCAAATTTTCCTTTAACTCGGTTGGAAGGAATTATATAGTAAACTAAAAAAAACCAACGCAGCTTACCAACGCCACAAAACCTCAAACTAGTAGCATGACCAAGAAAGAAGAACCCACGGTACCCAAACCAGATTAAAACCAGATTAAAACTGGATAAATTTTTCTTTTGAAGACAACTTTCAAGTCTTACCACAATCGAATAAAACCTACAAAACTCGAATAACAAAACCAAACCAGAAGATTCCTTTTTTGAGAAAAGGACAAAACAAAAAAGAGAAAAACAAGGAATAAAAACGAAACAAAGGTTGAACACATAAAGGGACTCTGCACAAAGAGACCATCAAAACATACCCCACTCCTGGCCTCACCAACCAGAAGGACGTCCTGAGCATGCTCTATAGCCGGCCTAACCCACCTACACTACGCTTTGTGACCCACACCCTATTTTTGCGAAGAGTTGCTCTAGTGTGAGCGACTCCTAAAAAGTAACCAAACTAAAGAAAAACGTTTTTGCGATAAACATTAATAATGAATCATAACTAAAACTAAATTAACAAAGAAAATTATATATGTAAACGATGAAAGCAGTATGTATAGATTTTGTAAAGCCCAAAAGACGAGCAGCAAAGGAGACGACAATCCAATCACATTCCAACTTCAGAATGGCAAATCTTTTCGATTTGCTGCCCAGAGTCACAACCCTCAAAGAATTTAAGGTATGGAATCAACATCGCAGCAAAGGGAAACCATTGAACCAGACCAATGGTCATCTCGATGTTGACTACACGTACAGATCCTAGTCACTTGGCACTTCACACGGAAAAGTCAAACTTCGCCCTGAACGTAGTCTCGCTCTAAACTTAACGAAATTGATACATCATTGCATCGCATCGATCAGAAGTCTTGACACAATCACCCAAGACTACCACGATCAACGAGACCCATCTAGAGATACGAACACAACAATCTTCCTCCGTCAAATACAATCTTCTCCTTTCTCCAAGAAGTCATTGCTCGCAACTTCAACAAGGAAATACATCACCGTCCTTCACTACATTAAACATTTAAAACTAAAAACTCTCTAAACCTCGGATGGGTGGAACCAGTTCTGAACTAGAAATTATAATTGGTTACAAATATAACTCTCTATTTCTATAAAATATTCCTAACTAACTAATCATATTCCATCTCTAACATTTACACTAATTTGTAAGTGCTGAAACTACTTGTAGTTTCAGCACCAGAGCAATTTGAATTAAACTTAGAATGCAGTTGTTCTCCTTCTGGCAACTAACTCGCATAAACCAGTATATACTAGATTTATTGAGACTAGGAGATATAAGAGTCAGATTAAGATCGGTATCAGACTAAGAAGTTGCACGGATTTATCCGGCCGAAAATAAGATAGCGTGACGAGCAGACGGTGTACCTTATCAGAAATTACTCCATGAGTACTAGGAAAATCACCTAACTCAGTGCTTTTAATTATGCAAAAACAATATATGCAAGTTAAACGATATGATTTATAGCTACCAAGCGTACTGAGTGTTTGACCAGTTGCTAGCTAGCATCGGTTTTTATTGTTTAACTTTTATAACAAAGTTTTTTTTTCACTTCAGGTGTTACAAGTTGAGAAGGATTGCAATAATTTCACCAGTTTTAAAGTGGCGTATAATCCAATCATTTGTAATGACGGGCAAAACTAGGTACACTCCTTCATATATATTTATTGATATAAAATTGAAACTATGATATCATGTTGAACGTTTAATTGACATTGAACAGATGGTACGAAAATCTCATGCATTCAATGCAAATTATTTCATATTTTGAGTCTGACATGGATTATTTTCTTTGGAGAAAAAAATTGAGAGTGAATTAAATCAGTTTTTGAATCTAAAGAACACCAGAAGTTGAGCAACCTGAGGAAAAATTTTCTGTTAAATTTGAGCTCATAAAAAATCTTGTATACTTCAGGAAGAAATATTGTAATTTAAAGTTATCAAAAACGGTTTATTTTTTAACTGAAAATTATCCCGGCCAGAAATGTTCTACTTGTTCAATTAAAATACGAACAAAAATCGTAAATAGATGAATATTTTGTTCAATATACGCTAAAAACAAAATGTTATTTTATTTAGCTTATATTATGATAGTGTGTGAAAACTTAAAAACAAAAAAAAATGTTTTCGAAGTTTCACAAATTTCAGAAATTCATTGTGCTAAAAACATAGGTTATATTATTTAGTTTATCTGATGTGGGCAAAACTTAAAAAACAAAAAAATATATATTTTCAAGGTTTCAAAAATTTAGCAATGCGATTAGCAATTGATTTTATTTGAGCTAGGTTTTTGTCATTCAGAATGGCTGAGTCGGGATTAACAAAGCGCGTGCACTGTGTGACAAAAAGCTCAGTGGGTATGTGACTTTTTTCAATTAATTCTGTTATTTAGTGAATATTGTCTCAATATCTGAAAACTGGCTTGCCGTGATTTCCTTTTGTCCTCCGATGTGTTTCTGTGTACATTTTGAAACCATTTTATGTGCTTTAAGGGCAGTCGGAAAAATCAAAGCAGTCGGAAGATTCGATCTACGAGTCACAGAGTTGATGAGGGCTTTTATCTCCCGTTTGTTGCAAAACTTTTTTAAAAAAGCATTCGTTTCATTCCGTTTATTGGTTTTCAAACAAAGAGCCAAAAACGCGTCAAAAGTGTTCCAAACCTGAATTTTATGAGGTAGAGAAATGAAGTGACCAGAAGTGGAGCCAGCACCACATGAGCCCAAAAGACTGCCAAAGAGTGGAGGCTCTGCACAGGGACTGAGCATTCTTCCTTTGCCAAAACGAAGTGACACTCTTAACAGGGCAAGATTGCAACTCCCTTTTTCCGTGTGATCGTATCTAAAAAATCAAACATGTGACTTTCAGTGATTTGTGCAGTGGTGAGAAATTATATTTGTCGGACGTAACATTAATTTAAAAAACCAAATTTTCAAGGCATGTCTATCAATCCCCGAGTCGAGATTTTTCACCTAATTTGAAGCAATATTTGAGCGGTTTGAGCGGTTTTTTTTAGACAATTACGCTCAAAATCTTGCTTCAAAATAAGCGGTTTGAGTGGTTTTTGAACGGTTCATCTAAAAAAACGCTCAAAAACCGCGCAAGATTTGAACGGTTTTGAGCGGTTCATCTAAAAAAAACCGCTTAAAAACCGCTCAAATCTTGCTTGAAAAACCGTTCAAAAATCACCGCAAGAAATGAGCGGTTTTTGAGCAGTTTTTTAAGCAAGATTTGAGCGGTTTCAGCGGTTTTTCCCAAAAAAAAAACGCCCAAACCGCTCAAATCTTGCTGGAAAACCGCTCAAACCGCCCATATCTTGAGCTGTTTTTGAGCGGGATCTCGACCCGGGTTCACATCCCCCTTCAAGAAAACTCTAAGGTGCCCGGGAGGAAAAATGATAATCACTGCCGTGATTGAAAACTAACAAATGAATGATGGGCACTTTGTATGGCATTGGTTACTCTTTCTTTTAGATTCTGGCATCCAGTTCTAAAAAACTGTTGAGTTCATTGGGAAAAAAGAAAAATAGGAAAAGATAATAAAAGGTACTTACTGTGGGCATATATGGATGTCAGCAAGAGATCTTTCATTGAAGTTCCCATTGCCCCAGACGCTGTTTTCTGTCACTTTGATTAGTCTCGCTAAAAAAAACTTAAGTCTCCGAATCGGACGCGACCTAAGTTCGAGCACGAAGCCAAATATTACCCACTCACAGTCCAATCATTAATCGTATATAACCACCAAAGTAACTTATTTTAGAGGTACACATCTCTAACTGACGAAACAGGAACGGAAAACGTGCAGGAGTTTTTTAAATTTTTTAAACGCCTCTGTAGGCGATTGGCGTACCCATTTGTTTGGTTCAAATTTTAAATTTAGTTTCTTAATTGAAAGTCAAAGCCCTATTCAATTTTACCCTTAGACAATTATCCAAGCCAAGTGTTTAGATTGCAAAAAGCTAGCTTTTCTAATTTGGATTACTAATTGATCAGATATTTTACACATATACGGAGGAGCATATGTTTTCATTGCAAAAGACATTATCTCCAGGCAGTGCAAAATGGAATGCTGTGATTGTAAACCTATCTTTGGGCAACGAAAAGTGACAGCAAAACTTTGCAAAATCAACAGACCCGTTACAGAATACCACCAACAGAAAAAACTAAAAAAAGAGATTTGCAAAAAGTATCTGCAGAGAAGCTGCAGAAAATCAAAACAAAGGCAAAATAAAAATTAGCAGATTTAAAATGAACATTTGAAAGTTCGCATATTTTTGACGTTTCTCATTTGAAGATTCGAATTACTTTTTTTATAATTGTAACATTTTATTTCAAGTTGAACTGGTAAGGAAAGGCAATTATAAGTTGACTTAAAGTAAGTTTTTTTATTGTTTTATCGGAAACCTTCGTTAAATTTTCTGAACCGACACACTTTATAAAATTAAGATTTTTTCCTCCGTTTTTATATTATCTTCTGAATTAAATTATCGGCTAAAAAGTACGTTGACGCTGAGACATATTTGAATGACAAGTCGTAATTTTTTCTTGGTAGCAGGAGGTATTTAACAGAAAACCGAAGCGATTATCAAAACTTTAATACCCATTAATCAAGGTGATTAGTCAAAAATCACACCAAAATAGTTTTGCTGTTGGCCGAAAGGCAACAGAACTCCCAATTTCACAAAAACACATGCTTGGAACCAAACATTCATTCCCTTCCTTCCTAATTGAAGTTCATCTATCTAAAAATTATGAGATCTAAAACAAAATATTCGATTTAGATTAGTTTTCATTCTTCTTTCCTTTCTTTAAAAATCACATTGTTAAATCACTCAAAAACACGATGAGTGAACGCGAAGTATTTAAAGCGAACGCCGCGAATCCTGCGGAAGGGAAGTACAACTTCGACTCGAAAGAACGCAAGCGAAAACCCCACGAATGACCGCGGCACAAAGACGAAAACTGGATAGCTTTGGAAGAGAGCTCGTTAGGGCGCACAATAAAATAAATGAATTGATCGACGACAAACGAAGATCCTGTCGTGCGAAATCAGAATTTAAAAAATTCTTAATTTTCCTAAAAAACTATGAAAAGAAGGCCCAAGATATTGACACCAAGCAGGGAAATAATGCACGTTCAATAACGTGTGAACAAAACAAAAACGCATACTGTTCTGAAGATTTCGTCAAAGAAATCATTGAATATTTTGAGAACACTGTGAAGGCCGAGGCGCTTGGCATTGTCTCTTCACCTCAATCCCTATACAGTTCAAGATTGAGTCAAAGACCAGGTTCTATGGAATCATTGTCACACGCGGGTAACCATGTGAAGAAGTACTCCGTCTCAAAGAAATGGATGCTCAACTGGAGCTGGAAAACTCAAAAATAATCATTCTGAAAAACTGTCAGGATTGAAACTTCGAAATGCTGAAGAAACAGCGCGAGTAAATCAAGAACTTGGCAACATGACTTTGTCGATTGCGACAAACAATCAGAACTCGCAAATAAACAATTTGTGTCTCCGGACAGGAGTGGTAGACACAAATCTCCAGACAGAAAGTCAGTCAATTTTGACGAAGAGGTTCAAAGGGACTACGACTACACCGACGACGGGGTGAAATCACTCAGCCAAACTAACGAACCAAAAAAGAATGCTTCGAAGTACAAAATTAAATTTAGATCGAGTAGGCAACAATAAGATCGACATCAGGACAGATACTCCGATGATCTAGACAAGGAGTTCAGATATCGGAATTTACCCAAACTCAGCTTACCAAAAGCAAAAATACAACTTTTTTGGAGGAGAACCATTGGAATGGCCGGAGTGGTCAGGATTGTTCACGGCTACAGTGCATAACGCCAACATCGCCAAAAATGAAAAAGTACTATCTGAAGAGCCATCTATCTGGAAAAGCAAAGCAGATACTCAGCTTCGTTAGCAAAATGCTGTGAAATTGTTGTGACTCTCAACTTAAGTTCGGGCAGAACTTTTCAGTGATCAAGTTGCACAAATCTTACCAACTATCGAAGTTCGCTGCAATAGTGAAGCTGCAATACCAACTAACAATAGTGAAGACAATTGTTAGTATTCTTGCTAATTTTGAATATCATGGGGATTTGAAAGGAACTGCAAACATCTACATGAAACTCGTTAATCTCCTTCGCGATCTGAAAGAAAAATGGACTTTCTTTGATATTGAAAGAAGACACTCAGAACCAAATAATGCTGAACTAAGTGAATGGTTGACTGATGTGGCCTTAGTGCACAATCAGTTAAATGCAAAAGGAAGTCATGAATCTAAAAGTGCAACTGATTCCTGGAAAAAAAACAAGGCATTTCCAAAGAAGGAAAAGCCAGAACCTATACAACAGAAGACAAGAGACATATGAATAAAAACGCAAATTAGTGTTTGTGCTGTAACAACGGAATCCATAAATTGTGGAACTGTCCAGACTTCAAAATGATAAATGTGGGACAAATATATGAAATTCTGAAAAAAAAACTAGATTGTGTTTTGGATGCCCTGGCAAAACACAGAGTATGAAGGATTGTAAATTCAGTCCACGAGGGATCATTGGTTGCGACAAAAAGCACAACTGTCTGTTACATGAACAAAAGGGAGATATCAGAACAAATGTGCAACAAGAGTCGACTAACTCTCTTATTAAGCCCGCAAGTCGTGGTTTACTTCCGATTGTAAGAGTAACACTAATTGACGCAGACAGAGGCAAGTCAGTGAACACTTGTTCTTTGCAAGATACTGGATCGAAAGTGATACTAATTGACAAACATCTGAAAGAAATGTTGAATTTGTTAGCAAAGAAATGCAGGCGAGAACCTTCTGGAACGATCAGTGCGATCAATATTTATGAAAAGTTTTCAGTAAAAAAAAAACCAGAAATCTAAAACCAGACATCTTTGAAAACCAGACATCTTTGATCATACAACCAGCTATGATTACAAGATTTACAAAAGAATATTTCCTCACTTGTCGATATTACCAAATTGCAAATAATCACACTGAAGTGAACTTGATAACTGGTCAGAACAATTTCAGTATGATAAGACCAATTGAGTATAAGCATCAAAACAAAAGAGACCCATGGGGAGTAAAGACACCACTTGGATGGTCACCAACTGGTTCATTGGAACAACAACAAGATAGGAATTGCAAAGCCCAATCTTTTTTCTGTTTTGCAGAGGAACAGCTAGATCGGTCATAGAAAGTTAGGGTTCAAAAAATTTTGAATCGCTATCTGGAGAAGAAGAAAGAGCTCAACAAACTCTCGAGTCAACGACAAAAGTTGAAGATGGAATATGGGATGTTGGATTTCTATGGACAGAAGACAACGTCAATTTACGCAAAAACTACGGAAGTGTACTGAGACAGCTGAGATCGCTGAAGCGGAGACTCGGCAAAGACATAAAAAACTAAAGAAAAAAATACCGAAACAATCAAAGCGGATCTTGAAAAGGGTTTCGTCGAAAGTTTGCCTCAAAATGATGTTGCAGAAAACGGAAACAAAAGATTTGGTATCTACCACATCAACCCGTTTTTCACCCACAGAAACAAGGCAAAGTAAGGAGAGTTTGCAATGCAGTATAGAAGTCCAGAATTGTTTCAGAAAGTTGTTGGGACTTTGTTCAAATATGGGGACGGAGCAGTTGCACTCACATCCGACTTTGATCAGATGTTTCTCCAAGTCAAAGTAAAAGAAGATGATATTAACAGTCTGAGGTTTCTGTACTCAGATGTTGAAAACGAAAAAGAAGGGTTGTTATGTACAAAAACAATCGAAACATATTTGGTGCTAGCAGTTCACCGACTTGTGCAAACTATGCACTAACAAGAACCCTTGAAATCGATAACTTATATCAGTTATCAAATCATTTCTACAAGAGCAACTGGAGAGTGAGAATCTCAAGAAACAGAAAATTGAAAAAATTTTGGAGAGGTGATTTCAAGTCAACGAAATTCCAAAGCAAAGTGGAAGAGTTTTCTGAAAATGCCGAATAAAAGAAAGCATCGATTTTTGAACTCGGTTGGAGGACCAATTCAGACACTTTAGCACTATTTCGAGTGAAGGACAAACCAGTTGAAAGATTCTCTCAATTAATTTTTTATAGAGTGATTGCCTCATTATTTGATCTATTAGGACTTTTGTCACCCCAAACAATTCGAAGTAGAAATGTTTTGAAGAAATTATGGAAACAAGATGAAGTGGATTGGAATAGGACAACACCTGAAGATAATGCAGAAGAATATGAGTCATGGAGAAGAAAACTCGCACAAATCAAACATATTGAAATCCCAAGAAACTACTTCAGTTTTTTACCATAACAAACTGACATGCATAGTTTACGCGTGATTATATTCTTCGAAGGCTTATGCGCGGTGTCATACTTCTGTGCGTCAGGTCAGGATGAAAATACAAGTTTATCTTTTGTTGTTGGCAAAACAAGAGTGGCACCAAGGAAGCAATTGAGCTCGAGTTGCAAGCAGAAGTGGTCGCTACCAGAATCAAAAACAACATACTGGAGTCGCATCAAACCACAGTAAACGAAGTAATCCTGTGGTCGGATTCCAGTACCGTATTGGCGTGGTTGTCCTCCGAAAAGAAGTTTTTGTGGCAAATAGTGTCGCGGAAATCTTAGACACCATAAGTGTCGATTCATGGAGACATGTGAAAGGAGACATGAATCTAGCAGGCCTAGGGACAAGGGGTCTGACAATAAATCAGCTAATCGATAGCACTTGGCCACATGGACCGACTTGGATCAAAATTAAAGATCAGTGGCCAAAGAAATTCATATCAAGAATGTTGAATTGGAAGAAGTCGTCATGGAAACTTGTTACAAAGTTACAATCATTGAACCTTTGGCCGTCTGGCATAAGTTTAGTAATTTCATAAGACTTTAAAAAACAAAAAAACAATTGCTTGTTGCATAGGGGCAAAAAAATAAACCGAAGAATTTGATCATCACAGCTAGAGAAAAGATGAAAGCAAAAAAAGCAATCTTCAGATCAGTTCAACAAGAGAGTTTCAAGGAAGTTAAACTAACTCATCTTCAAAAAAATAATCCCTTCCTAGATGTTGACGGGTTACTGCGAGCAAGAGGCAGACTAGTGAAGTCAAAAGAACTGACATTCGCACAAAAGCATCCAATAATATTGGATGGCAAGCATCATGTTACCGGTATTCTGCTGAGAAACGAACACTTAGAAAACCATCACGTGGGAAATGAACAACTCAGAACTATGGTTCGAGAGCACTACTGGATTTTCGACATGAGCAACAAGCTCAGATCTATAAAAACGAACTGTGTCCTTGTCGAAAAACTTCTCAGAAAAGTGAACACCCCATTATGGAGGATCTACCCGAAGTTAGAGTGGACTTCAGAAGACCATTTAAGAACACCGGAGTGGACTACTTTGGACCCTTAAATGTAATGGCCAGAAGATTGTCGGCCAAAAAATGAATCTGTCTGATGACTTGTCTTACCACAAGACTGGTACACTTAGAAGTTGCACTTGTCGACAGAAGCAATGTTGAATCGTTTGTTTCAGTTTATTGCGCGAAGAGGCAAACCCAATCTCATCATCAGCGACAAGTGAACAAACTTTGTGGGTACCAATAATCACCTGAAAGATCAGATGAAGGAATGGAAAATAGTAGAAACAATGGCCAGGAGATACATCGGGTGGAGGTTCAACCCTGTCGATGCTCCACACTCTGGAGGATTTTGGGAAAGACTTGTGAGAAATTCCAAGAAATTAATGTATAATGTCTTAAAAGCACAGAACATTAATGAAGACATCCTAAGAACGACAATTTTCATCGTGGAAGGAATCTTAAATCGAAGACGACTAACACCCCATTCGGATGACAATGAAAAATTTGAGGCGATAACCCAAATCATTTTTTGATTGGATCGTCTGGGTCAGAAATATTTCGAAACTACTCAAAAGGGTACAAAAGTCATCACAGAAACCTGAAACCAGCCCAAACAAACGCAAATCAAATCTGGCAATGATTTCAATTGGAACATATACTCCAATGCATTAGTAAGAACTAAGTTGTTCAAAGAGTCAAAGGATGAGCTGAATGAAAGATACCTTGTATGGATAGTTGACCCACAAAAATTCGCAGACAAGCTTCACTTAGGACGAATAGTGAAACTAAATTATAGTGAAGATGGCATCAGTAGATCAGCAGAAGTGAAAACGAAGACTGGAATGTATAAGCGACCCATAATTCGACTTGTAAAAATAATAAAAGACAATGAAAACCTCAATTGAAAACTTAAGTCAACTATCGTTTCCACTTTTGAAATGGCAAAGTCTATTGTAATTATTGGCGATAGTCATGTTATTTGCTCAAAAAATTGTTATAATACCCACCATTATATTCATGTATTCCCAACATTATATTTATTGGTTTCTCGGGCTTAAGAATTACAAACTGGCAGACCCGAATTGATTTGAAAACCCTTCAAAAGCATACTCATGTTGTTATTATGTGCGGAGGTAATGACGCGTGTGGTCATTCACATAAGGATATACCGGCAAAATGAGCTGGCAAAATTACCCGTAATATGAAGATCTTTACTGACTCAACACACAAACAGAAAATACTATTTGTGTCAGTTCTTCAACGAGAGTCAAGGGAAATTGAATTAAGTGTGCTAAATACCTTCCTGGAGAAGAAGTTTAGAAATAACTTCGTACAAATGCACGTACATCCCGAGTACACGTCGTACACCGAAAGAACGCATTACAATGAGCGTAGTTATCGCACAAATTTCAGTCTCTTATTAGAAAACATTAAATACTTGTTTCAATAACCTGCTGCTCTTGTTTGGCCGGTGGCATTCAAGATTATAGATTTACCCATTTCATTATTTTTTGCAAAATTTATTTGACTTTACATATTCTAATTACTAAAAAATTTTTGGCTTATGATGCCAAAATAGGGTCGACTATAAACACCTCTGTTGGCCATTGGCGTACCCATTTGTTTGATTCAATTTTAATTTTTAATTTCTTACTTGAAAGTCAAAGCCCTTATTCAATTTTACCTTAGGCAATTACCCAACCCAATTGTTTAGATTGCAAAATGCTAGCATTTCTTATTTGGATTACTATTTAAGCAGATACTTTACAAATGTACGAAGAAGCATATGTTTTGATTGCAAAAGAAACTATCTCTAGGCAGTTCAAAATGGAATGTTGTGATTTCAAACCAATCTTTAGGCAACGAAAAATGACAGCGGAACTTTGCAAATCAACAGACCCGTAAAAAAAAACCCAACAGAAAAAACTAAAAGAAAAGATTTGCAAAAACTATCTGCAGAGAAGCTGCAGAAAACCAAAACAAAACCAAAATAAAAATTAGCAGATTTAAAATGAACTTTTGAAAGTTCGCATATTTTTGACATTTCTCATTTGAAGATTCGAATTATTTTTTATAATTGTATCATTTTGTTTCGAGTTGAACTGGTAAGAAAAGGCAATTATAAGTTGACTTAAGCTAAGGTGCTTTTATTGTTTTATCAGAAAGCTCCGTTGAATTTTCTAAACCGACAAACTTGTTGAAAATATATTTTTTTCTCCGTTTTTATATTATCCTCTAAGTTAAAAAAAAATGGCTGTAAAAACCGTTGAAGTTGAGACAACTTCGAGTGACAAGCCGTAATAAATTAATTGATAAAGCTTTCAGTTTTCGCAAATTGTATTAAATGTAACCTGATTGGTTGCGCACACAGTCAGCGGCGGTGATAACCCATTCGGCGTGGACAACTGTTCCTCCGCAAAAATACAATGGTGTTGGATTCCTCTGAGTTTGTCTCACTTCCACTCTCACGAAGAAATTCTGCTCGGAAAAAAAACAAGCTTCCGACATTTGCTTTTAAAAACAAAATTAACACAAAATTTTCCACAAGAGTTTCCACAACATTTTTAATTTTAAATCATTTTGCCATGATAATTCTTAGCACTTTTGAAACAAATATTTTGACCTTTAAGTAAGGGTTTGAGTTCTCTGACAGATAAACGATTTATAGAGTCAACTAATTTTATCCGAATACAAGAGAAAGAGAATTTGGCACTAATTCTAACCACCCCAACAGATACAAACAATAACTTTACGTTATTTTCCATATGCAGTTATGGTTTTATTTTTGGAATTACTTTTTTCTAGTTCTTAGTACTTATGAAAGAATTTTTATGGGCTTACTCTAGTGAATAAGCGACTCGGCATTCCATTAACAATAGAGGTTTTGACGTTGTGGATACCTTCGAAACTCTGATCGTCTTCAAACTTTCCAGTATTTGCTGAAAACGATTTAGTTCTTTTCGCTCTCGCTGTAGTTATTTCATTAGCTAGGAAGCTTTGGGCTAATAATAAAACGCTGCAGGCATTTGTATAATAGAATATTGAACTCATTTTTGACAGTGAATCTGGAAATCAGTGAATCTGGATCTATAGATAAGTGAGAATATAAAATTGAAGCACGGCAGAAACTTAAATCGTGAATAAAACTCTGTTTTTGTTAATCTAATTTGAGTTTTCCTAGATTTTCTCATTAGTAATAGTGTGTTTCATCAATTTTCAATATACAGACACTTTTCAGATGTTTAATGGTACCTATATTTGGAATCTTGTTTGTTTTTTTCTTAAAAAAATTTACTCCTCAGATCACTCGATTTCAGTCAAAACCTTCACCTTCGGTATCACGCGAAGTATATAATAATCAATATTCAATACCCAGTACATACTTCAATATTGATCCCAACCTAACCACTACCATATCAAATAAACACAACAGGTTCGTTTGTCGTCGCATTTCGAAAAGTTGAACTTTCGAAGTCAATTCATCAACAAACACAATTATTTCAGAATTGGATTTTTAGCTGGTTTTATCTGAACTTTGAGTTTTGAAGGTCAAATTTAAATACATGACCTTAAAACACCGCTCTTCTCCATTGAAAGCTTCATCAACTTATGTAAAACCAGTAATTAATTAAAGTAGAGCATCATTTAGACTTAAGTTATCAACAGGTTGGAACATGGATCCTGCCTGCAAAACTAAAATTAGTCGGTTTTATATTGAATATAAAAAGTGCAAGAGAAAAAAAAACATGAAGCATTTGCACGATGAGAAAAAATAATGGGCCGAAGTGTTTAGTTTGTTTTTGAACATTGTCCGAAGTTTTGTGCAGGCGCGTTTTTATGAATTTCTCAAGGGGGGTTCGGATTTTCAAAAAATTTTGAAAATTTTGTCGACCTTTCGACCTTTTTTTAGGTCGACCAAATTGATTTTCTGAGCTCTCCCAAACAAAGGCTTAGCGTTTTAAGGCACTTTTTAGAAATTTTTGACCAAAAAATTGCGTTTTTTCGGCGCTTTCACCCCTCAAAATTAGTATAGAACAGTTTAGAAAAAAATTTTAAGATTAGTGAAAATTGGATATATCAAAATAGAACAAAGGAGGAATTCTTCGGGTCGGCAGGGAGTCGATTCCCTGAAGGAAAGGCGTCCATCCCCCCCCCCCCCCCCCCCCCCCCCCCTAAATCCGCTACTGGTTTAGTGTGTTTTAATCGTTTCGACCAAACTCGTGTGCTATTTCCATCATTTCGGCCCTTTTCAGATAGATTTTGACCCTCTCGATTGAATATATAAGGCTCTTCTTCGCTCGACTTAACCCAAAATGTGTTAACCCGACTATTTTCACTGAAAGAAAGCTTTCGCTAACAAAATAATTGCTCAAACAAAAAAAATATTTTCCTTGTAGTGGTAATTTATCATCGCGAAACAATTGTAGCTGGATTCCCTGAAACGTAACTTTTTGTTGAGCATTTTCGTTCATTGGCAGTACAGGTGCTCTTAGTGAAAAAAAAATTGCCAAGAAATTTTTTACAAAAAGTCCATAGATGGACAATTAAATAATTTCGACATAAAAATTTAAATATGGTCTGGATTTTCTCGAGGAGGGGGGGGGGGGGGGGGGGGCGGATTTTCAAAAAATTTTCCAAAAAATTTTCGAAAATTTTTTATCTACTTATTTTTAGGTCGACCGAATTGACTTTTCGAGCTCTCCCAAAGCACTGTTTAGTCCCTGTTTTGGCCAAATTTTCTGTGCCGCATTTTTAGGCCCTTTTTGGAAAACTTTGAAAAAAAAACTCGTTTTTTTGGCGCGCGCTCCTTCTCAAAGTTAGAAAATATTGGCGCCAAAGGCGTCTTAGAAAAAATTTAGGGTGAGTCGATACTTACTCGAAACCTAAATCCGTAATTTTATTTAATTTCAAGGCTGCACAAAAGAAAGTGATTTACGAAATCAAAATTGACATGAAAACGAAAAAAAAAAAGAACGTAATTAATGGTGCAAGCTAATTGTAAAATTTTAATTTTTGCAATTTTAAAACAGTCAATCACCTTCAAAAAAAGTCAATTTTTTCTGAAACACAGATTCCTCAAACCTGAAGACTAAACGGCAAAAAATTGTGTTTTTTTCCCATTATACTTTTTCTTGAAAAAAAACTTGTCCGGTTTAAAAACGAAATACACCATGCCGTTAAAATTTAAGCAGTTGTTTCAAGTATTGAAGCGTGAAAGTTCATATAATTTTGAAATCCAGATTTTATATTCAAAAACCATCAAAAAAACTCTCATTGTTCGTCCTACAGAAATCAGAAATAACAAAAAAAGTAACTGTTCTATCTTGTGAATCTTTCTTTTACTTCCTAATAAGCCAACTCTCTTAAATGAACAATTTTTTTCAGATAAATTAAGAGAAAAATAATTTGTTTTAAACAAAGACAACTATGAACAAGGACAACCGGTTACTGTGCAAGTAGCACAAGAATGTTCCGACCAGTCTTAAGAAAATACCACAAAATTTTTTTTCTAAATAGTGTCGGTATTTCGGCTTGGTGTAGAAAAGGAATCTGAGCGAAAAAATAGAGCTTAGGTATTTTCGTCAGTCATGTAAAGTATGCAAATTGGAAAACTAATTTTGAATAAAAATTATAAGAAAATTGAAAAAAAAAAATTGAAAAAATCTAAAAATTTTTATATAATTTTTCAAGATTTTTTTTCCAAATTTTTGAAGTTTTTGATTCTTAAGATGAGGCTAAAAACTCCAAAACCTAACTTCATTAGAGTACAACTAAATTCTCAAGGCTTGAATAAGGCATAAATAAGCTATTGTAAGCCTGCTAACTCGCTCAAAGTTAGACGAAAAATTTTTTTTTTTGAAATTTTTGTTGTCGATAGAATCACAACTGAAAGGGTTTTAATATGAGATATACCTCAACCCTGTCCGATGATTAATTGTGGTAGCTGAATCTGCGTGGATAACAAAAAAAAAGAAAGAAAAACTTAAACACACCCGAATACAAAGCCCCCCCCCCCCATTTTCAAAAGTCGGAACAAAAATTTAAGTGTGACACTATCGAAAGAAAACAATTATATGTTACTTTCCTCGCAGCTGACGTTTCTGTTCTCCCTGTAACTGTCAAACTATTTAAGCAGGATTTATAGCTTTTAAATTATTTAATTTTTTGGTCGAAAAAATTGTAATTGACGGATGCGTTTATTTATTTCGAGCTTCACTTTTTCGAAATTTTCAATGAAAGGGTTGAAGAGAGGGAACCTTGCAAGCATCCGATTTGTCAAACATCTGAAAAACCGAAAATTGCTGCAAACATCCGAAAACCAGCTTTACTAGGGCAAACATCCGATATTTTTTGAAAAACCGCAAACATTTGATTTCAACAGTTTACTTAAAAGATGCCGTTTTTATCGATTTTCAATTACAATCTACAGTAAGTTTGCCCATTACTAAGCCAATATGACTTTTTATCAATAACACCAGATTTGAATGAGTCTTTTAACTGTCTCATCATTTACTTCAAATCTCTGAATTTCTTCTTTTGCAAAGCTGGTTATTTGTCTCTTGAAATGAGTGTGAAAAGTCGTTTGTTAAATTTTTTGGGTTGGCAATCCGCGTGTTGCAACCCAGAGTCTTAGATTTGAGCGCCCAAATTGCCGTTTCCAATTTTTGTTTCACGATTCTCAATCCTTCTTCGGCCGTAATTTTTCCGGCCGGCTGTATACATTCCACATTTGGATGGAAACGCCAAAATTTTATGAATGATGTACATCATCCAACTAATTTTTGAAAGTTGGGTACCGAATGTTCTTGAGAGGAAAAAATTCTGATCGATGCAAATGCGTGAACATTGGCTCAGGGTGGTTTGTGTGTAAATAAGCGACAAACTACCTTCTGATAATTTTTTGAAAAGCTCGGCTTTCTTAGAGGCCAAAATCGCTCAAGAGAGAAAATCTATTCGTATATACACTGAGTGTAATAGATGAACAAACCAACATGCGTATTTTGAGGTAAATAAACTCCAAAGAAACGGCCAAAGAATTCGTTTCGTAATCAGATAAAATAAATCAAGGGCTGGAGGCAATGTTATGGTGTTCCAAATATTTTATTTTAATTATCATGAGTGGGTATGAATTGTGATTTTGCGTTTACCCGCTAAAAAGTCCAGATAATCGGAAACTTGTGACCCTGTAACTAATAAAAGTTAACATAAACTGAACGTATGGTTTTGGCGCGGTTCGAAAAGTTATATCACAAATAATTGTGGATAATTCAATCAAGTACTTCAGAGCTTTGATAGTGCAAACAATGTGAGCAAAAAACGTCATTTTGCTTTAAAACACACGATTTATCCCAATTTAAAGACAAAATGGAAGTGCAATTAAAATTGATACATGAATAAAAAAAACTGTTTGCTTAGAAGTTTTGAGCGCCCAAATTGCCGTTTCCAGTCTTTTTATGAACTTATAAAAGTAATCCTGGTGCAAAAGATTTATGTTCAGTAATAAAACGCAACATAATTAAAATAGGAGACGCAATTTGAAAGGTGTTAGGAATTCAACTTATAAACACGCAATTGTTTTAGAACTCATTTTTTTGCTAGTTTGGAAACGGCTAAAGGGACTCTCTCTTATTTCTGAAAGTCTTACGTCATATTATTACGTAATTACTAGGCAAGTTTGGATGATTGACATAGCGGATGTTTGACATATCGGATGTTTGCACCAGAACCGAAGATTGGGTGACGAACATACACAAGTACAAAGCTTATAGCTGGATAAATACGTAAAACCAACAAGACTGCTCGTATCAGGGCGAAGCCCTGAATGTTCCGACTGCCTTTTAAGGTTTATGGAGCAGTAATAACATTTAAAAATTCAATGAAATAAAACAAAAAAAAAAATTTTTTTCTAAGATGTGAAATTTTTGAAAGAAAATCATCCCCCCACACGCCATATAAAGTACAAAAGGATAGATTTCGCTCCTGTAACAAACCAATTATGGCAATTAAGCTTCTTTTAACCAATTTGGAACAATTTCTAAGACGGATTAACTCTCCGCTTACGCGTTAATAGCGCGAAATATATCGCGCGTTAATTGTCCCAAATTGGCCAAAATGGCAATCTTTAAACCCCCGTTACTTTACAAAAATAGATCACAGGTGAAATACGTTTTCAAATTTGAGCTCAGGACAACAATACCTTTCGAATGATCAAAAAAAAATTTTGTCAAAAATGGCTAGTTAAAAAGTCGACATTTGTCTGAAGAAGAAAAAAACCCACCACGAGCACAAATATTCCGTTACTTTCGTATCGAAAGTCGGAACATTAAATGAAAAGCTTTTTTTTCTAAAACTTGAAAGTTTTCCGATGGAAATCATCCCCCCACACGCCATACAAAGTACAAAAGGATAGATTTCGCTCCTGAAACAAACCAATTATGGCAATTAAGCTTCTTTTAACCAATTTGGAACAATTTCTAAGACGGATTAACTCTCCGCTTACGCGTTAATAGCGCGAAATATATCGCGCGTTAATTGTCCCAAATTGGCCAAAATGGCAATCTTTAAACCCCCGATAGTTTACAAAAAAAGATCACAGGTGAAATATCTTTTCAAATTTAAGCTCAGGACAACAATACCTTTCGAATGATCAAAAAAAATTTTTGTCAAAAATGGCTAGTTAAAAAGTCGACATTTGTCTGAAGAAGAAAAAAACCCACCCCGAGCACAAATATTCCGTTACTTTCTTATCGAAAGTCGGAACAATAAATGAAAAACTTTTTTTTCTAAAACTTGAAAGTTTTCCGATGGAAATCATCCCCCCCACACGCCATACAAAGTACAAAAGGATAGATTTCGCTCCTGTAACAAACCAATTATGGAAATTAAGCTTCTTTTAACCAATTTGGAACAATTTCTAAGACGGATTAACTCTCCGCTTACGCGTTAATAACGCGAAATATATCGCGCGTTAATTGTCCCAAATTGGCCAAAATGGCAATCTTTAAACCCCCGTTAGTTTACAAAAAAAGATCACAGGTGAAATATCTTTTCAAATTTAAGCTCAGGACAACAATACCTTTCGAATGATCAAAAAAAAATTTTGTCAAAAATGGCTAGTTAAAAAGTCGACATTTGTCTGAAGAAGAAAAAAACCCACCCCGAGCACAAATATTCCGTTACTTTCGTATCGAAAGTCGGAACAATTATATTTTGCTTCCATATCAGCGGTCCCACACCTGAAAAACACAAGAATAAAAATTAACCTCTAAGTGCTAACAGAAAATTAGGTGATGTTTTTTCAAAATTGAAGTGACGCGACTCGGTTTTTGGTTAGCGATTGAAAGTTATACAAGTCTTTTTGTCAGTGTTTCTTTTTGTTTAAAAATAATTAGCAAATGCATGCGAGGTACAGCCCAGCAAGATAAAGGCGGATGTGTAAAATTGATAGAATTATTTCTTTTTTATGAACTTATGGTTGTCAATCTTTTCAAAGTGTAGTCTCGATTATTTCAAACTGAACTACGCTACCCGCATCCAGTTTCAAGCGTCAATAAACGATTATTTTACGATTTTAGTACCAGTCTTACTAAATTAGTACCAGTTTTACTATCGATTATAATCTCTTTTTTCAAGATCAAATTATAATTATTTATAATCTAGTATAATCGATTATAATCGATTATTTATTTGTCCAATTTTTGATACAATTGATTATAATGCCTTTTGTTAGTCCATTTTGGCTTGGATGTTGCAACTAAGTTGCTTAAAATTTATGCTTTTTGTAGTCGAGTTGTTTTGTGATGCATATTTTAAGCTTTTTAACCACCAAAAATTCATTAAATTGATTTTCTTTCATGATTAATTCGGAAGATTTTTTTTCATCTATCGCGGTAATATTTCCACTGATATGAAAAGATCTCTATGAAACTTTTGTTTCGAGGTAAGACTTTGTGTTCCGATGAACCAAAGTGTTCAAGAGATCTCTTTTAGATATTTTCTTATTGACACAAAAAAATAACCCATAATATATAATTCGAATATAGTTTTGAGTTGACAAAAATTTGGCAAAATAAGAGATTATAATCGGTTATAATCAATTATAATTGTTGCAATGCAAATAAAGAGTATAGATGCATATAAAACAAGAGTATAAATGCATATTAAACAAGCGCCGTACATATAAAATAAGCACAGTGCATATAAAATAAGCACACCGACCGGTTCTTGTGGCTAGCTTGCGTCAAATGATTTTACAAAAAACGAGTTGTACCGAAACAATCGGAAGTTGATTTTGTGATCTTGATTATGCAAACCGTTTACAGTTGCTTGTTTCTTGTTATGTGTGGTGTGTTTACCGAAAAATACCCATAAATATATTTGTTTGGTACAGTTTTTTCAGAGATTGAGCGCAAATTTTGGCGCCCCACAAGGGACCGATTGTTCTATTAACGAGTGACACCGAAGTCTATTCTTCACGAAGTCGTTCGACACAATTATTCACGACTTATCGGACAGTTATTTACGCATTTGCACAAAGGACCGAAGACCGAAACAGAGTGACCGAGTGTCTAGTTGGCCGATTGTCCAGTTGGCCGAAAGTCCAGTTGGTCGAGTGTCCAAATAGCCGAAAGTTGTCTGTAAGCCGACAGACGACAAAGCAGACAGACGAAAGAACAGACTGGCGGAAGAGAGGCCTGTTCTGGTGTCCGGATTGTTGACTTTTGGTTCAAGTGCAGCTGTTTTTTTCTCGACACCCAAAGTTTTTGGATTTTTTTTCTTGGTGACACCAATCTCCAATTAAAAACTGTAAGAAGTTTCCACAACTTTATAACTTTCCATTTGTGCTATAGTT
Organism: Symsagittifera roscoffensis; assembly: GCF_963678635.1. Lineage (NCBI taxonomy): Eukaryota > Metazoa > Xenacoelomorpha > Acoela > Convolutidae > Symsagittifera > Symsagittifera roscoffensis. Next base: position 17,258,952 of record NC_087067.1, read on the forward strand.
TTATATACGATGTACTATATGCTAGCACCCGGTAATTTTTCTCAATACCCAAAATTTTTGAATCGGTACATATACGAACTGACTTGACATTTTTTCTCGAAACCAAAAATTTTTGGATATATGTAAACGGAATATTAATCCGTGAAATCGGAACGTAGACAAGAAGTACTGGACTAGTTTTTTGGATTGGTTTATGACTCGAATCTGCTGACCAAAATTTTCCGAAAAATTTTGTGAAAAAAAAAGTAAATTGCCAAAAAATCCTTAAAACGTCCCCAGAATTCTGCGAAACTGTGCTGTACAATGACACCAACCTTATGGTAAATGGTCTGGTAGCAAAGTATCAGGCAAATAAAGTTGAGTTTTTTCATCCTCAGGTTTTTTCCGCGTGTGTTGTTGGAACTCAATCAATTTGACTGATCCCCCACCCACCTTTGGTGAAACTGAAAGCCAGTTCGCTTCAAGTAAATCAAAGCCGTTTCTGCCCGTGCGATTATTGACTTCGTTGCGTGACAGTTTTGTTAAGTGGTCAGGTACGGCGATTTTAAGTGAGTTAAGTTGAATTCTTTCATCCTCAGGTTTACTCCGTGTGTGTTGCTGGAGTTCAATCGAACTACTTAATTTTCCAACCCCTTTGGTACTTAAGCGTAACGAAGCCGTCGCATAGGTCCCCTTAAGTATATGGTATTCATTCTAGGAGCTAGTTCTTTGGATCACCCGCTCCGAAAACTTCCTGCTCCGTCCCAAAAGCGCGTCAAAGATACTTGCTTTACGAAGCCAGGTTTAAGTTTGAACTTTAACGCTAGGGACTCCCAGAAAACAATACAGTACTACCTTCATCACTACTTGTCTCACCGTAATGACCTTGTAATTTGGCACGACGTCATTAATAACTCGATAAGTAGGCACCGCAGTAACGATAACCGCAAGCTGAATAGTGAGCAACTTGTCAATTTGTTATTCAGGTATAGGACAAACATTTGTGCGATCGTATACTGTAGACGGAACGGAACCGAGGATATAGAGGAAAGTTTAGATTCAACAGGTATTCTCGTTCTGAACGTCGTTAAAGACTGTATCTCTAAGCGTAAGGCTAAAGACCAGGTACTAATCGAGAAGTACAAAAAGCTTCGCCAGTCTCCTTCCCTTGAGTTAAAGACTCTCCTCCTTCTAAGGCGTTATAGCGCTAATCTTAACATCCTTAAGACACGTAAGAAGCGGAACCGCTTACCCCTCAAAACTCGGAAAGCTATAAAAAATACGCTTCAGGGAGAAGCTTTGAGACTTCAAGTTTCCCCATCTTGTAAGCTAATGTTGATTTATTAATGCAAATTTAATTACGTACCAAAACAGTATCTCATTTTATTGATTGTTTTTTATAAGTGAGCATCTGTAGAATATTGTCAATTTGTGAAAAACATGGACAAAAAATTCCAAAGAAAGATACGCAAGTTAATTGAAACCCGTCTAAATCTAGAAAATGAGCTGCTTAAAGGTCACTCAATTATACTTGAGTACATTGTGAATAACAGTCGCATCACAAAAGTTGACAATGCTGTTTACGAATATAAAATTGCGTTGGAAAAAACTGGCGACGTCAATGAGCAATTAATTAGGTTAGGGGGAAGAACGGAAAACCCTGAAAAAATTATTACTTAGCAAGACCTTTGGCTTAAGAAAGTAACCGAAATGATCGATAAGGTAAATCATGAAGCTCCACCAGCTCACGATGGTACATCATGAAGCTCCACCAGCTCATGAAGTAAAACATGAGTTACAAGATGAGCCTTGAACCTTCGTCAATTTCAGCAGCCGGCATTACAGGGAGCAAGGGATCTTTACAACAAACTAGGTCTGAGACATCTTCACGCTCGCACAAAACAAGAGATTCAGAAGCACGTGTATCTGAAAACAGGTCTAAGGTCTCTAATAAGTCTAAGGATAGTAGAAAACTTGACTCATATAAGTCTGATAAATCTGCTTCCACTCGTCATACGTCGACTGTTGGCACTATGTCATCAAGTGAGAAGCGGCATGAATTAGCTTTAGTAAAACGACGCCATGAGGAGCTGGAAACGCATTATCAAGTATCTTTAAGACTTAAAGAGCAAGAGAACCGTCTTAAGTTCGAACAAAGTCAGCTTGAACTAGAGCAATTGGCTAAAAGTCATAAAAAGCAACTAATTGAAAAAGAACTGAAAGCGTTTGAACTTGAGGACAGTTCATCTGAAGTTAGCGAGAAGGTAGCGGAAAGTAACTCGACAGGAGTAAGTCAACCTATTTCAAAGGTAGCAACCGAACGGACTAATAATTGGGTAGACTCTGTTAGATCACAAGCACCTCCTAACGTTGCTAGTGCGCCAGTTTTGTTGGCCTTCACTCCTGTACCAATTTCGTCAAAACCGACGACTTCCACACACCTCGCTCATGCAACAAACACAAGTTATAGTCATAACCATGAGCTTTGTGCCTTGAGTGAATCTGGAATCCATAGTTATGGACATCGGGCTATGCCTCAATTTGGCAGTGCAAGCCTTTTGCCATTGCAAGCTTCTGTTCCTTTACCACCGTCTGCAAGCTTCTGTTCCTTTTGCCGTTTTACCACCGCCGTCTGCTGTTCCTTTACAGACCATGAGTTCGAACATAACTAATGGTAGTTTTGCCATCGGGCAACCGGAATCATTACCTGTCCCAATGTTACCGGCACAACCCGGTTCTGGTTTTGTTTCTTTGTCACCTGCATTTGCTGGTGGTGGCTTCTCATCTTCTGGAGTAAACCCAACGCCGATTTTCTTTTCGGCACCTAATTGCCATGCAGCGCCAAACCAGATGCAACCTAATCTTCCCTTTATTCCGCATACTGTGTCACCTAAAATCAACAATTACTACACAAATGATGCAAACTTATGGCGATTGGCAGCTACAACTCCAATCGTCACGCCTGCTCAGTGTTGTAATGCGGGAAACATTTTTTCTAATGTGACAACTGTTGTCCCATCGGGTAACACCGCCGCTCCGTATACTAGTGGTGGGACTGTGTATTTTAATACTTCCCAAGTTCATCCACAACATGTTTTGCATTTTGTAAATCATACTAATACTAGTTATCAGCCAGTCAACGAAGACTACGCACCGTCTTCTGCTTATCCGAACCAAGGTTGTTCATCGGATCGACCTCTCTCCGCTCGTGAAGTGCAGAATTATTGATGCATAGCCGCAAAGATCAACTTCCTGAATGGAAGTTAGCCAAGTTTGAAGGCAACTCGTTAAAGTGGCACGAATATTTGGTCAGTTTAAGTCCACCGTTGATTCCACTGTTCTCACCGATGATACCAAACTGACATACTTAAAAACGCTCGTCACAGGCAAAGCAAAAACCGCAATTGCGGAGTTTAGTTATAGTGGCGTTATGTACAAGGATGCACTGGCCACCTTGCAACGGAAGTTTGGGCAACCACAGGCCATTGTTGGTGCGCATCTTGATAAGCTGAATACTTTTCCTCCACTTCAGATGCACAATTCGGAAAATGTCATTAGTTTCTCCTCTGCCATATCTGGCCTCGTAGCAGTTTTCAAATCATTGTCATTCAACGATGATCTAAAGAGTGTTAACCTGTTAAACCAAGCTGTTAGTAAACTTCCGCCTAACCTCAAGGAAGCTTGGTCAATGTGTACACAACTCTAAGGCAAAAAACGAGGAGCCAGTTAAACCAAAAACAACCAAAGTTTTTGCAGCCAAAAGCCAGGTAACTAGTAAGGCTCAGGATAAGTCTAAGTTTCCGCCGTGCGTTTTGTGTAAGGGTAGTCACGCATTGTTGAACTCTGCCGTTCTCAAGGAAAAGAATGCTACTCAGCGAGCAAAATACGTAGCTGAACAGAACCTTTGCTTCGCTTGCCTCAATGGCAATCATAGTTTCCGGCAATGTTCTAGAGCGCAAAAATTCCCGAAGCCAGAGTGTGATAGCCCACATAATGTCTTGCTCCATGGAGCCGAAAGAATATTTCCTGGGAAGGAAAAATCAAATGTATCAAAAAAGGCTGGAACAAACAAAGCCAAGGAGAATACAAACACTTCCACCCATGCCGCTGTTAGTGATGTACATGACATTGAATCATCTAAAGGGTTGTTGCGAATTGCAACACTTGGTGTATCCTCGGATGTAACCAGTCTCCTGACGTTGGTTCTTCTTGATATTGCATCGACTCACTCCTGGGTGTCTTCGTCACTCTTTAACCGCCTCGGCTTAGTAGGTGAGCCCGTTAACTTGTCAATTAGTGGTTTCAATTCAACCACCGTTGTTGAGACTCAGAGGGTCAAATTTACAGTTTCCTCCGAGCCGATTAATAGTGATTTCGTATTTTCTCTCTGTGCATATGCTAAAGACAATATTCGGATTGGTTCCGAATTAATCAATATTGCTGATTTGCAGAATAAATATCCACAATTAGCACCTATTAAGCCCACTCAATATACTTATGAGGTCGTTGAAGTTATTATAGGACAAGACTACTACCACTCCGTTAGACCCATTGAGTTCATCTTGGAAGATGATAAAAACTCACCGTGTTCCGTTCGCCTACCAATAGGTTGGGTCATAAGTGGTCCGTTGCCGCCGTCCTTTAATTCTACTTCTTCGTGTTTCAAGTGTGTTGTTGAAGATTCTGGTACGAATTAGAATCTTATGGTGCTTTCAAACAAGTCGATGCCCGTTCCGCCGCGGATAAACATGCTTTATTCTTCCTAAATTCTGAAACAGTTCACAATGGCGAAAGATACATTGAGCCTATGCTTTGAATTGATAGTAATTTTAGTCTACCAAACAACCATTACTCGTCAATCGCCCAATTTAAAACATTGGAGAGAAGGTTAAGTAAAGAACCTGAGCTGCGCGAAAGATACGCAGAAACAATTAGAGAGAACATTAGTAAAGGCTATGTCGTTACCGTCAAACAGCTTGATCCACGTAAGCGTTCCGATCGCCAGTGGTATCTTCCGTACCATCCCGTCGTAAATCCGAATAAACCGGGTAAGGTGCGCCGAGTCCTTAATGGGGCTTCTAAGTTTCACGGCACATCCTTAAATAAGTCCTTATTGGTGGGTCCGGACCTACTCCAAAATTTAATTTTTGTACTTTTGCAATTCCATCAACCAAGTACACCGTCTCCTCGGATATAGAGGGTATGTTCCTCCAAGTAGGAGTCCTTGTCCGCGATCAAATTTCGCTCGGTTTTTCGTGGCGGGAGGATACCACTTCCGATGTGGTAGTTCATCAGTACACTCGCCATATATTCGGCGCACGGAATTCGCCTACGTGCGCCATTTTCGCGTTGCGAAAAACAGCAACTGATAATACGTCCACATACCCTGAGGCCGGCTCAGTCGTAAATGAAACATTTTACATGGACGACTACTTGGATTCATTCGAGAACGTTACCCATGCAATTAAAATTAGTCGCGATTTGGTTTCCTTACTGAAGTTGGGAGGATCTAGTTTGACTAAATTTGTCAGTAATGCTGATGAAATCACTTCAGCAATGAACCCCGAGGATTGCGAAACCTCGTCTTCACCTATCAAGGAAAGATATAACGGTGCCGAACAATCATCACACGTCTTAGGTCTTAAGTGGGACCATGTGAAAGACACATTGGCTGTTAGCAGAGGCGTGGATCGTCCTCTCGATAAAGCAACAACTCAACGAACCGTCTTGAGTTTCGTCTCTTCTGTGTTTCTCGATACACATTTAGGGCCCGTCTTTTGCTTAAAGATATTTGGAAAGTCAGTGGTCAAAGTTGGGACGACGAATTGCCGGAAGATATAAGAGATAAGTTTCTCGAGTGGCACTCCGGTCTCCCTCTCTTAGGGCAATTGACTATTCCCCGTTGTTACTGCACAGAGCCTGTGGACCAAATTGAGCTCCATATGATCGGTGATAGCTCGCAGGACGTTTTCTGTGCGGTTGGGTTTTTGCGTGCGCGACTCTCGAGTTCGCACAAAACTCAAATATGCTTTATCTTTGGTAAAAATCGCGTTGCGCCCATGAAAGCGCTATCTATACCGAAGCTAGAGCTTCAAGCTGCTCTGCTCACCACACGACTGAAAGATGATATACTGACCGCCCTTACTGTCTCTATTAATCATGTCTACATGTGGACAGAGAGTACAACAGTTTTGCAGTGGCTAAACTCCACTGAAAAATTACCTGTGTTCGTCGCTAATCGTGTCGGCGAAATCTTCGAATCGACCACTATTGGTGAGTGGTACCTTGTTTTGAGCGGCGATAATCCAGCTGATACCTGAAGCCCTCAAGGAAAGCAGCTGGGTTATTGGTCCGAGCATTCTCAGGACTACTGAATGGCCGTTTATACCCGACGAACGTGTAATCAATAAAATTCGTTTGAAGGGTTCTTTTTTTGATGTTGATAATTGTTTGGAGACATCATCTTCCTTCGTCACCGATGTCACATCCATCAAACATCCCTAGCACGGGTTCAATTGGGAAAGGTTCAGTTCCTTTACGAGATATAAACGAATAGTTGCTTTTATGTTGAGGATGCTGCCTTCACATAAGCATTTTCGTGGTAAGGACTTACGAATCACCGACCCCATTGAACTTGATATTGCAGAAAACAAACTGATCCATCTTGCTCAGATGGAATTTTTCCCCGTTGAGTTGAAAACAATCACCGCTGGCAAACCTATTAAGAATAGTAGTGAAATTGCCATACTCGCCATTTATCGGTCCCTCTGGTATCATTCGTTCCACTGGACGGATTGTGCGCTTAGTGACATACCCTAGTTCTTTTGTTGGCCTGCAGCCTCCACCATAAGCATTTTCATCAAGGACTAGGGTTACTGGGTTGCGTCGACTACTTCAGTCTATCGAAAATCAATGTGTAACATGCCGTGAACGCAAAGCAAGCACCATCATGCCAATTATTTCCGATTTACCTGTCAAACGTCTCGGATATAAGCAACCACCCTTCAATCATACGGTTGTGGATTACTTTGGACCGCTTTACGTTCCGGTTCGCAGAAGCACTGAAAAAAAGATGGGGATTTCTTTTTACTTGCCTCACCACCAGGGCTGTACACCTTGATATTGTACCATCTCTGGACATCAGTTCTTGTGTCATGGGCATTGAACGGTTCATTGCGCGTCGTGGTACGCCAAGCACAATCTGGTCGGATAAGGGCACGAACTTCGTTGGTGCGGAAAAGGAAATACTTGCCTGCATCAAGAGCTGGAATGGCATGGCTCCGACCATTTTTGCACACAAAGGTGTTACTTGGAAATTTAACCCGCCAGGCGCAACCCATCATGGCGGCTCCTGGGAACGCCTCGTCCGAAGCGTGAAGCGCGTGCTGTACGATATCCTAGGCAGTAGGCGAGTCACCGAAGAGGTGTTAGGAACAACACGCTGCTTAGTTGAGCAGGCTTTGAATTCGAGGCCAATCACTCCCGTTAGTACTGATTCACGTGAGTTAGAAGCGGTAAACCCAAACCACTTTTTGCTTGGACAACATGCCACAAGCTTTCCTTCGCTTTTACCCGGGGAGCACTTCGATCACAAGAAAAGGTACGTGCGAGCGCAGTCATATGCTAACGCGATTTGGTCTAGTTGGCTTCGAGAATTTGTTCCCTCGCTGAATAAGCGTGTTAAGTGGCACATTCATTCTGACTTCACTCTTAAAACAGGCGATCTCGTGTGGGTGATTGAGCCCGATAGTCCACGTGGGTACTACCGTCTCTTCCGAATCGTCAAACTAGACTACGGACAGGACGGTTGCGCTCGATCTGCCCTTGTTAAGACCGCAACCCGTGAAGTCACTCGGCCGACCGTTAAGCTCGCTCCGGTTCTTCCTTCTTCGGGTGGGGAGGATGTTGCAATGCAAATGTAGAGTATAGATACATATAAAACAAGAGTATAAACGCATATAAAATAAGCACAGTGCATAAAAATAAGCACAGTGCATATAAAATAAGCACAGTGCATATAAAATAAGCACACGGACCGGTTCATGTGGCAAGCTTGCGCCAAATGATCTTACAAAAAAACGAAATGTACCGAAACAATCGGAAGTTGATTTTGTGATCTTGATTATGCGAACCGTTTACAGTTGCTTATTTCTTGTTATGTGTGGTGTGTTTACCGAAAAGTATCCATACTTAAATTTGTTTAATACAGTTTTTTCAGAGATTGAGCGCACAATAATTGAATCTAAGGGTTTTTTGTAAGAACTATAATCAATTATAATCGATGATAAAAGATTATAATCTCTTGGAAAATATCACGATTATAATCAATTATAAATCCTTTAAACACCTAATTTTGGTAATAATAATCAATTATAATTGTCAAAAAATCATCATAATAATCCGTTATAATCGATTATTACACCTAAACTTGGATGTGAGTATCTTTTGCTCATTTTGGAAAAACATTAGCATACATAAGTTTGGTTGAATCAAGTATGATTGTTTTGTTTTGCTACAAGATAAACAAAAGTAATTTGTGAGATGTTTAAAAGATTTCGCCCGTGCTGTTGTCATTCCGACTCAAACTAGTACCGAAACAGCATCAAGATTGTTTCAACTATGGGGTGATTTGGCTCAGCGTTTTTGATATCAGATAGATTGGTCAAAGGTGATGAGTATACATGACAAGTTGACATAAGGTGGAAAGGTATTGGGTAACTTTTACAAAGCCCTGCTACCAGATTTACAATGCTTAAACGGGTTGATCTTGCAGTGAAGATCAGTACTATTACAGTACTGTTACAGTAAAAAAATGCAACGATGTTTCAGTACTGCACCAGCGTCAACTTGTATCTAATCAGAGATAAATCAGTCATAAAAACAACACTGTTACAGGAATAGATCAGCACTGTATCATCACTGAAACAGTACTGTAACAGCACTGCAACAGTTTTGAAAAATTCCCTAACAACAGCTCTGAAAAAACACAAACACAGCACTGAAAAATTGAATTCAAAACAAGAACAATAAACAACAGATGATAGTCAATCTCAAAGTTCACTAAGTTTGGAGTAGTTTTATGTACTTTTCTCAAACTGATAAACAGGCTCAAGTTTTGCTTAAGGCTTTCTAGTCAGCCTCCATTCCTGTGTCCCAGAATCAGCAGTTGTTACCTCAGAACCTTCTTTCAGTAAGTCCATCTGACTGTCCACAGAAATTTGCAACCAGAACTTTTATTGTAAGCTTTGCGATGCGAAGCATATATTTTTTAGGGACCTGATACAAAATTTTGGACGCCAATCAAGCCAACATAATTCCAACCTTTTAGAATCATTATTTGAAAGCGTTGTTGCTTTTATCTTCTGTGTGCAATGTTTGTGATCGCTGCTAGCAATCAAATTGTTTGTACTAAGGTTGGATATTTCACAACAACAACAACAACAAAAACAAGCCTTAACAGTAAAAACAACAAAAAAAACTTTAAATACAACAACAAAAGAAAACTCAACAACAACAAAAAACTCTTAGCAACAACAACAAATAAAACCTTAACAAAAACAACAACAAAAAACCTTAAAAATAACAACAAATAAAACCGTAACAACAACATTATCAACAAAAAAATCAACAAAAATATGATAATTTAAGGGCATTTGGCTGTATTTTTTGACTGCAACGACACGTAGCAAACTTGAAATCAATTCTAGATTTCGAAAAAAAATCCACTTCTGAACCAGGACAAAATCAGTCAAACAGCACTAAGAGTACTGTTTCAGTACTGCAACAATGCTGTTTTTGTCCTGGAACAGTATTGCAAAAACATATCACTGGCTTAGATCTGAAACGGTACTGATTGTAAATGCAAACCAAGCCGGGTGGCTAATTAATAGTTATTCAAATCGTCAATGTGTATCTGTTAAAATAATGTTCATTTGTTGGTTTTTTTTTCCAGTCATTAATTGCTGGTGCTAGTTAAAAAGACCAGTTTTGAGGAGAAGCAAGCAAGCAAAACCCTGAGTTAGTTTGAAATTTAATTTTTCAATCTTTTGAAATGAGTTAGATTTATTTTGCGAAGGCAAACAAACGTATTTTATTGGTTTTCAAGAATCAAGTGATGCACAATTTAATTAAAGGGCAAAAAAGAAACAACAAATATTATTAAATAATCAACTTAAACAACCTTGAATTTTCAAAAAAAAATGTTCTATCAGAAAATGGCTCAACTGAGTTCATTGTATGATTATCAGCCCGCTGAAACCAATCTGCACCTTGATTAATTCACATTAATTTACATTAAGTTTTCACAAAAATGAGAATTATAATTAAAAATGACTAGAGAAACCAAATCACGACTGTATTGAATCATAATCGAGTCCATAAAAGTTATGATTGTAAATCCCCAACTAAAGAACTTAAACCGAAGGCGATATCTTATTTCGACAGCCACGTTAACCATAACTACTTGCTGTTCAAACTTCATTTCTTCTTTTCCCGGGTCTTGGGACTCATTTCGAAACTCACTTATGCTGGACTTATGCTCCCTTATGCTCCCTTATGACTTATGCTCCCTTATGCTCCCTTATGAAATTCGAACACTCACTTATGCTGGACTTATGCTCCGTCAACAAGGTGCAATTTTTCGTCAACAAATCCGCGATCGAGTAGCAATTTCAAGTGGAACACAAAGTTGAAGCAAAAAGAGACAATTATCGAGCACAGTAGAAACACCCAGTTTTGGTCCAGCACAGTCGGAACACAATTCGAACTCATTCGAAACATAGGTCTAGAACAATCTGAACTTTCTAAGTTTTATTTTTGTTGTAGATTTCATTCAAATTTAGATTCGAAACCGAAACATAGGTATAGAACCATCTAAATTTTCAAAGTCTTATTTTTGCTGCAGATTTCATTCAAAATTAGATTGGAAACCGAAACATAAGTCTAGAACAACCTAAATTTTCAAAAAAAAAATTTGTAGATTTCATTCAAAATTAATTTGGAAACCGAAACATAGTCTAGGTCTAGAATAGTCTGAATTTTCAAAATTTTATTTTTGCTGTAGATTTCATTCAAAATTGGATTGAAAACCGAAACATAAGACCTGAACAATCTTAATTTTCAAAGTTTTATTTTTGTTGTAGATTTCATTCAAATTTAGATTGGAAACCCGAACATAGCTATAGAACAATCTAAATGTTTTAAGTTTTTTTTTGTTGTAGATTTCATTCAAATTTAGATTGGAAACCAAAACATGAGTCTAGAACAATCAAAATTTTCAAAGTTTTATTTTTTGTTGTAGACTTCATTCAAATTTAGATTGTAAACCCGAACATAGCTATAGAACAATCTAAATACTTAAAGTTTTGTTTTTGTTGTGGATTTCATTCAGTTTTAGATTTGAAACCGAAACATAGGTCTAGAACAATCTAATATTTCAAAGTTTTATTTTTGCTGCAGATTTCATTCAAATTTAGATTGGAAACCGAAACATAGCTATAGAACAATCTGAATGTTTAAAGTTTTATTTTTGTTGTAGATTTCATTCAATTGTAGATTTGAAACCGAAACATAGGTCTAGAACAATTTAAATTTTCAAAGTTTTGTTTTTGCTGCAGATTTCATTCAAATTTAGATTGTAAACCCGAACATAGCTATAGAACAATCTAAATGTTTTAAGTTTTATTTTTGTTGTAGATTTCTTTCAAATTTAGATTGGAAACCAAATCATAAGTCTAGAACAATCGAATTTTTCAAAAAAAAATTTTCTTGTAGATTTCATTCAAATTTAGATTGGAAACCGAATCATAGGTATAGAACAATCTAAGTTTTCAAAGTTTTAGTTTTGTTGAAGATTTAAGACAAATTTAGATTGGAAACCGAAACGTAGTTCTAGAACAATCTAAATTTTATTTTTAAAGTTTTATTTTTGTTGTAGATTTCATTCAAATTTAGATTGGAAACCAAAACATAGTTCTGAAACAATCTAAATTTTCAAAATTTTAATTTTGTTGTAGATTTCATTCAAATTTGGATTGTAAACCGGAATATGAGACCTGAACAATCTTAATTTTCAGAGTTTTATTTTTGTTGTAGGTTTCATTCAAATTTAGATTGGAAACCCGAACATAGCTATAGAACAATCTAAATGTTTTAAGTTTTATTTTTGTTGTAGATTTCATTCAAATTTAGATTGGAAACCAAAACATGAGTGTAGAACAATCGAAATTTTCAAAGTTTCATTTTTGTTGTAGTTCTCATTCAACTTTAGATTGGAAACCGAAACATAGCTATAGAACAATCCAAATGTTTTAAGTTTTGTTTTTGTTGTAGATTTCATTCAAATTTAGATTGAAAATGAAAACATGAGTCTAGAACAATCGAAATTTTCAAAGTTTTATTTTTGTTGTAGTTCTCATTCAAATTTAGATTGGAAACCGAAACATAGCTATAGAACAATCTAAATGATTTAAGTTTTATTTTTGTTGTAGATTTCATTCAAATTTAGATTGGAAATCAAAACATGAGTCTAGAACAATCGAAATTTTCAAAGTTTTATTTTTGTTGTAGTTCTCATTCAAATTAAGATTGGAAACCGAAACATAGCTATAGAACAATCTAAATGTTTTAAGTTTTATTTTTGTTGTAGATTTCATTCAAATTTAGATTGGAAATCAAAACATGAGTCTAGAACAATCGAAATTTTCAAAGTTTTTTTTTGTTGTAGTTCTCATTCAAATTTAGATTGGAAACCGAAACCTAGCTATAGAACAATCTAAATGTTTTAAGTTTTATTTTTGTTGTAAATTTCATTCAAATTTAGATTGGAAATCAAAATATGAATCTAGAACAACCTAAATGTTTAAAGTTTTCTTTTTGTTGTAGATTTCGTTCAATTTTAGATTTGAAACCGAAACATAGGTCTAGAACAATCTAAATTTTCAAATTTTTATTTTTGCTGCAGATTTCATTCAAATTTAGATTGGAAACCAAAACATAGGTACAGAACAATCTAAACTTTTGAAGTTTTATTTTTGTTCTGGATTTCATTCAATTTTAGATTGTTAACCAAAACATAAGTCTAGAACAATCTAAATTTTCAAGGTTTTTTTTTGCTGCAGATTTCATTCAAGTTTAGATGTCTAGAACAGTCTAAATCTTTTGATGTTTTTTTTGTTGTAGATTTCATTCAAATTTAGATTGGAAACCGAACAAAAAATCCTTAAAAAAGCATAACTTTTTTGTCATGAATCGTTAAAATCTAAAAATTTTTGTGGCAAAACAAGTAAACTATAACCCAATTTCCTCAGTATTTGTTTTTCAGATCAACATTACAAGTAGAGTTTTATACAAAAACAAAAAAGTAAAATTGAAAAACTCATTTTGTTGAAAATATTTTTCGATAATGGATTTTTGAAATCTACGGCTTTTTTTAGTCTTTTCAATTCAAGCATCAAAGCAAAAAATCAATTCAAAAGCGTATTTAGCAGTGTTTTTCAATACCCCTTTGTTAGTTGATAGTCGAGAAAATCGAAGCATAGTTCAAACGCTATCATACCAAAGAAGCAGCTTTTGATCCAGAGTATCAAAACATGGGTCAAGCAAGACTAAGATTCCATGAACTCATAGCTCACACTGAGTTTCAAAAAATCTGAGCTGCGTCGAGTTTTTACTGTGTTGCAAATTGAGACAATTGAAATATACCAGTTTTTAGTCAATAATCGAAGCATATTTTTGGTTGGTCGAAAAATAAATTTCAAAAAATCAGTCAAGAAAATCGAGGACATGAAATCTTACCAAGTTTTAGTGGAGAAACCTAACTAAAATGGGTCGGGGTTAATCGAACACTTGCTTTTTGGGTCGAAAAATACGAAACATGCAAAAATTAAGATAATCGACACATACCTATATTTGGCCGAGACGGTCGAAATATAATTTATTCAGTTGAGCACGGTCGAAATAATTGCATTTTTTACAGCGGTTTTTCATTTTTTTAGTTTTATTGATGATAACTAACTCTTTTTAAGTCACAAAATTGAAGTAAAATATCTATCAAAGAGTGCTGCTAAAATCAACACAATGAAATCTTTAATTTTTGTAACTACAACATAAGTTTTAGCGATATCTATCTGAAACATTAAGATTAAAGGGTTGCCGCTGTACTGTAGGATAGCTAAGATAATTTCCAACATCAACTTTTTAGGTATAATTCTGCTAAAGAAAATCAAGGCAAAGTTGAAAATTCAATCAGGAACCATTGATTTTTGCAGGCAGAGCCTTTCATTTTGTGATTTACCTTCAGGTCAAGCAGCACAAAAAAACATTACAAGGAGGCAAAGCTGAGCAATGCGCCACTTGCGATACAAAACTGATTGATTATCATTAAAACCAAACGGGAAAAAGATAAAATGAAAATAAAACTTCAAATGTTTTTTTTTGTCCATGAAGTATCAAAGTATCAAAAGCCCAAAGTATCAAAAAAAATACCTGTACCAATGAAACTAAACAAGAAGTTTTTGGAACGAGAGAAAAAAAATCGACTACTTGGAGCAGTTTTTTAAGCTGACAAAATTAAGCAGACAAACAATAATCTAAATTAGCCGAAACTTTTCAAAAAGCAAAAAAAGGAGTCTCGACTAGAATCGAACTCCCGAGTTTTTTTGTCTCTTAAATGGCTGTTAAAGTAACTTGAAAGAAAAAATTAAGCAATGAGAACTAAGCCGACAAAAACAAACAGGCGGACGATAACCAGAAAAAGCAAAAAGACTGTAGTTAACAAACAAAAAAACAGTTCCCGGCTAAATTCGGACCAACAAGCTTTGCCGCCTCAAGCAGTTGTGTTACTTCTATGCCAGTTGTTCCCTCCGTATGGTTGATCGAAATTAATTTTATAATTAGAAAGTCGACAAGAGAAGAACATAATCAAACTATAAAAAAAAAATTTCCCCACAAAAAACTCGCAAACAAAAAATTTTCGATTCTCAAAAGCAGCAAAAGGAACCCACTCAGTAAACAAAAAAACCAAAACCGATTGAGTGGAAAAAACGAAATTCAAACAAAAAACATTTCACAAATCGATTTGAAAAATTACAACAAATGTGAAAATGAAATTTTTAGCCGACAAAATATAAGCAGACAAATATGAGGCCGACAATTTTTATTAAAAACAGAAAGTTTCTGTTTTAAAACAAAACAGGTCCTGGTCAAATTCGAACCTATGGTCTTTGCCGTCCAAGGTGTAGTTGTTGCCTCCAGGCTGTGTGCCAGATATACCAAAAAAACTCGAATTCTTTAAGAACCAAGGTACCAACAGAAGTTCAAATGAATTCAAGTTATTACTTAGTAAATAGTAACGGGAAAAATTGTCTAGTACCCGGTAGCAAAACCCTTGCTTATCGCAATGGTAAAAAAAAATCCTAGATTGTGTTTTTATTTTGTTTTGATAGTTAACAAGTTCAAAAATTAAAAATGGTACGTAGACCATAACCGAAACATGGTTCGAACTCATCGTCGAAACATATGTCGAGCACAATCTAACGGTCTTTCCCATTATAGTGACCAACTGAAACAACTCTGAAACAACTGATGTTCTCTTGTACATCAACTCATTCATAGAGTTACGATTAATATGTGCATTTAAAAAAATGCTCAATCTCTTTCATGTGCATGTTTGTTTATTTGATATGATTTATTTACTGGGGCTATAGTGGGAAAGACCCCAATTTAACTATACGCTGAGCTCAGCCAAACATTATTTGATCACGATAAAAAAAACAGGTCGAGTGCACTCAAAGCATAGGTCGAGCAAATCTTGAAAAACCAGCACACTGAAAAAATGTTGAAATCATTGTCGAAATTTACAGTTTGGTTGACCATGATCGAAACATACGTCAAGCCCGGTCAAAATAGACTCGATTTTTAAAATTTTATTTTAATCTTTTTTTATAGTTTCTATCACAAACTTGACAGTTTGGGCAAAACTTTTCAAGCTCTAAAAACAACTGAATCAGAGAGTGCGGCAGAAACAAACACAGTTATTTTAAAGAAAATTGTTTAAGCAACCGCAAATAGTTTTCTGGGGTTCCTTTTTAGATACTGAGCGCTAATAGTTCTGCAAACAGACGATAAAATAACTATTTTTGATAACTATTATAACTATATAACGAAAACTATAACTATTTTTTGCAATGGTTTTGTTATTTTTGATGCAAGTGGAAAAACATAAATGAAATTTATACATAGTATTATCATAATGTTTTTGTACTGCTTACTTGCAAATGATTCTAGTCATTCTATTTACAATTCACCCTGAAGAACGAACTCAAAGGCAGAAATTATAATTTTAACAGAAACTACAATTATAATAATAGGGGCGGATCTAGGATCTTCTCAAGGGGGTGGCGGATTTTCAAAATAATTTCAACTTTGGAAAAAAAAACAGGCCAATTAAGTGTTTTTAAGCACTTTTTTGCATAATTTTGACCAAATAAATCGCGTTTTTTTCGACGCGCACTCCTCAAAATTTATAAATTTCGGCGCCAAAATCGCCTTTAGAAAAATTTTAGGGTGAGACAGCCAAAAACTGATGTCTCGAAATTGTGCAAAGGTCTGGGTCGGCAGGGGGTCGAATCCCTTAAGAATAAAAAAGCGTCCACCTGCCCCACCCCCTCCTTCCCTAAATCCTCTGGTGATTTTAGATGTGATATTTTCATTAAACGTCTAATCAAACCTCGATTACGGTTGAATTATGCATCAACACGGTAAAAATACACAATTAGATTTGACAAAAGTGTTTTTTTTTATAATAGTGTTAACGATTCATTTGCTTGCTAGCCAAAAATTGGCTAACTTTTTTTTGAAATTGAACTGAATTTGAATTCGATGTAGGTCTGAATAATTACAGATTTTTTATCAAAAAAATGAAATATCTACATCACAAATGCTTTACAGCTTATTCAACCCTTCAGGAAGCATCCCTTTAGTTACCTGGAACAGACAAAGGGCACTAAAATGAAAACTATTGATAGTAAAAAAGTGAAAACGAGCCATAATTATCACGACGTAAAAATTGTCATTTTAGAAAAGTTTTGTTGTTATAACCGTGGCTGGCACAATCAGCTTGCTATCATTGTTTTGATCGATTTTGTCTGAGAAAAGGAAAGCCTCAGTGCGCAGCCACTTTTTAGAAAATTGGTATTGCTTGGCTCGGGAAAATTTAAAAAAAAACAGTAAATTAAGTTTATTTAAACAACTCATTTTCAACCGAGAAAAAATCTCATTTGATAATAAAACCAGCACTTTTCAATATTAGAGCTTTGGACACTGAAAGTAACCAAATTGAATAAAGTTTGAATATTTTTGTCGAGAAATTTGGTCAAATCGTACCCCAGTCCCGGCGACAATGCCATAGTGGAATCTGGTTTGTGTCGAACAAAAAATAATTGCTTTTTTTAGTAAAAACATAACCAATTATAGTCGAGACGTTTAAAATGCAATAACGAAAGCCAAGCAGAACATTCATCCTATTCAAAATGCTTTTGAAGCTCCTACGTAAACATGCGTATGATCCTACGTAAAAAGTCCTACGTAACATGCTTGTAATTTTTTTTTCATAAACTCGCCACAATGTTAAATTTTTTTCTTCCATAAAAATATTCTCAGCTGTAAAATCTAAGCGGTGTAGTAGTTCTATCTTTGTTTATTGTAAAAGATTAAACACCATGCAAAAACAAACTACCCGATTAAAATTTCTCTTGAAAAAGCGCTAGTGTTACAACTTAAATTTTGTCATGCATGATATTTTCTCAAATTTTTTTCTCAAATCTAATTTTTTCTCAAATTAAATTGATATGGGCTTGAGTATATTGACAATATACTCAAGTTTTTTTGGTCTATGCAATAGTATAAAATAGAATGATAAGCATTGTTTTCATTGTAAAAATTTTATAGTAGGCATTTTTGTCAGCTCGGTTTCTTATCTTTTGTTAGACCAAAACTGGAGGGAAAAGTTTTTTTAACCAGTTGATCACTTTTTTTTGATTTTTTAATTTCTTAATCAGTAAGCAAACTATTGCTTCTTGTTAGCTTCATCATTGTGATTTCTAGAGGACAAGTGTGAGCGCTTCTGTTTTGGGATTATATGAATGAATTTTTGGGAGTATATAACAAGTCTGTTCAGTTGTAAGTATACTCGCACTTACAAAAACGGTTTCAAATTAATTCAAACTGATTTTAAATAATTTTAAATCAATCCAAACTGATTAACAATGTAGATTTAACGAACTACAGTGGATTGTAAATCGGTCTAAATCGATCTTTTCTGTAAGTATTGGATCGGTTTAGGTGTCTGAAAAATAGATTGAAATAAATTTGGATGGATTTTTGGACTCATTAAAATCCATCAGAAATTTTACAAAATCCAACTAAATTGATTTGAGATGACCCGTTACATTTTTTTGACCCTTTTTGATTAGATACATTTTTGCTTAAACTGATTGAAATTGATTTTTAGACACTAAAATTGATCTTCTCATGGTTCTTTTTAAATGGAGATGACTGTTTTTAGTATTTCTTCGACCAATTATGTGAAATTGTTTAACCCTTCGGTTACTCATTTAAGCAAAACACTACGAAGTTTCAAACCTGTTTTCAATCAATGAGGAATGTCAGTTTTATCGAGGAGATGAAAAATTGTTTAATCAGTTTGAGGCCGTGAAACTCATATCCCAAGTTTTCCTAAATGGCTTTGAAGTACTCAGTGACCCTATGATTCTAAATACGAGCCCTGGGGAAAAGCACCAGGCAACCTTGCCTGGTTAAGGGTGACTCTTCGATTTGCCCGAGATAAAATTCCCAATCTCTGCATTGAGTCTCAGGTTTTTTTGGTTCATGTGGGGCCGGCTCTACTTCCGGCACCTTCTTTTCTCTGCCTCATAAAACTCAGGCTTGAAACATTGTTTTCAGGGGCGGATTTGGGGGGAGGGGTTGGCTGACGCCCTCTCCTTTTCCGAGCTGACAAAAAAGCCTATTATAAAATTTTTACAATGAAAACAATGCTTATCATTCTATTTTATACTATTGCATAGACCAAAAAAAATTGATAGTATGAAATATTCGTGATAAACATTGTTTCATACTTTGTAATTATATAATTTTTCCGCATTTTGGAATTAAATAACAAGATTTTGTAATACTTTGTATCACAAAAATTTTATAAAAGTAGCAAACGCAATTTTTGCTCTATGAATTTGCATGATAAGCATTTTTTCCTTATTATGAAGCTGTATGATGAGCATTTTTTCATTGAAAAAATATAAAATTTTTTTTTATAAAGTTTTGTGTTTCATCGGAAACACATTAACCAAGCATTTACTGCCATACAAAACACCCAGAGTGTAACTGAAACTCAATTGTAACTGCATTTGTCATGTTTGTTATCAGTTTCACACAGAATTACATACCAAACTTTTTTGGTGGTTGAGCAAAAAGGCCTGTTTTTTTCTTAGAAATTTGTCTTTATCTTAAAATTTGAAAACAAAAAAGTTGAGATTTTTTAAAACTTGCTCAGATTTTTGGAATTTTTGAGTTTAAACCTGGACTACGTTATAGACTCAAAAAGTCAAATTTTGCGTGCATTTTTTTTACTAAATGTACATTTGAGTACAGAAACAAGTTTGAAAACAAGAAAAGGGGAAAGCTAACCTCAATTTAGTTTTTTTATTTTGTATAGAAAAAGGCATGACATACTATTTTCATACATGAATTGTATGATCAGCATTTTTTTTTTTAGAAAAAATTTTTTTTTTGTGGCAAAGTTGCTCTCATGTAGCTAAAACTACCACAAGTTTGTCAAAACTACCACTAATTTGCCAAAATTACCACCAAAGCTATTAAAAATAAATTTCGAAGAAAAAAGATTGAAAAATGCTTGTCACACAATTTTTTCTATGAAATTGTATGATAAGCATTTTTTCTCTGAATGTCAACCGGGGTTATCGGATGTACCAATAAGGAGCTCCGAATATCCAGATGAAGATGTGACATTTTGATATGAATCTGGAGTGCGACAGTTTAGCTGAACTGACAAAAGTAATATAACCAAATTTCTCTATCTTAACTTAATTTTTCAAATGAAGTTCTCTTTGGTATTTTGCAATTAGTTTATCATAAAAATGTTATTTTTTCTATTAGTTTTCTTAGTCAATGCCTCGATCTACTTGAGTAGACTGGTGTGGAGCTAGATCTTTGCTGGTGTTTTTTGTGCAGATGTCTGTACGTGAATTTTTTAATCTCAAGGTTGAATTTAGTTGGTTTAGCATTGGTTGATTTTACAGTTTTTGGATTTAAAAGGGCGAAAATAACTTTTTTTAAAATATGATTTCAGATGGCTTGCTGTTTTTCTGCTTCGCTTTTTGCTATATGCTATGTGTATTTGCTATGGAATCTCAACAATTTTGTAGTTTGAACTTGATTATCAAGTTGCTAGTTAATTATGTAAAAACTTCAATTAACTTTTTGATTTTGCAGCGAATTTAAGATCTTTCCAGCCTGTCTAAGCATATGCTATCTAACCCCCTGCCCCTGTTAATTAACAACGAGTTATGGGGGACCAAATTTGTTAAGACATCATGGGAAGCAGATAGTTAACAAGAGCTGGTTGATTTTGTAATTTTAAAAAAGTAGTTTCACGTGTTGCCGCTGCACAATAGGATAGCTAAGATAATTTCCAACAGCAACTTTTTAGGTATAATTTTGCTAAAGAAAATCAAGACAAAGTTGAAAATTCAATCAGGAACCATTGATTTTTGCAGGCAGAGCCTTTCATTTTGTGATTAACCTTCAGGTCAAGCAGCACAAAAAAAAAACATTACAAAGAGGCAAAGCTGAGCAATGCGCCACTTGCGATACAAAACTGATTGATTATCATTAAAACCAAACGGGAAAAAGATAAAATGAAAATAAAACTTCAAATGTTTTT
Source organism: Symsagittifera roscoffensis (assembly GCF_963678635.1). Lineage (NCBI taxonomy): Eukaryota > Metazoa > Xenacoelomorpha > Acoela > Convolutidae > Symsagittifera > Symsagittifera roscoffensis. The sequence continues at coordinate 17,279,905 of NC_087067.1, forward strand.
TTTTGTCCATGAAAATTGCAGCAAAGTATCAAAAGCCCAAAGTATCAAAAAAAAATACCTGTATTAATGAAACTAAACAAGAATTTTTTGGAACGAGAGAAAGAAAAATAAAAAATCGACTACTTGGAGCAGTTTTTTAAGCTGACAAAATTAAGCAGACAGACAATAATCTAAATTAGCCGAAACTTTTCAAAAAGCAAAAAAAAGAGACTCGACTAGAATCGAACTCCCGAGTTTTGTTGTCTCTTAAATGGCTGTTAAAGTAACTTGAAAGAAAAAACTAAGCAATGAGAACTAAGCCGACAAAAACAAAAAGGCGGACGATAACCAGAAAAAGCAAAAAGACTGTAGTTAACAAACAAAAAAACAGTTCCCGGCTAAATTCGGACCAACAAGCTTTGCCGCCTCAAGCAGTTGTGTTACTTCTATGCCACCTGTTCCCTCCGTATGGTTGATCGAAATTAATTTTATAATTAGCAAGCTGTAACAGAGTCGACAAGAGAAGAACATAATCAAACTATAAAAAAAAATTTCCCCACAAAAAACTCCCAAACAAAAAAAGTTCGAGTCTCAAACGCAGCAAAAGGAACTCACTCAGTAAACAATAAAAGCCAAAACCGATTGGGTGGAAAAAACGAAATTCAAACGAAAAACATTTCTTAAATTGATTTGAAAAATGACAACAAATAAAAAAATGATTTTTTTATCCGACAAAATATAAGCAGACAAATATGAGGCCGACAATTTTTATTAAAAACAAAAAATTTCCGTTTCAAAACAAAACAGGTCCTGGTCAAGTTCGAACCTATGGTCTTTGCCGTCCGAGGTGTAGTTGTTGCCTCCAGGCTGTGTGCCAGATATACCAAAAAACTCGAATTCTTTAAGAAACAAGGTACCAACAGAAGTTCAAATGAATTCAAGTTATTACTTAGTAAATAGTAACGGGAAAAATTGTCTAGTACCCGGTAGCAAAACCCTTGCTTATCGCAATGGTAAAAAAAATCCTAGATTGTGTTTTTATTTTGTTTTGATAGTTAACAAGTTCAAAAATTAAAAACGGTACGTAGACCATAACCGACACATGGTTCGAACTCATCGTCGAAACATATGTCGAGCACAATCTAACGGTCTTTCCCATTATAGTGACCAACTGAAACAACTCTGAAACAACTGATGTTCTCTTGTACATCAACTCATTCATAGAGTTACGATTAATATGTGCATTTAAAAAAATGCTCAATTTCTTTCATGTGCATGTTTGTTTATTTGATATGATTTATTTACTGGGGCTATAGTGGGAAAGACCCCAATTTAACTATACGCTGAGCTCAGCCAAACATTATTTGATCACGATAAAAAAAACAGGTCGAGTGCACTCAAAGCATAGGTCGAGCAAATCTTGAAAAACCAGCACACTGAAAAAATGTTGAAATCATTGTCGAAATTTACAGTTTGGTTGACCATGATCGAAACATACGTCAAGCCCGGTCAAAATAGACTCGATTTTTAAAATTTTATTTTAATTTTTTTTTATAGTTTCTATCACAAACTTGACAGTTTGGGCAAAACTTTTCAAGCTCTAAAAACAACTGAATCAGAGAGTGCGGCAGAAACAAACACAGTTATTTTAAAGAAAATTGTTTAAGCAACCGCAAATAGTTTTCTGGGGTTCCTTTTTAGATACTGAGCGCTAATAGTTCTGAAAACAGACGATAAAATAACTATTTTTGATAACTATTATAACTATATAACGAAAACTATAACTATTTTTTGCAATGGTTTTGTTATTTTTGATGCAAGTGGAAAAACATAAATGAAATTTATACATAGTATTATCATAATGTTTTTGTACTGCTTACTTGCAAATGATTCTAGTCATTCTATTTATAATTCACCCTGAAGAACGAACTCAAAGGCAGAAATTATAATTTTAACAGAAACTACAATTATAATAATAGGGGCGGATCTAGGATCTTCTCAAGGGGGTGGCGGATTTTCAAAATAATTTCAACTTTGGAAAAAAAAACAGGCCAATTAAGTGTTTTTAAGCACTTTTTTGCATAATTTTGACCAAATAAATCGCGTTTTTTTCGACGCGCACTCCTCAAAATTTATAAATTTCGGCGCCAAAATCGCCTTTAGAAAAATTTTAGGGTGAAACAGCCAAAAACTGATGTCTCGAAATTGTGCAAAGGTCTGGGGGTCGAATCCCTTAAGAATAAAAAAGCGTCCACCTGCCCCACCCCTCCCCCCCCCCCCCCCCCCTAAATCCTCTGGTGATTTTAGATTGGATATTTTCATTAAACGTCTAATCAAACCTCGATTACGGTTGAAATATGCATCAACACGGTAAAAATACACAATTAGATTTGACAAAAGTGTTTTTTTTTTATAATAGTATTAACGATTCATTTGCTTGCTAGCCAAAAATTAGCTAACTTTTTTTTGAAATTGAACTAAATTTGAATTCGATGTAGGTCTGAAAAACTACAGATTTTTTATCAAAAAAATGAAATATCTACATCACAAATGCTTTACAGCTTATTCAACCCTTCAGGAAGCATCCCTTTAGTTACCTAGAACAGACAAAGGGCACTAAAATGAAAACTATTGATAGTAAAAAGGTGAAAACGAACCATAATTATCACGACGTAAAAATTATCATTTTAGAAAAGTTTTGTTGTTATAACCGTGGCTGGCACAATCAGCTTGCTATCATTGTTTTGATCTATTTTGTCTGAGAAAAGGAAAGCCTCAGTGCGCAGCCACTTTTTAGAAAATTGATATTGCTTGGCTCGGGAATTTTTAAAAAAAATTAGTAAATTAAGTTTATTTAAACAACTCATTTTCAATCGAGAAAAAATCTCATTTGATAATAAAACCAGCACTTTTCAATATTAGAGCTTTGGACACTGAAAGTAACCAAATTGAATAAAGTTTGAATATTTTTGTCGAGAAATTTGGTCAAATCGTACCCCAGTCCCGGCGACAATGCCATAGTGGAATCTGGTTTGTGTCGAACAAAAAATAATTGCTTTTTTTAGTAAAAACATAACCAATTATAGTCGAGACGTTTAAAATGCAACAACGAAAGCCAAGCAGAACATTCATCCTACTCAAAATGCTCTTGAAGCTCCTATGTAAACATGCGTAAGATCCTACGTAAAAAGTCCTACGTAACATGCTTGTAATTTTTTTTCATAAACTCGCCACAATGTTAAATTTTTTTCTTCCATAAAAATATTCTCAGCCATATCAGCTGTAAAATCTAAGCGGTGTAGTAGTTCTATCTTTGTTTATTGTAAAAGATTAAACACCATGCAAAAACAAACTACACGATTAAAATTTCTCTTGAAAAAGCGCTAGTGTTAAAACTTAAATTTTGTCATGCATGATATTTTCTCAAATTTTTTTCTCAAATCTAATTTTTTCTCAAATTAAATTGATATGGGCTTGAGTATATTGACAATTTAACTTTTGTCAAGCATGAAATTTTCTAATATCTTTTTTTCAAGTCTAATATTTTTTTGAATTAACTTGATCTGTGCTCGAGTATCTTGAGTTGTTTGGTGCCAAACTTTCTGGAAATTTTGAAGAATTGTGATTTTTTCTATGTTTTACTCTATTTTGTTTCACTATTTGAGTTATTTTTCAAGTCCTTCAACATACGTTTTTCCTGAATTTCTGAAACTCCCCGTTTATTGCAACTTTTTTTGGTTCAGTCGATTTTTCAGGCTGCCCTATAATTCCTCGTGCATTCCAAGTTCTTCTTGAAAAAAATTATTCGAAATGATTTATGCGGAATTTCATGGCTCTTTTGATAAATTGAACAGGTGAGACAAAATGCAGTTACAAAAATATGTCTCAGTTTCAAAATTCCAACTTCTAGTTTCATATTTTTCTTAGCAATTGAAGCAAATACTTGCGAATGAGCCAAAAATGCGTATGCGAATGAGTATCAAGTTTGAAAATAATTTTGGAAAAACAAATTGAATTTTGCAAGATGAACAAACTAACAATTGTGAGCAGATTTGATCTTCATACTCTAGATCGCAACATCACGAATTTAGCTCAAATAACATGTAAAGCAACTAGAAAACTGGAAACTTGAAACGTGGTGTGATAGTGTAAAATAGCGCTAAAAAATATGTTTTTTTTGTGATCTTTTCAAATAAAAGAATCCAGGGCAGATCTAGGGTTTTCTAGAAGGGGAGACGGGGAGGGGGTTTTGATGGATTTTCGGGAAATTTCCTAAAATTTTGTTGAATTTTTTCTAGGTTAACCAGCAGTTTTCCGGAGCGCTCCTATAACGCACGCTATAAAAACCTTGTTTGGACAAAACTTTCTGCGCCGCAGGCAAATCCAAAAAAAACGGGTCAAAACTCTGGGCATTTTTGAAAAAATATTTTTTTTCGGTACGCGCTCTCCTTCAAAATTAAAATATATTGGTGCCAAGAGATCCTTAAGAAAAATTTTAGGGTTGGTCTCCGAATAAGAATGATGTCATTGATTAATATCAAAGGATAACCCTGTGATCGGTGAGAGGTTGAATCCCTGAGGGAAAAGGAGAGGGCGTCAGCCAACCCCTCCCCCTCAAATCCGCCCCTGAAAACAATGTTCCAAGCCTGAGTTTTATGAGGCAGAGAAAAGAAGGTGCCGGAAGTAGAGCCGGCCCCACATGAACCAAAAAAACCTGAGACCCAATGCAGAGATTGGGAATTTTATCTCGGGCAAATCGAAGAGTCACCCTTAACCAGGCAAGGTTGCCTGGTGCTTTTCCCCAGGGCTCGTATTTAGAAACATAGGGTCACTTCATAGAGTACTTCATAGCCATTTAGGAAAACTTGGGATATGAGTTTCACGGCCTCAAACTGATTAAACAATTTTTCATCTCCTCGATAAAACTGACATTCCTCATTGATTGAAAACAGGTTTGAAACTTCGTAGTGTTTTGCTTAAATGCGTAACCGAAGGGTTAAACAATTTCACATAATTGGTCGAAGAAATACTAAAAACACTCATCTCCATTTAAAAAGAACCATGAGAAGATCAATTTTAGTGTCTAAAAATCAATTTCAATCAGTTTAAGCAAAAATCTATCTAATCAAAAAGGGTCAAACAAATGTAACGGGTCATCTCAAATCAATTTAGTTGGATTTTGTAAAATTTCTGATAGATTTTAATGAGTCCAAAAATCCATCCAAATTTATTTCAATCTATTTTTCAGACACCTAAACCGATCCAATACTTACAGAAAAGATCGATTTAGACCGATTTACAATCCACTGTAGTTCGTTAAATCTACATTGTTAATCAGTTTGGACTGATTTAAAATTATTTAAAATCAATTTGAATTAATTTGAAACCGTTTTTGTAAGTGCGAGTATACTTACAACTGAACAGACTTGTTGAATACTCCCAAAAATTCATTCTTATAATCCCAAAACAGAAGCACTCACACTTGTCCTCTAGAAATCACAATGATGAAGCTAACAAGAAGCAATAGTTTGCTTACTGATTAAGAAATTAAAAAATCAAAAAAAAGTGATCAACTGGTTAAAAAAACTTTTCCCTCCAGTTTTGGTCTAACAAAAGATACGAAACCGAGCTGACAAAAATGCCTATTATAAAATTTTTACAATGAAAACAAGGCTTATCATTCTATTTTATACTATTGCATAGACCAAAAAAAAATTGATAGTATGAAATATGCGTGATAAACAATGTTTCATACTTTGTAATTATATAAATTTTCCGCATTTTGGAATTAAATAACAAGATTTTGTAATACTTTGTATCACGAAACTTTTATAAAAGTAGCAAAAGCAATTTTTGCTCTATGAATTTGCATGATAAGCATTTTTTCTTTACTATGAAGCTGTATGATAAGCATTTCTTCATTCAAAAAATATGAAATTTTTTGTTATAAAGTTTTGTGTTTCATCGCAAACACATTAACCAAGCATTTACTGCCATACAAAACACCCAGAGTGTAACTGAAACTCAATTGTAACTGCATTTGTCATGTTTGTTATCAATTTCACACAGAATTACATACCAAACTTTTTTGGTGGTTGAGCAAAAAGGCCTGTTTTTTTCTTAGAAACTTGTCTTTATCTTAAAATTTGAAAACAAAAAAGTTGAGATTTTTTAAAACTTGCTCAGATTTTTGAAATTTTTGAATTTAAACCTGGACTACGTTATAGACTCAAAAAGTCAAATTTTGCATGCATTTTTTTTACTAAATGTACATTTGAGTACCGAAACAAGTTTGAAAACAAGAAAAGGGGAAAGCTAACCTCAATTTTGTTTTTTTATTTTGTATACAAAAAGGCATGACATACTATTTTCATACATGAATTGTATGATCAGCATTTTTTTTTTAGAAAAAAATTTTTTTTTGTGGCAAAGTTGCTCTCATGTAGCTAAAACTACCACAAATTTGTCAAAACTACCACTAATTTGCCAAAATTACCACCAAAGCTATTAAAAATAAATTTCGAAGAAAAAAGTTTGAAAAATGCTTGTCACACAATTTTTTTCTATGAAATTGTATGATAAGCATTTTTTCTCTGAATGTCAACCGGGGTTATCGGATGTACCAATAAGGAGCTCTGAATATCCAGATGAAGATGTGACATTTTGATATGAATCTGGAGCGCGACAGTTTAGCTGAACTGACAAAAGTAAAGTAACCAAATTTCTCTATCTTAACCTAATTTTTCAAATGAAGTTCTCTTTGGTATTTTGCAATTGGTTTATCATAAAAAAGTTATTCTTTCTATTCGTTTTCTTAGTCAATGCCTCGATCTACTTGAGTAGACTGGTGTGGAGCTAGATCTTTGCTGGTGTTTTTTGTACAGATGTCTGTACGTGAAATTTTTAATCTCAAGGTTGAATTCAGTTGGTTTAGCATTGGTTGATTTTACAGTTTTATGATTTAAAAGGGCGAAAATAACTTTTTTTAAAATATGATTTCAGATGGCTTGCTGTTTTTCTGCTTCGCTTTTTGCTATATGCTATGTGTATTCGGTATGGAATCTCAACAATTTTGTAGTTTGAACTTGATTATCAAGGTGCTAATTAATTATGTAAAAACTTCAATTAACTTTTTGATTTTCCAGCGAATTTAAGATCTTTCCAGTCTGTCTAAGCATATGCTATCTAACCCCCTGCCCCTGTTAATTAACAACGAGTTATGGGGGACCAAATTTGTTAAGACATCATGGGAAGCAGATAGTTAACAAGAGCTGGTTGATTTTGTAATTTTAAAAAAGTAGTTTCACGTGTTGCCGCTGCACTGTAGGATAGCTAAGATAATTTCCAACAGCAACTTTTTAGGTATAATTTTGCTAAAGAAAATCAAGGCAAAGTTGAAAATTCAATCAGGAACCATTGATTTTTGCAGGCAGAGCCTTTCATTTTGTGATTTACCTTCAGGTCAAGCAGCACAAAAAAACATTACAAAGAGGCAAAGCTGAGCAATGCGCCACTTGCGATACAAAACTGATTGATTATCATTAAAACCAAACGGGCAAAAGATAAAATGAAAATATAAGCAGACAAATATGAGGCCGACAATTTTCATTAAAAACAGAAAATTTCCGTTTCAAAACAAAACAGGTCCTGGTCAAATTCGAACCTATGGTCTTTGCCGTCCGAGGTGTAGTTGTTGCCTCCAGGCTGTGTGCCAGATATACCAAAAAAACTCGAATTCTTTAAGAACCAAGGTACCAACAGAAGTTCAAATGAATTCAAGTTATTACTTAGTAATCAGTAACGGGAAAAATTGTCTAGTACTCGGTAGCAAAACCCTTGCTTATCGCAATGGTAAAAAAATCCTAGATTGTGTTTTTATTTTGTTTTGATAGATAACAAGTTCAAAAATTAAAAATGGTACGTAGACCATAACCGAAACATGGTTCGAACTCATCGTCGAAACATATGTCAAGCACAATCTAACGGTCTTTCCCAGTATAGTGACCAACTGAAACAACTCTGAAACAACTGATGTGCTCTTGTTCATCAGCTCATTCATAGAGTTACGATTAATATATGAATTTAAAAAAAATGCTCAATCTCTTTCATGCGCATGTTTGAATATTTGATATGATTTATTTACTGGGGCTATAGTGGGAAAGACCCCAATTTAACTATACGCTGAGCTCAGCCAAACATTATTTGATCACGGTAAAAAAAACAGGTCGAGTGCACTCAAAGCATAGGTCGAGCAAATCTTGAAAAACCAGCACACTGAAAAAATGTTGAAATCATTGTCGAAATTTACAGTTTGGTTGACCATGATCGAAACATACGTCAAGCCCGGTCAAAATAGACTCGATTTTTAATTTTTTATATTAATTTTTTTTTATAGTTTCTATCACAAACTTGACAGTTTGGGCAAAACTTTTCAAGCTCTAAAAACAACTGAATCAGAGAGTGCGGCAGAAACAAACACAGTTATTTTAAAGAAAATTGTTTAAGCAACCGCAAATAGTTTTCTGAGGTTCCTTTTTAGATACTGAGCGCTAATAGTTCTGCAAATAGACGATAAAATAACTATTTTTTATAACTGTTATAACTATATAACGAAAACTATAACTATTTTTTGCAATGGTTTTGTTATTTTTGATGCAAGTGGAAAAACATAAATGAAATTTATACATAGTATTATCATAATGTTTTTGTACTGCTTACTTGCAAATGATTCTAGTCATTCTATTTATAATTCACCCTGAAGAACGAACTCAAAGGCAGAAATTATAATTTTAACAGAAACTACAATTATAATAATAGGGGCGGATCTAGGATCTTCTCAAGGGGGTGGCGGATTTTCAAAATAATTTCAACTTTTTGGAATTTGTCGAATTTTGGAAAAAAAACAGGCCAATTAAGTGTTTTTAAGCACTTTTTTGCATAATTTTGACCAAATAAATCGCGTTTTTTTCGACGCGCACTCCTCAAAATTTATAAATTTCGGCGCCAAAATCGCCTTTAGAAAAATTTTAGGGTGAGACAGCCAAAAACTGATGTCCCGAAATTGTGCAAAGGTCTGGGTCGGCAGGGGGTCGAATCCCTTAAGAATAAAAAAGCGTCCACCTGCCCCACCCCCTCCTCCCCTAAATCCTCTGGTGATTTTAGATGTGATATTTTCATTAAACGTCTAATCAAACCTCGATTACGGTTGAAATATGCATCAACACGGTAAAAATACACAATTAGATTTGACAAAAGTGTTTTTTTTATAATAGTGTTAACGATTCATTTGCTTGCTAGCCAAAAATTGGCTAACTTTTTTTTGAAATTGAACTGAATTTGAATTCGATGTAGGTCTGAATAATTACAGATTTTTTATCAAAAAAATGAAATATCTACATCACAAATGCTTTACAGCTTATTCAACCCTTCAGGAAGCATCGCTTTAGTTACCTAGAACAGACAAAGGGCACTAAAATGAAAATTATTGATAGTAAAAAAGTGAAAACGAACCATAATTATCACGACGTAAAAATTGTCATTTTAGAAAAGTTTTGTTGTTATAACCGTGGCTGGCACAATCAGCTTGCTATCATTGTTTTGATCTATTTTGTCTGAGAAAAGGAAAGCCTCAGTGCGTAGCCACTTTTTAGAAAATTGATATTGCTTGGCTCGGGAAAATTTAAAAAAAATTAGTAAATTAAGTTTATTTAAACAACTCATTTTCAATCGAGAAAAAATCTCATTTGATAATAAAACCAGCACTTTTCAATATTAGAGCTTTGGACACTGAAAGTAACCAAATTGAATAAAGTTTGAATATTTTTGTCGAGAAATTTGGTCAAATCGTACCCCAGTCCCGGCGACAATGCCATAGTGGAATCTGGTTTGTGTCGAACAAAAAATAATTGCTTTTTTTAGTAAAAACATAACCAAATATAGTCGAGACGTTTAAAATGCAACAACGAAAGCCAAGCAGAACATTCATCCTATTCAAAATGCTTTTGAAGCTCCTACATAAACATGCGTAAGATCCTACGTAAAAATTCCTACGTAACATGCTTGTAATTTTTTTTTCATAAACTCGCCACAATGTTAAATTTTTTTCTTCCATAAAAATATTCTCAGCCATATCAGCTGTAAAATCTAAGCGGTGTAGTAGTTCTATCTTTGTTTATTGTAAAAGATTAAACACCATGCAAAAACAAACTACCCGATTAAAATTTCTCTTGAAAAAGCGCTAGTGTTACAACTTAAATTTTGTCATGCATGATATTTTCTCAAATTTTTTTCTCAAATCCAATTTTTTCTCAAATTAAATTGATATGGGCTTGAGTATATTGACAATTTAACTTTTGTCAAGCATGATATTTTCTAATATCTTTTTTTCAAGTCTAATATTTTTTTGATTTAACTTGATCTGTGCTCGAGTATCTTGAGTTGTTTGGTGCCAAACTTTCTGGAAATTTTGAAGAATTGTGATTTTTTCTATGTTTTACTCTATTTTGTTTCACTATTTGAGTTATTTTTCAAGTTCTATAACATACGTTTTTCCTGAATTTCTGAAACTCTCCGTTTATTGCAACTTTTTTGGTTCAGTCGTTTTTTCAGGCTGCCCTATAATTCCTCGTGCATTCCAAGTTCTTCCTGAAAAAAATTATTCGAAATGATTTATGCGGAATTTCATGGCTATTTTGATAAATTGAACAGGTGAGACAAAATGCAGTTACAAAAATATGTCTCAGTTTCAAAATTCCAGCTTCTAGTTTCATATTTTTCTTAGCAATTGAAGCAAATACTTGCGAATGAGCCAAAAATGCGTATGCGAATGAGTATCAAGTTTGAAAATAATTTTGGAAAAACAAATTGAATTTTGCAAGATGAACAAACTAACAATTGTGAGCAGATTTGATCTTCATACTCTAGATCGCAACATCACGAATTTAGCTCAAATAACAAGTAAAGCAACTAAAAAACTGGAAACTTGAAACGTGGTGTGATAGTGTAAAATAGCGCTAAAAATATGTTTTTTTGTGATCTTTTCAAATAAAAGAATCCAGGGCAGATCTAGTTTTCTAGAAGGGGAGACGGGGAGGGGGTTTTGATGGATTTTCAGGAAATTTCCTAAAATTTTGTTGAATTTTTTTAGGTTAACCAGCAGTTTTCCGGAGCGCTCCTATAACGCACGCTATAAAAACCTTGTTTGGACAAAACTTTCTGCGCCGCAGGCAAATAAAAAAAAAAACGGGTCAAAACTCTGGGCATTTTTGAAAAAATATTTTTTTTCGGTACGCGCTCTCCTTCAAAATTAAAATATATTGGTGCCAAGAGATCCTTAAGAAAAATTTTAGGGTTGGTCTCCGAATAAGAATGATGTCATTGATTAATATCAAAGGATAACCCTGTGATCGGTGAGAGGTTGAATCCCTGAGGGAAAAGGAGAGGGCGTCAGCCAACCCCTCCCCCTCAAATCCGCCCCTGAAAACAATGTTCCAAGCCTGAGTTTTATGAGGCAGGAAAGAAGGTGCCGGAAGTAGAGCCGGCCCCACATGAACCAAAAAAACCTGAGACCCAATGCAGAGATTGGGAATTTTATCTCGGGCAAATCGAAGAGTCACCCTTAACCAGGCAAGGTTGCCTGGTGCTTTTCCCCAGGGCTCGTATTTAGAAACATAGGGTCACTTCATAGAGTACTTCATAGCCATTTAGGAAAACTTGGGATATGAGTTTCACGGCCTCAAACTGATTAAACAATTTTTCATCTCCTCGATAAAACTGACATTCCTCATTAATTGAAAACAGGTTTGAAACTTCGTAGTGTTTTGCTTAAATGCGTAACCGAAGAGTTAAGCAATTTCACATAATTGGTCGAAGAAATACTAAAAACACTCATCTCCATTTAAAAAGAACCATGAGAAGATCAATTTTAGTGTCTAAAAATCAATTTCAATCAGTTTAATTATCAGCCCCTGTTAATTAACAACGAGTTATGGGGGACCAAATTTGTTAAGACATCATGGGAAGCAGATAGTTAACAAGAGCTGGTTGATTTTGTAATTTTAAAAAAGTAGTTTCACGTGTTGCCGCTGCACTGTAGGATAGCTAAGATAATTTCCAACAGCAACTTTTTAGGTATAATTCTGCTAAAGAAAATCAAGGCAAAGTTGAAAATTCAATCAGGAACCCTTGATTTTTGCAGGCAGAGCCTTTCATTTTGTGATTGACCTTCAGGTCAAGCAGCACAAAAAAAAATTACAAAGAGGCAAAGCTGAGCAATGCGCCACTTGCGATACAAAACTGATTGATTATCATTAAAACCAAACGGGAAAAAGATAAAATGAAAATAAAACTTCAAATGTTTTTTTTTGTCCATGAAAATTGCAGCAAAGTATCAAAAGCCCAAAGTATCAAAAAAAAATACCTGTACCAATGAAACTAAACAAGAAGTTTTTGGAACGAGAGAAAAAAAATAAAAAATCGACTACTTGGAGCACTTTTTTAAGCTGACAAAATTAAGCAGACAGACAATAATCTAAATTAGCCGAAACTTTTCAAAAAGCAAAAAAAAAGAGTCTCGACTAGAATCGAACTCCCGGGTTTTTGTTGTCTTTTACATGGCTGTTAAAGTAACTTGAAAGAAAAAATCAAGCAATGGGAACTAAGCCGACAAAAATAAACAAGCGGACGATAACCAGAAAAAGCAAAAAGACTGTAGTTAACAAAAAAAACAGTTCCCGGCTAAATTTGGACCAACAAGCTTTGCCGAATCAAGCAGTTGTGTTACTTCTATGCCAGTTGTTCCCTCCGTATGGTTGATCGAAATTAATTTTATAACGTCGACAAGAGAAGAACATAATCAAACTATAAAAAAAAAATTTCCCCACAAAAAACTCGCAAACAAAAAATTTTCGATTCTCAAAAGCAGCAAAAGGAACTCACTCAGTAAACAATAAAAGCCAAAACCGATTGAGTGGAAAAAACGAAATTCAAACGAAAAACATTTCACAAATCGATTTGAAAAATTACAACAAATAAAAAAATGATATTTTTAGCCGACAAAATATAAGCAGACAAATATGAGGCCGACAATTTTTATTAAAAACAGAAAATTTCCGTTTCAAAACAAAACAGGTCCTGGTCAAATTCGAACCTATGGTCTTTGCCGTCCGAGGTGTAGTTGTTGCCTCCAGGCTGTGTGCCAGATATACCAAAAAAACTCGAATTCTTTAAGAACCAAGGTACCAACAGAAGTTCAAATGAATTCAAGTTATTACTTAGTAATCAGTAACGGGAAAAATTGTCTAGTACTCGGTAGCAAAACCCTTGCTTATCGCAATGGTAAAAAAAATCCTAGATTGTGTTTTTATTTTGTTTTGCAAGTTCAAAAATTAAAAACGGTAATAATAGGGGCGGATCTAGGATCTTCTCAAGGGGGTGGCGGATTTTCAAAATTATTTCAACTTTTTGGAATTTGTGGAAAAAAAACAGGCCAATTAAGTGTTTTTAAGCACTTTTTTGCATAATTTTGACCAAATAAATCAAAATTTATTTATTTTCGCACTCCTCAAAATTTATAAATTTCGGCGCCAAAATCGCCTTTAGAAAAATTTTAGGATGAGACAGCCAAAAACTGATGTCTCGAAATTGTGCAAAGGTCTGGGTCGGCAGGGGGTCGAATCCCTTAAGAATAAAAAAGCGTCCACCTGCCCCACCCCCTCCTCCCCTAAATCCTCTGGTGATTTTAGATGTGATATTTTCATTAAACGTCTAATCAAACCTCGATTACGGTTGAAATATGCATCAACACGGTAAAAATACACAATTAGATTTGACAAAAGTGTTTTTTTTATAATAGTGTTAACGATTCATTTGCTTGCTAGCCAAAAATTGGCTAACTTTTTTTTGAAATTGAACTGAATTTGAATTCGATGTAGGTCTGAATAATTACAGATTTTTTATCAAAAAAATGAAATATCTACATCACAAATGCTTTACAGCTTGTTCAACCCTTCAGGAAGCATCCCTTTAGTTACCTAGAACAGACAAAGGGAACTAAATGAAAACTATTGATAGTAAAAAAGTGAAAACGAACCATAATTATCACGACGTAAAAATTGCCATTTTAGAAAAGTTTTGTTGTTATAACCGTGGCTGGCACAATCAGCTTGCTATCATTGTTTTGATCTATTTTGTCTGAGAAAAGGAAAGCCTCAGTGCGCAGCCACTTTTTAGAAAATTGATATTGCTTGGCTCGGGAAAATTTAAAAAAAAATTAGTAAATTAAGTTTATTTAAACAACTCATTTTCAATCGAGAAAAAATCTCATTTGATAATAAAACCAGCACTTTTCAATATTAGAGCTTTGGACACTGAAAGTAACCAAATTGAATAAAGTTTGAATATTTTTGTCGAGAAATTTGGTCAAATCGTACCCCAGTCCCGGCGACAATGCCATAGTGGAATCTGGTTTGTGTCGAACAAAAAATAATTGCTTTTTTTAGTAAAAACATAACCAATTATAGTCGAGACGTTTAAAATGCAACAACGAAAGCCAAGCAGAACATTCATCCTATTCAAAACGCTTTTGAAGCTCCTACGTAAACATGCGTAAGATCCTACGTAAAAAGTCCTACGTAACATGCTTGTAATTTTTTTTTCATAAACTCGCCACAATGTTAAATTTTTTTCTTCCATAAAAATATTCTCAGCCATATCAGCTGTAAAATCTAAGCGGTGTAGTAGTTCTATCTTTGTAAAAGATTGAACACCATGCAAAAACAAACTACCCGATTAAAATTTCTCTTGAAAAAGCGCTAGTGTTACAACTTAAGTTTTGTCATGCATGATATTTTCTCAAATTTTTTTCTCAAATCTAATTTTTTCTCAAATTAAATTGATATGGGCTTGAGTATATTGACAATTTAACTTTTGTCAAGCATGATATTTTCTAATATCTTTTTTTCAAGTCTAATATTTTTTTGATTTAACTTGATCTGTGCTCGAGTAACTTGATCTGTGCTCAAAATTCCAGCTTCTAGTTTCATATTTTTCTTAGCAATTGAAGCAAATACTTGCGAATGAGCCAAAAATGCGTATGCGAATGAGTATCAAGTTTGAAAATAATTTTGGAAAAACAAAATGAATTTTGCAAGATGAACAAACTAACAATTGTGAGCAGATTTGATCTTCATACTCTAGATCGCAACATCACGAGTTTAGCTCAAATAACATGTAAAGCAACTAAAAAACTGGAAACTTGAAACGTGGTGTGATAGTGTAAAATAGCGCTAAAAAATATGTTTTTTTTTGTGATGTTTTCAAATAAAAGAATCCAGGGCAGATCTAGGGTTTTCTAGAAGGGGAGACGGGGAGGGGGTTTTGATGGATTTTCAGGAAATTTCCTAAAATTTTCTTGAATTTTTTTAGGTTAACCAGCAGTTTTCCGGAGCGCTCCTATAACGCACGCTATAAAAACCTTGTTTGGACAAAACTTTCTGCGCCGCAGGCAAATCCAAAAAAAAAACGGGTCAAAACTCTGGGCATTTTCGGAAAAATATTTTTTTTCGGTACGCGCTCTCCTTCAAAATTAAAATATATTGGTGCCAAGAGATCCTTAAGAAAAATTTTAGGGTTGGTCTACGAATAAGAATGATGTCATTGATTAATATCAAAGGATAACCCTGTGATCGGTGAGAGGTTGAATCCCTGAGGGAAAAGGAGAGGGCGTCAGCCAACCCCTCCCCCTCAAATCCGCCCCTGAAAACAATGTTCCAAGCCTGAGTTTTATGAGGCAGAGAAAAGAAGGTGCCGGAAGTAGAGCCGGCCCCACATGAACCAAAAAAACCTGAGACCCAATGCAGAGATTGGGAATTTTATCTCGGGCAAATCGAAGAGTCACCCTTAACCAGGCAAGGTTGCCTGGTGCTTTTCTCCAGGGCTCGTATTTAGAAACATAGGGTCACTGAGTACTTCATAGCCATTTAGGAAAACTTGGGATATGAGTTTCACGGCCTCAAACTGATTAAACAATTTTTCATCTCCTCGTCAAAACTGACATTCCTCATTGATTGAAAACAGGTTTGAAACTTCGTAGTGTTTTGCTTAAATGCGTAACCGAAGGGTTCAACAATTTCACATAATTGGTCGAAGAAATACTAAAAACACTCATCTCCATTTAAAAAGAACCATGAGAAGATCAATTTTAGTGTCTAAAAATCAATTTCAATCAGTTTAAGCAAAAATCTATCTAATCAAAAAGGGTCAAACAAATGTAACGGGTCATCTCAAATCAATTTAGTTGGATTTTGTAAAATTTCTGATGGATTTTAATGAGTCCAAAAATCCATCCAAATTTATTTCAATCTATTTTTCAGACACCTAAACCGATCCAATACTTACAGAAAAGATCGATTTAGATCGATTTACAATCCACTGTAGTTCGTTAAATCTACATTGTTAATCAGTTTGGATTGATTTAAAATTATTTAAAATCAATTTGAATTAATTTGAAACCGTTTTGTGTGTATACTTACAACTGAACAGACTTGTTATATACTCCCAAAAATTCATTCTTATAATCCCAAAACAGAAGCGCTCACACTTGTCCTCTAGAAATCACAATGATGAAGCTAACAAGAAGCAATAGTTTGCTTACTGATTAAGAAATTAAAAAATCAAAAAAAAGTGATCAACTGGTTAAAAACTTTTTTCCTCCAGTTTTGGTCTAACAAAAGATACGAAACCGAGCTGACAAAAACGCTTATTATAAAATTTTTACTATGAAAACAATGCTTATCATTCTATTTTATACTATTGCATAGACCAAAAAAATTGATAGTATGAAATATGCGTGATAAACATTGTTTCATACTTTGTAATTATATAATTTTTCCTCATTTTGGAATTAAATAATAAGATTTTGTAATACTTTGTATCACGAAACTTTTATAAAAGTAGCAAAAGCATTTTTTGCTCTATGAATTTGCATGATAAGCATTTTTTCCTTACTATGAAGCTGTATGATAAGCATTTTTTCATTCAAAAAATATGAAATTTTTTGTTATAAAGTTTTGTGTTTCATCGGAAACACATTAACCAAGCATTTACTGCCATACAAAACACCCAGAGTGTAACTGAAACTCAATTGTAACTGCATTTGTCATGTTTGTTATCAGTTTCACACAGAATTACATACCAAACTTTTTTGGTGGTTGAGCAAAAAGGCCTGTTTTTTTCTTAGAAATTTGTCTTTATCTTAAAATTTGAAAACAAAAAAGTTGAGATTTTTTAAAACTTGCTCAGATTTTTGGAATTTTTGAGTTTAAACCTGGACTACGTTATAGACTCAAAAAATCAAATTTTGCGTGCATTTTTTTTTACTAAATGTACATTTGAGTACAGAAACAAGTTTGAAAACAAGAAAAGGGGAAAGCTATCCTCAATTTTGTTTTTTTATTTTGTATAGAAAAAGGCATGACATACTATTTTCATACATGAATTGTATGATCAGCATTTTTTTTTTAGAAAAAAAATTTTTTTTTGTGGCAAAGTTGCTCTCATGTAGCTAAAACTACCACAAGTTTGTCAAAACTACCACTAATTTGCCAAAATTACCACCAAAGCTATTAAAAATAAATTTCGAAGAAAAAAGATTGAAAAATGCTTGTCACACAATTTTTTCTATGAAATTGTATGATAAGCATTTTTTCTCTGAATGTCAACCGGGGTTATCGGATGTACCAATAAGGAGCTCCGAATATCCAGATGAAGATGTGACATTTTGATATGAATCTGGAGTGCGACAGTTTAGCTGAACTGACAAAAGTAATATAACCAAATTTCTCTATCTTAACTTAATTTTTCAAATGAAGTTCTCTTTGGTATTTTGCAATTAGTTTATCATAAAAAAGTTATTCTTTCTATTCGTTTTCTTAGTCAATGCTTCGATCTACTTGAGTAGACTGGTGTGGAGCTAGATCTTTGCTGGTGTTTTTTGTGCAGATGTCTGTACGTGAAATTTTTAATCTCAAGGTTGAATTTAGTTGGTTTAGCATTGGTTGATTTTACAGTTTTATGATTTAAAAGGGCGAAAATAACTTTTTTTAAAATATGATTTCAGATGGCTTGCTGTTTTTCTGCTTCGCTTTTTGCTATATGATATGTGTATTCGGTATGAAATCTCAACAATTTTGTAGTTTGAACTTGATTATCAAGTTGCTAGTTAATTATGTAAAAACTTCAATTAACTTTTTGATTTTGCAGCGAATTTAAGATCTTTCAAGCCTGTCTAAGCATATGCTATCTAACCCCCTGCCCCTGTTAATTAACAACGAGTTATGGGGGACCAAATTTGTTAAGACATCATGGGAAGCAGATAGTTAACAAGAGCTGGTTGATTTTGTAATTTTAAAAAAGTAGTTTCACGTGTTGCCGCTGCACTGTAGGATAGCTAAGATAATTTCCAACAGCAACTTTTTAGGTATAATTCTGCTAAAGAAAATCAAGGCAAAGTTGAAAATTCAATCAGGAACCCTTGATTTTTGCAGGCAGAGCCTTTCATTTTGTGATTTACCTTCAGGTCAAGCAGCACAAAAAAACATTACAAAGAGGCAAAGCTGAGCAATGCGCCACTTGCGATACAAAACTGATTGATTATCATTAAAACCAAACGGGAAAAAGATAAAATGAAAATAAAACTTCAAATGTTTTTTTTTGTCCATGAAAATTGCAGCAAAGTATCAAAAGCCCAAAGTATCAAAAAAAAAATACCTGTACCAATGAAACTAAACAAGAAGTTTTTGGAACGAGAGAAAACAAAATAAAAAATCGACTACTTGGAGCACTTTTTTAAGCTGACAAAATTAAGCAGACAGACAATAATCTAAATTAGCCGTAACATTTCAAAAAGTAAAAAAAAGAGTCTCGACTAGAATCGAACTCCCGAGTTTTGTTGTCTCTTAAATGGCTGTTAAAGTAACTTGAAAGAAAAAACTAAGCAATGAGAACTAAGCCGACAAAAACAAACAGGCGGACGATAACCAGAAAAAGCAAAAAGACTGTAGTTAACAAACAAAAAAACAGTTCCCGGCTAAATTCGGACCAACAAGCTTTGCCGCCTCAAGCAGTTGTGTTACTTCTATGCCAGTTGTTCCCTCCGTATGGTTGATCGAAATTAATTTTATAATTAGCAAGCTGTAACAAAGTCGACAAGAGAAGAACATAATCAAACAATAAAAAAAAAATTTCCCCACAAAAAACTCCCAAACAAAAAATGTTCGAGTCTCAAACGCAGCAAAAGGAACTCACTCAGTAGACAATAAAAGCCAAAACCGATTGAGTAGAAAAAACGAAATTCAAACGAAAAACATTTCACAAATCGATTTGAAAAATTACAACAAATAAAAAAATGATTTTTTTAGCCGACAAAATATAAGCAGACAAATATGAGGCCGACAATTTTTATTAAAAACAGAAAATTTCCGTTTCAAAACAAAACAGGTCCTGGTCAAATTCGAACCTATGGTCTTTGCCGTCCGAGGTGTAGTTGTTGCCTCCAGGCTGTGTGCCAGATATACCAAAAAACTCGAATTCTTTAAGAACCAAGGTACCAACAGAAGTTCAAATGAATTCAAATTATTACTTAGTAAATAGTAACGGGAAAAATTGTCTAGTACCCGGTAGCAAAACCCTTGCTTATCGCAATGGTAAAAAAAATCCTAGATTGTGTTTTTATTTTGTTTTGATAGTTAACAAGTTCAAAAATTAAAAACGGTACGTAGACCATAACCGACACATGGTTCGAACTCATCGTCGAAACATATGTCGAGCACAATCTAACGGTCTTTCCCATTATAGTGACCAACTGAAACAACTCTGAAACAACTGATGTGCTCTTGTTCATCAGCTCATTCATAGAGTTACGATTATATATGCATTTAAAAAAACGCTCAATCTCTTTCATGCGCATGTTTGTTTATTTGATATGATTTATTTACTGGGGCTATAGTGGGAAAGACCCCAATTTAACTATACGCTGAGCTCAGCCAAACATTATTTGATCACGATAAAAAAAACCAGGTCGAGTGCACTCAAAGCATAGGTCGAGCAAATCTTGAAAAACCAGCACACTGAAAAAATGTTGAAATCATTGTCGAAATTTACAGTTTGGTTGACCATGATCGAAACATACGTCAAGCCCGGTCAAAATAGACTCGATTTTTAAAACTTTTTTTAAATTTTTTTAAATAGTTTCTATCACAAACTTGACAGTTTGGGCAAAACTTTTCAAGCTCTAAAAACAACTGAATCAGAGAGTGCGGCAGAAACAAACACAGTTATTTTAAAGAAAATTGTTTAAGCAACCGCAAATAGTTTTCTGGGGTTCCTTTTTAGATACTGAGCGCTAATAGTTCTGCAAATAGACGATAAAATAACTATTTTTTATAACTATTATAACTATATAACGAAAACTATAACTATTTTTTGCAATGGTTTTGTTATTTTTGATGCAAGTGGAAAAACATAAATGAAATTTATACATAGTATTATCATAATGTTTTTGTACTGCTTACTTGCAAATGATTCTAGTCATTCTATTTATAATTCACCCTGAAGAACGAACTCAAAGGCAGAAATTATAATTTTAACAGAAACTACAATTATAATAATAGGGGCGGATCTAGGATCTTCTCAAGGGGGTGGCGGATTTTCAAAATAATTTCATTTTTTTGGAATTTGTCGACTTTTGTCGACTTCTTTTTGGAAAAAAAAAACAGGCCAATTAAGTGTTTTTAAGCACTTTTTGCATAATTTTGACCAAATAAATCGCGTTTTTTTCGACGCGCACTCCTCAAAATTTATAAATTTCGGCGCCAAAATCGACTTTAGAAAAATTTTAGGGTGAGACAGCCAAAAACTGATGTCTCGAAATTGTGCAAAGGTCTGGGTCGGCAGGGGGTCGAATCCCTTAAGAATAAAAAAGCGTCCACCTGCCCCACCCCCTCCTCCCCTAAATCCTCGTTGTGATATTTTCATTAAACGTCTAATCGAACCTCGATTACGGTTGAAATATGCATCAACACGGTAAAAATACACAATTAGATTTGACAAAAGTGTTTTTTTTTTATAATAGTGTTAACGATTCATTTGCTTGCAAGGGCACTAAAATGAAAACTATTGATAGTAAAAAAGTGAAAACGAACCATAATTATCACGACGTAAAAATTGACATTTCAGAAAAGTTTGGTTGTTATAACCGTGGCTGGCACAATCAGCTTGCTATCATTGTTTTGATCTATTTTGTCTGAGAAAAGTAAAGCCTCAGTGCGCAGCCACTTTTTAGAAAATTGATATTGCTTGGCTCGGGAAAATTTAAAAAAAATTAGTAAATTAAGTTTATTTAAACAACTCATTTTCAATCGAGAAAAAATCTCATTTGATAATAAAACCAGCACTTTTCAATATTAGACCTTTGGACACTGAAAGTAACCAAATTGAATAAAGTTTGAATATTTTTGTCGAGAAATTTGGTCAAATCGTACCCCAGTCCCGGCGACAATGCCATAGTGGAATCTGGTTTGTGTCGAACAAAAAATAATTGCTTTTTTTAGTAAAAACATAACCAATTATAGTCGAGACGTTTAAAATGCAACAACGAAAGCCAAGCAGACCATTCATCCTATTCAAAATGCTCTTGAAGCTCCTACGTAAACATGCGTAAGATCCTACGTAAAAAGTCCTACGTAACATGCTTGTATTTTTTTTTTCATAAACTCGCCACAAGGTTAAATTTTTTTCTTCCATAAAAATATTCTCAGCCATATCAGCTGTAAAATCTAAGCGGTGTAGTAGTTCTATCTTTGTTTATTGTAAAAGATTAAACACCATGCAAAAACAAACTACCCGATTAAAATTTCTCTTGAAAAAGCGCTAGTGTTAAAACTTAAATTTTGTCATGCATGATATTTTCTCAAATTTTTTTCTCAAATCTAATTTTTTCTCAAATTAAATTGATATGGGCTGGAGTATATTGACAATTTAACTTTTGTCAAGCATGATGTTTTCTAATATCTTTTTTTCAAGTCTAATATTTTTTTGAATTAACTTGATCTGTGCTCGAGTATCTTGAGTTGTTTGGTGCCAAACTTTCAGGAAATTTTGAAGAATTGTGATTTTTTTTCTATGTTTTACTCTATTTTGTTTCACTATTTGAGTTATTTTTCAAGTTCTATAACATACGTTTTTCCTGAATTTCTGAAACTCTCCGTTTATTGCAACTTTTTTGGTTCAGTCGATTTTTCAGGCTGCCCTATAATTCCTCGTGCATTCCAAGTTCTTCTTGAAAAAAATTATTCGAAATGATTTATGCGGAATTTCATGGCTATTTTGATAAATTGAACAGGTGAAACAAAATGCAGTTACAAAAATATGTCTCAGTTTCAAAATTCCAACTTCTAGTTTCATTTTTTTCTTAGCAATTGAAGCAAATACTTGCGAATGAGCCAAAAATGCGTATGCGAATGAGTATCAAGTTTGAAAATAGTTTTGGAAAAACAAAAAGAATTTTGCAAGATGAACAAACTAACAATTGTGAGCAGATTTGATCTTCATACTCTAGATCGCAACATCACGAGTTTAGCTCAAATAACAAGTAAAGCAACTAAAAAACTGGAAACTTGAAACGTGGTGTGATAGTGTAAAATAGCGCTAAAAAATATGTTTTTTTTGTGATCTTTTCAAATAAAAGAATCCAGGGCAGATCTAGTTTTCTAGAAGGGGAGACGGGGAGGGGGTTTTGATGGATTTTCAGGAAATTTCCTAAAATTTTGTTGAATTTTTTTAGGTTAACCAGCAGTTTTCCGGAGCGCTCCTATAACGCACGCTATAAAAACTTTGTTTGGACAAAACTTTCTGCGCCGCAGGCAAATAAAAAAAAACGGGTCAAAACTCTGGGCATTTTTGAAAAAATATTTTTTTTCGGTACGCGCTCTCCTTCAAAATTAAAATATATTGGTGCCAAGAGATCCTTAAGAAAAATTTTAGGGTTGGTCTCCGAATAAGAATGATGTCATTGATTAATAGCAAAGGATAACCCTGTGATCGGTGAGAGGTTGAATCTCTGAGGGAAAAGGAGAGGGCGTCAGCCAACCCCTCCCCCTCAAATCCGCCCCTGAAAACAATGTTCCAAGCCTGAGTTTTATGAGGCAGAGAAAAGAAGGTGCCGGAAGTAGAGCCGGCCCCACATGAACCAAAAAAAAACCTGAGACCCAATGCAGAGATTGGAAATTTTATCTCGGGCAAATCGAAGAGTCACCCTTAACCAGGCAAGGTTGCCTGGTGCTTTTCCCCAGGGCTCGTATTTAGAAACATAGGGTCACTGAGTACTTCATAGCCATTTAGGAAAACTTGGGATATGAGTTTCACGGCCTCAAACTGATTAAACAATTTTTCATCTCCTCGTCAAAACTGACATTCCTCATTGATTGAAAACAGGTTTGAAACTTCGTAGTGTTTTGCTTAAATGCGTAACCGAAGGGTTCAACAATTTCACATAATTGGTCGAAGAAATACTAAAAACACTCATCTCCATTTAAAAAGAACCATGAGAAGATCAATTTTAGTGTCTAAAAATCAATTTCAATCAGTTTAAGCAAAAATCTATCTAATCAAAAAGGGTCAAACAAATGTAACGGGTCATCTCAAATCAATTTAGTTGGATTTTGTAAAATTTCTGATGGATTTTAATGAGTCCAAAAATCCATCCAAATTTATTTCAATCTATTTTTCAGACACCTAAACCGATCCAATACTTACAGAAAAGATCGATTTAGATCGATTTACAATCCACTGTAGTTCGTTAAATCTACATTGTTAATCAGTTTGGATTGATTTAAAATTATTTAAAATCAATTTGAATTAATTTGAAACCGTTTTGTGTGTATACTTACAACTGAACAGACTTGTTATATACTCCCAAAAATTCATTCTTATAATCCCAAAACAGAAGCGCTCACACTTGTCCTCTAGAAATCACAATGATGAAGCTAACAAGAAGCAATAGTTTGCTTACTGATTAAGAAATTAAAAAATAAAAAAAAAGTGATCAACTGGTTAAAAAAACTTTTCCCTCCAGTTTTGGTCTAACAAAAGATACGAAACCGAGCTGACAAAAACGCTTATTATAAAATTTTTACAATGAAAACAATGCTTATCATTCTATTTTATACTATTGCATAGACCAAAAAAAATTGATAGTATGAAATATGCGTGATAAACAATGTTTCATACTTTGTAATTATATAATTTTTCCGCATTTTGGAATTAAATAACAAGATTTTGTAATACTTTGTATCACGAAAATTTTATAAAAGTAGCAAACGCAATTTTTGCTTTATGAAATTGCATGATAAGCATTTTTTCTTTACTATGAAGCTGTATGATAAGCATTTCTTCATTCAAAAAATATGAAATTTTTTGTTATAACGTTTTGTGTTTCATCGCAAACACATTAACCAAGCATTTACTGCCATACAAAACACCCAGAGTGTAACTGAAACTCAATTGTAACTGCATTTGTCATGTTTGTTATCAATTTCACACAGAATTACATACCAAACTTTTTTGGTGGTTGAGCAAAAAGGCCTGTTTTTTTCTTAGAAATTTGTCTTTATCTTAAAATTTGAAAACAAAAAAGTTGAGATTTTTTAAAACTTGCTCAGATTTTTGGAATTTTTGAGTTTAAACCTGGACTACGTTATAGACTCAAAAAGTCAAATTTTGCATGCATTTTTTTAACTAAATGTACATTTGAGTACAGAAACAAGTTTGAAAACAAGAAAAGGGGAAAGCTAACCTCAATTTTGTTTTTTTATTTTGTATATAAAAAGGCATGACATACTATTTTCATACATGAATTGTATGATCAGCATTTTTTTTAGAAAATTTTTTTTTTGTGGCAAAGTTGCTCTCATGTAGCTAAAACTACCACAAATTTGTCAAAACTATCACTAATTTGCCAAAATTACCACCAAAGCTATTAAAATAAATTTCGAAGAAAAAAGATTGAAAAATGCTTGTCACACAATTTTTTCTATGAAATTGTATGATAAGCATTTTTTCTCTGAATGTCAACCGGGGTTATCGGATGTAACAATAAGGAGCTCTGAATATCCAGATGAAGATGTGACATTTTGATACGAATCTGGAGTGCGACAGTTTAGCTGAACTGACAAAAGTAAAGTAACCAAATTTCTCTATCTTAACTTAATTTTTCAAATGAAGTTCTCTTTGGTATTTTGCAATTAGTTCATCATAAAAAAGTTATTCTTTCTATTCGTTTTCTTAGTCAATGCCTCGATCTACTTGAGTTGACTGGTGTGGAGCTAGATCTTTGCTGGTGTTTTTTGTGCAGATGTCTGTACGTGAAATTTTTAATCTCAAGGTTGAATTTAGTTGGTTTAGCATTGGTTGATTTTACAGTTTTATGATATAAAAGGGCGAAAATAACTTTTTTTAAAATATGATTTCAGATGGCTGGCTGTTTTTCTGCTTCGCTTTTTGCTATATGCTATGTGTATTCGGTATGGAATCTCAACAATTTTGTAGTTTGAACTTGATTATCAAGGTGCTAATTAATTATGTAAAAACTTCAATTAACTTTTTGATTTTGCAGCAAATTTAAGATCTTTCCAGCTTGTCTAAGCATATGCTATCTAACCCCCTGCCCCTGTTAATTAACAACGAGTTATGGGGGACCAAATTTGTTAAGACATCATGGGAAGCAGATAGTTAACAAGAGCTGGTTGATTTTGTAATTTTAAAAAAGTAGTTTCACGTGTTGCCGCTGCACTGTAGGATAGCTAAGATAATTTCCAACAGCAACTTTTTAGGTATAGTTTTGCTAAAGAAAATCAAGGCAAAGTTGAAAATTCAATCAGGAACCATTGATTTTTGCAGGCAGAGCCTTTCATTTAGTGATTTACCTTCAGGTCAAGCAGCACAAAAAAACATTACAAAGAGGCAAAGCTGAGCAATGCGCCACTTGCGATACAAAACTGATTGATTATCATTAAAACCAAACGGGCAAAAGATAAAATGAAAATAAAACTTCAAATTTTTTTTTGTCCATGAAAATTGCAGCAAAGTACCAAAAGCCCAAAGTATCAAAAAAAAATACCTGTACCAATGAAACTAAACAAGAAGTTTTTGGAACGATAGAAAAAAAATCGACTACTTGGAGCAGTTTTTTAAGCTGACAAAATTAAGCAGACAGACAATAATCTAAATTAGCCGAAACTTTTCAAAAAGCAAAAAAAGGAGTCTCGACTAGAATCGAACTCCCGGGTTTTGTTGTCTTTTTCATGGCTTTTAAAGTAACTTGAAAGAAAAAATCAAGCAATGGGAACTAAGCCGACAAAAATAAACAAGCGGACGATAACCAGAAAAATCAAAAAGACTGTTAACAAAAAAAAACAGTTCCCGGCTAAATTTTGACCAACAAGCTTTGCCGCCTCAAGCAGTTGTGTTACTTCTATGCCAGTTGTTCCCTCCGTATGGTTGATCGAATTTAATTTTATAATTAGCAAGCTGTAACAAAGTCGACAAGAGAAGAACATAATCAAACTATAAAAAAAAATTTTCCCCACAAAAAACTCCCAAACAAAAAATGTTCGACTCTCAAACGCAGCAAAAGGAACTCACTCAGTAAACAATAAAAGCCAAAACCGATTGAGTGGAAAAAACGAAATTCAAACGAAAAACATTTCACAAATCGATTTGAAAAATTACAACAAACAAAAAAATGATATTTTTAGCCGACAAAATATAAGCAGACAAATATGAGGCCGACAATTTTTATTAAAAACAGAAAATTTCCGTTTCAAAACAAAACAGGTCCTGGTCAAATTCAAACCTATGGTCTTTGCCGTCCGAGGTGTAGTTATTGCCTCCAGGCTGTGTGCCAGATATACCAAAAAAACTCGAATTCTTTAAGAACCAAGGTACCAACAGAAGTTCAAATGAATTAAAGTTATTACTTAGTAATCAGTAACGGGAAAAATTGTCTAGTACTCGGTAGCAAAACCCTTGCTTATCGCAATGGTAAAAAAAATCCTAGATTGTGTTTTTATTTTGTTTTGATAGTTAACAAGTTCAAAAATTAAAAACGGTACGTAGACCATAACCAACACATGGTTCGAACTCATCGTCGAAACATATGTCGAGCACAATCTAACGGTCTTTCCCATTATAGTGACCAACTGAAACAACTCTGAAACAACTGATGTGCTCTTGTTCATCAGCTCATTCATAGAGTTACGATTATATATGCATTTAAAAAAACGCTCAATCTCTTTCATGTGCGTGTTTGTTTATTTGATATAATTTATTTACTGGGGCTATAGTGGGAAAGACCCCAATTTAACTATACGCTGAGCTCAGCCAAACATTATTTGATCACGATAAAAAAAAACAGGTCGAGTGCACTCAAAGCATAGGTCGAGCAAATCTTGAAAAACCAGCACACTGAAAAAATGTTGAAATCATTGTCGAAATTTACAGTTTGGTTGACCATGATCGAAACATACGTCAAGCCCGGTCAAAATAGACTCGATTTTTAAAATTTTATTTAATTTTTTTAAATAGCTTCTATCACAAACTTGACAGTTTGGGCAAAACTTTTCAAGCTCTAAAAACAACTGAATCAGAGAGTGCGGCAGAAACAAACACTGTTATTTTAAAGAAAATTGTTTAAGCAACCGCAAATAGTTTTCTGGGGTTCCTTTTTAGATGCTGAGCGCTAATAGTTCTGCAAACAGACGATAAAATAACTATTTTTGATAACTATTATAACTATATAACGAAAACTATAACTATTTTTTGCAATGGTTTTGTTATTTTTGATGCAAGTGGAAAAACATAAATGAAATTTATACATAGTATTATCATAATGTTTTTGTACTGCTTACTTGCAAAAGATTCTAGTCATTCTATTTATAATTCACCCTGAAGAACGAACTCAAAGGCAGAAATTATAATTTTAACAGAAACTACAATTATAATAATAGGGGCGGATCTAGGATCTTCTAAAGGGGGTGGCGGATTTTCAAAATAATTTCAACTTTTTGGAATTTGTCGACTTTTGTCGACTTTTTTTTTGGAAAAAAAACAGGCCAATTAAGTGTTTTTAAGCACTTTTTTGCAAAATTTTGACCAAATAAATCGCGTTTTTTTCGACGCGCACTCCTCAAAATTTATAAATTTCGGCGCCAAAATCGCCTTTAGAAAAATTTTAGGGTGAGACAGCCAAAAACTGATGTCTCGAAATTGTGCAAAGGTCTGGGTCGGCAGGGGGTCGAACCCCTTAAGAATAAAAAAGCGTCCACCTGCCCCACTCCCCCCCCCCCCCCTAAATCCTCTGGTGATTTTAGATGTGATATTTTCCTTAAACGTCTAATCAAACCTCGATTACGGTTGAAATATGCATCAACACGGTAAAAATACACAATTAGATTTGACAAAAGTGTTTTTTTTTATAATAGTGTTAACGATTCATTTGCTTGCTAGCCAAAAATTGGCTAACTTTTTTTTGAAATTGAACTGAATTTGAATTCGATGTAGGTCTGAATAATTACAGATTTTTTATCAAAAAAATGAAATATCTACATC
Source organism: Symsagittifera roscoffensis (assembly GCF_963678635.1). Taxonomy (NCBI): domain Eukaryota; kingdom Metazoa; phylum Xenacoelomorpha; order Acoela; family Convolutidae; genus Symsagittifera; species Symsagittifera roscoffensis. The sequence goes on from NC_087067.1 coordinate 17,308,543, forward strand.
ACAAATGCTTTACAGCTTATTCAACCCTTCAGGAAGCATCCCTTTAGTTACCTAGAACAGACTATTGATAGTAAAAAAGTGAAAACGAACCATAATTATCACGACGTAAAAATTGTCATTTTAGAAAAGTTTTGTTGTTATAACCGTGGCTGGCACAATCAGCTTGCTATCATTGTTTTGATCTATTTTGTCTGAGAAAAGGAAAGCCTCAGTGCGCAGCCACTTTTTAGAAAATTGATATTGCTTGGCTCGGGAAAATTTAAAAAAAATTAGTAAATTAAGTTTATTTGAACAACTCATTTTCAATCGAGAAAAAATCTCATTTGATAATAAAACCAGCACTTTTCAATATTAGAGATATGTTTAAATTGATATGGGCTTGAGTATATTGACAATTTAACTTTTGTCAAGCATGATATTTTCTAATATCTTTTTTTCAAGTCTAATATTTTTTTGATTTAACTTGATCTGTGCTCGAGTATCTTGAGTTGTTTGGTGCCAAACTTTCTGGAAATTTTGAAGAATTGTGATTTTTTCTATGTTTTACTCTATTTTGTTTCACTATTTGAGTTATTTTTCAAGTTCTATAACATAAGTTTTTCCTGAATTTCTGAAACTCCCCGTTTATTGCAACTTTTTTGGTTCAGTCGATTTTTCAGGCTGCCCTATAATTCCTCGTGCATTCCAAGTTCTTCCTGAAAAAAATTATTCGAAATGATTTATGCGGAATTTCATGGCTATTTTGATTAATTGAACAGGTGAGACAAAATGCAGTTACAAAACTATGTCTCAGTTTCAAAATTCCAGCTTCTAGTTTCATATTTTTCTTAGCAATTGAAGCAAATACTTGCGAATGAGCCAAAAATGCGTATGCGAATGAGTATCAAGTTTGAAAATAGTTTTGGAAAAACAAAAAGAATTTTGCAAGATGAACAAACTAACAATTGTGAGCAGATTTGATCTTCATACTCTAGATCGCAACATCAAGAGTTTAGCTCAAATAACATGTAAAGCAACTAAAAAACTGGAAACTTGAAACGTGGTGTGATAGTGTAAAATAGCGCTAAAAAATATGTTTTTTTTTGTGATCTTTTCAAATAAAAGAATCCAGGGCAGATCTAGGGTTTTCTAGAACGGGAGACGGGGAGGGGGTTTTGATGGATTTTCAGGAAATTTCCTAAAATTTTGTTGAATTTTTTTAGGTTAACCAGCAGTTTTCCGGAGCGCTCCTATAACGCACGCTATAAAAACCTTGTTTGGACAAAACTTTCTGCGCCGCAGGCAAATCCAAAAAAACGGGTCAAAACTCTGGGCATTTTCGGAAAAATATTTTTTTTCGGTACGGGCTCTCCTTCAAAATTAAAATATATTGGTGCCAAGAGATCCTTAAGAAAAATTTTAGGGTTGGTCTCCGAATAAGAATGATGTCATTGATTAATATCAAAGGATAACCCTGTGATCGGTGAGAGGTTGAATCCCTGAGGGAAAAGGAGAGGGCGTCAGCCAACCCCTCCCCCTCAAATCCGCCCCTGAAAACAATGTTCCAAGCCTGAGTTTTATGAGGCAGAGAAAAGAAGGTGCCGGAAGTAGAGCCGGCCCCACATGAACCAAAAAAACCTGAGACCCAATGCAGAGATTGGGAATTTTATCTCGGGCAAATCGAAGAGTCACCCTTAACCAGGCAAGGTTGCCTGGTGCTTTTCCCCAGGGCTCGTATTTAGAAACATAGGGTCACTGAGTACTTCATAGCCATTTAGGAAAACTTGGGATATGAGTTTCACGGCCTCAAACTGATTAAACAATTTTTCATCTCCTCGATAAAACTGACATTCCTCATTGATTGAAGAAAACAGGTTTGAAACTTCGTAGTGTTTTGCTTAAATGAGTAACCGAAGGAATAAACAATTTCACATAATTGGTCGAAGAAATACTAAAAACAGTCATCTCCATTTAAAAAGAACCAAGAGAAGATCAATTTTAGTGTCTAAAAATCAATTTCAATCAGTTTAAGCAAAAATATATCTAATCAAAAAGGGTCAAACAAATGTAACGGGTCATCTCAAATCAATTTAGTTGGATTTTGTAAAATTTCTGATGGATTTTAATGAGTCCAAAAATCCATCCAAATTTATTTCAATCTATTTTTCAGACACCTAAACCGATCCAATACTTACAGAAAAGATCGATTTAGACCGATTTACAATCCACTTTAGTTCGTTAAATCTACATTGTTAATCAGTTTGGATTGATTTAAAATTATTTAAAATCAATTTGAATTAATCTGAAACCGTTTTTGTAAGTGCGAGTATACTTACAACTGAACAGACTTGTTATATACTCCCAAAAATTCATTCTTATAATCCCAAAACAGAAGCGCTCACACTTGTCCTCTAGAAATCACAATGATGAAGCTTACTGATTATGAAGTTAAAAAATCAAAAAAAAGTGATCAACTGGTTAAAAAAACTTTTCCCTCCAGTTTTGGTCTAACAAAAGATACAAAACCGAGCTGACAAAAATGCCTATTATAAAATTTTTACTATGAAAACAATGCTTATCATTCTATTTTATACTATTGCATAGACCAAAAAAATTGATAGTATGAAATATGCGTGATAAACATTGTTTCATACTTTGTAATTATATAATTTTTCCTCATTTTGGAATTAAATAATAAGATTTTGTAATACTTTGTATCACGAAACTTTTATAAAAGTAGCAAAAGCATTTTTTGCTCTATGAATTTGCATGATAAGCATTTTTTCCTTACTATGAAGCTGTATGATAAGCATTTTTTCATTCAAAAAATATGAAATTTTTTGTTATAAAGTTTTGTGTTTCATCGGAAACACATTAACCAAGCATTTACTGCCATACAAAACACCCAGAGTGTAACTGAAACTCAATTGTAACTGCATTTGTCATGTTTGTTATCAGTTTCACACAGAATTACATACCAAACTTTTTTGGTGGTTGAGCAAAAAGGCCTGTTTTTTTCTTAGAAATTTGTCTTTATCTTAAAATTTGAAGACAAAAAAGTTGAGATTTTTTAAAACTTGCTCAGATTTTTGGAATTTTTGAGTTTAAACCTGGACTACGTTATAGACTCAAAAAGTCAAATTTTGCGTGCATTTTTTTTTACTAAATGTACATTTGAGTACAGAAACAAGTTTGAAAACAAGAAAAGGGGAAAGCTAACCTCAATTTTGTTTTTTGATTTTGTATAGAAAAAGGCATGACATACTATTTTCATACATGAATTGTATGATCAGCATTTTTTTTTTAGAAAAAAAATTTTTTTTGTGGCAAAGTTGCTCTCATGTAGCTAAAACTACCACAAGTTTGTCAAAACTACCACTAATTTGCCAAAATTACCACCAAAGCTATTAAAAATACATTTCGAAGAAAAAAGATTGAAAAATGCTTGTCACACATTTTTTCTATGAAATTGTATGATAAGCATTTTTTCTCTGAATGTCAACCGGGGTTATCGGATGTACCAATAAGGAGCTCCGAATATCCAGATGAAGATGTGACATTTTGATATGAATCTGGAGTGCGACAGTTTAGCTGAACTGACAAAAGTAATATAACCAAATTTCTCTATCTTAACTTAATTTTTCGAATGAAGTTCTCTTTGGTATTTTGCAATTAGTTTATCATAAAAATGTTATTCTTTCTATTCGTTTTCTTAGTCAATGCCTCGATCTACTTGAGTAGACTGGTGTGGAGCTAGATCTTTGCTGGTGTTTTTTGTGCAGATAACTGTACGTGAATTTTTTAATCTCAAGGTTGAATTTAGTTGGTTTAGCATTGGTTGATTTTACAGTTTTATGATTTAAAAGGGCGAAAATAACTTTTTTTAAAATATGATTTCAGATGGCTTGCTGTTTTTCTGCTTCGCTTTTTGCTATATGCTATGTGTATTCGGTATGGAATCTCAACAATTTTGTAGTTTGAACTTGATTATCAAGTTGTTAGTTAATTATGTAAAAACTTCAATGAACTTTTTGATTTTGCAGCGAATTTAAGATCTTTCCAGCCTGTCTAAGCATATGCTATCTAACCCCCTGCCCCTGTTAATTAACAACGAGTTATGGGGGACCAAATTTGTTAAGACATCATGGGAAGCAGACAGTTAACAAGAGCTAGTTGATTTTGTAATTTTAACAAAGTAGTTTCACGTGTTGCCGCTGCACTGTAGGATAGCTAAGATAATTTCCAACAGCAACTTTTTAGGTATAATTCTGCTAAAGAAAATCAAGGCTAAGTTGAAAATTCAATCAGGAACCATTGATTTTTGCAGGCAGAGCCTTTCATTTTGTGATTTACCTTCAGGTCAAGCAGCACAAAAAAAAACATTACAAAGAGGCAAAACTGAGCAATGCGCCACTTGCGATACAAAACTGATTGATTATCATTAAAACCAAACGGGAAAAAGATAAAATGAAAATAAAACTTCAAATGTTTTTTTTTGTCCATGAAAATTGCAGCAAAGTATCAAAAGCCCAAAGTATCAAAAAAAATACCTGTTCCAATGAAACTAAACAAGAAGTTTTTGGAACGAGAGAAAAAAAATAAAAAATCGACTACTTGGAGCAGTTTTTTAAGCTGACAAAATTAAGCAGACAGACAATAATCTAAATTAGCCGAAACTTTTCAAAAAGCAAAAAAAAAGAGTCTCGACTAGAATCGAACTCCCGAGTTTTGTTATCTCTTAAATGGCTGTTAAAGTAACTTGAAAGAAAAAACTAAGCAATGAGAACTAAGTCGACAAAAACAAACAGGCGGACGATAACCAGAAAAAGCAAAAAGACTGTAGTTAACAAACAAAAAAACAGTTCCCGGCTAAATTCGGACCAACAAGCTTTGCCGCCTCAAGCAGTTGTGTTACTTCTATGCCAGTTGTTCCCTCCGTATGGTTGATCGAAATTAATTTTATAATTAGCAAGCTGTAACAAAGTCGACAAGAGAAGAACATAATCAAACTATAAAAAAAAAAATTCCCCACAAAAAACTCCCAAACAAAAAATGTTCGACTCTCAAACGCAGCAAAAGGAACTCACTCAGTAAACAAAAAAAGCCAAAACCGATTGAGTGGAAAAAACGAAATTCAAACGAAAAACATTTCACAAATCGATTTGAAAAATTACAACAAATGAAAAAATGATTTTTTTAGCCGACAAAATATAAGGAGACAAATATGAGGCCGACAATTTTTATTAAAAACAGAAAATTTCCGTTTCAAAACAAAACAGGTCCTGGTCAAATTCAAACCTATGCTCTTTGCCGTCCGAGGTGTAGTTGTTGCCTCCAGGCTGTGTGCCAGATATACCAAAAAACTCGAATTCTTTAAGAACCAAGGTACCAACAGAAGTTCAAATGAATTCAAGTTATTACTTAGTAAATAGTAACGGGAAAAATTGTCTAGTACCCGGTAGCAAAACCCTTGCTTATCGCAATGGTAAAAAAAATCCTAGATTGTGTTTTTATTTTGTTTTGATAGTTAACAAGTTCAAAAATTAAAAACGGTACGTAGACCATAACCGACACATGGTTCGAACTCATCGTCGAAACATATGTCGAGCACAATCTAACGGTCTTTCCCATTATAGTGACCAACTGAAACAACTCTGAAACAACTGATGTGCTCTTGTTCATCAGCTCATTCATACAGTTACGATTATATATGCATTTAAAAAAACGCTCAATCTCTTTCATGGGCGTGTTTGTTTATTTGATATAATTTATTTACTGGGGCTATAGTGGGAAAGACCCCAATTTAACTATACGCTGAGCTGAGCCAAACATTATTTGATCACGATAAAAAAAAACAGGTCGAGTGCACTCAAAGCATAGGTCGAGCAAATCTTGAAAAACCAGCACACTGAAAAAACGTTGAAATCATTGTCGAAATTTACAGTTTGGTTGACCATGATCGAAACATACGTCAAGCCCGGTCAAAATAGACTCGATTTTTAAAATTTTATTTTAATTTTTTTAAATAGTTTCTATCACAAACTTGACAGTTTGGGCAAAACTTTTCAAGCTCTAAAAACAACTGAATCAGAGAGTGCGGCAGAAACAAACACAGTTATTTTAAAGAAAATTGTTTAAGCAACCGCAAATAGTTCTCTGGGGTTCCTTTTTAGATACTGGGCGCTAATAGTTCTGCAAATAGACGATAAAATAACTATTTTTTATAACTATTATAACTATATAACGAAAACTATAACTTTTTTTTGCAATGGTTTTGTTATTTTTGATGCTAGTGGAAAAACATAAATGAAATTTATACATAGTATTATCATAATGTTTTTGTACTGCTTACTTGCAAATGATTCTAGTCATTCTATTTATAATTCACCCTGAAGAACGAACTCAAAGGCAGAAATTATAATTTTAACAGAAACTACAATTATAATAATAGGGGCGGATCTAGGATCTTCTCAAGGGGGTGGCGGATTATCAAAATAATTTCAACTTTTTGGAATTTGTCGACTTTTGCGACTTTTTTTTGGAAAAAAAACAGGCCAATTAAGTGTTTTTAAGCACTTTTTTGCATAATTTTGACCAAATAAATTGCGTTTTTTTCGACGCGCACTCCTCAAAATTTATAAATTTCGGCACCAAAATCGCCTTTAGAAAAATTTTAGGGTGAAACAGCCAAAAATTGATGTCTCGAAATTGTGCAAAGGTCTGGGTCGGCAAAGGGTCGAATCCCTTAAGAATAAAAAGCGTCCACCTGCCCCACTCCTCCCCCCCCCCCCTAAATCCTCTGGTGATTTTAGATGTGATATTTTCATTAAACGTCTAATCAAACCTCGATTACGGTTGAAATATGCATCAACACGGTAAAAATGCACAGTTAGATTTGACAAAAGTGTTTTTTTTTATAATAGTGTTAACGATTCATTTGCTTGCTAGCCAAAAATTAACTAACTTTTTTTTGAAATTGAACTGAATTTGAATTCGATGTAGGTCTGAATAATTACAGATTACGGTTGAAATATGCATCAACACGGTAAAAATACACAATTAGATTTGACAAAAGTGTTTTTTTTATAATAGTGTTAACGATTCATTTGCTTGCAAGGGCACTAAAATGAAAACTATTGATAGTAAAAAAGTGAAAACGAACCATAATTATCACGACGTAAAAATTGTCATTTTAGAAAATTTTGTTGTTATAACCGTGGCTGGCACAATCAGCTTGCTATCATTGTTTTGATCTATTTTGTCTGAGAAAAGGAAAGCCTCAGTGCGGATAATCCTAGATCCGCCCCAAACCTCGATTACGGTTGAAATATGCATCAAAACGGTAAAAATACACAATTAGATTTGACAAAAGTGTTTTTTTTTATAATAGTGTTAACGATTCATTTGCTTGCAAGGGCACTAAAATGAAAACTATTGATAGTAAAAAAGTGAAAACGAACCATAATTATCACGACGTAAAAATTGTCATTTTAGAAAATTTTGTTGTTATAACCGTGGCTGGAACAATCAGCTTGCTATCATTGTTTTGATCTATTTTGTCTGAGAAAAGGAAAGCCTCAGTGCGCAGCCACTTTTTAGAAAATTGATATTGCTTGGCTCGGGAAATTTAAAAAAAAATTAGTAAATTAAATTTATTTAAACAACTCATTTTCAATCGAGAAAAAATCTCATTTGGTAATAAAACCAGCACTTTTCAATATTAGAGCTTTGGACACTGAAAGTAACCAAATTGAATAAAGTTTGAATATTTTTGTCGAGAAATTTGGTCAAATCGTACCCCAGTCCCGGCGACAATGCCATAGTGGAATCTGGTTTGTGTCGAACAAAAAATAATTGCTTTTTTTAGTAAAAACATAACCAATTATAGTCGAGACGTTTAAAATGCAACAACGAAAGCCAAGCAGAACATTCATCCTATTCAAAATGCTCTTGAAGCTCCTACGTAAACATGCGTAAGATCCTACGTAAAAAGTCCTACGTAACATGCTTGTAAATTTTTTTTTTCATAAACTCGCCACAATGTTAAATTTTTTTCTTCCTTAAAAATATTCTCAGCCATATCAGCTGTAAAATCTAAGCGGTGTAGTAGTTCTATCTTTGTTTATTGTAAAAGATTAAACACCATGCAAAAACAAACTACCCGATTAAAATTTCTCTTGAAAAAGCGCTAGTGTTAAAACTTAAATTTTGTCATGCATGATATTTTCTCAAATTTTTTTTCTCAAATCTAATTTTTTCTCAAATTAAATTGATATGGGCTTGAGTATATTGACAATTTAACTTTTGTCAAGCATGATATTTTCTAATATCTTTTTTTCAAGTCTAATATTTTTTTGAATTAATTTGATCTGTGCTCGAGTATCTTGAGTTGTTTGGTGCCAAACTTTCTGGAAATTTTGAAGAATTGTGATTTTTTTCAATGTTTTACTCTATTTTGTTTCACTATTTGAGTTATTTTTCAAGTTCTATAACATACGTTTTTCCTGAATTTCTGAAACTCCCCGTTTATTGCAACTTTTTTGGTTCAGTCGATTTTTCAGGCTGCCCTATAATTCCTCGTGCATTCCAAGTTCTTCTTGAAAAAAATTATTCGAAATGATTTATGCGGAATTTCATGGCTATTTTGATAAATTGAACAGGTGAGACAAAATGCAGTTACAAAAATATGTCTCAGTTTCAAAATTCCAACTTCTAGTTTCATATTTTTCTTAGCAATTGAAGCAAATACTTGCGAATGAGCCAAAAATGCGTATGCGAATGAGTATCAAGTTTGAAAATAGTCTTGGAAAAACAAAAAGAATTTTGCAAGATGAACAAACTAACAATTGTGAGCAGATTTGATCTTCATACTCTAGATCGCAACATCACGAATTTAGCTCAAATAACAAGTAAAGCAACTAAAAAACTGGAAACTTGAAACGTGGTGTGATAGTGTAAAATAGCGCTAAAAAATATGTTTTTTTTGTGATCTTTTCAAATAAAAGAATCCAGGGCAGATCTAGTTTTCTAGAAGGGGAGACGGGGAGGGGGTTTTGATGGATTTTCAGGAAATTTCCTAAAATTTTGTTGAATTTTTTTAGGTTAACCAGCAGTTTTCCGGAGCGCTCCTATAACGCACGCTATAAAAACCTTGTTTGGACAAAACTTTCTGCGCCGCAGGCAAATCCAAAAAAAACGGGTCAAAACTCTGGGCATTTTCGGAAAAATATTCAACCGGGGTTATCGGATGTACCAATAAGGAGCTCCGAATATCCAGATGAAGATGTGACATTTTGATATGAATCTGGAGTGCGACAGTTTAGCTGAACTGACAAAAGTAATATAACCAAATTTCTCTATCTTAACTTAATTTTTCAAATGAAGTTCTCTTTGGTATTTTGCAATTAGTTTATCATAAAAAAGTTATTCTTTCTATTCGTTTTCTTAGTCAATGCCTCGATCTACTTGAGTAGACTGGTGTGGAGCTAGATCTTTCCTGGTGTTTTTTGTGCAGATGTCTGTACGTGAATTTTTTAATCTCAAGGTTGAATTTAGTTGGTTTAGCATTGGTTGATATTACAGTTTTATGATTTAAAAGGGCGAAAATAACTTTTTTTAAAATATGATTTCAGATGGCTTGCTGTTTTTCTGCTTCGCTTTTTGCTATATGATATGTGTATTCGGTATGGAATCTCAACAATTTTGTAGTTTGAACTTGATTATCAAGTTGCTAGTTAATTATGTAAAAACTTCAATTAACTTTTTGATTTTGCAGCGAATTTAAGATCTTTCAAGCCTGTCTAAGCATATGCTATCTAACCCCCTGCCCCTGTTAATTAACAACGAGTTATGGGGGACCAAATTTGTTAAGACATCATGGGAAGCAGATAGTTAACAAGAGCTGGTTGATTTTGTAATTTCAAAAAAGTAGTTTCACGTGTTGCCGCTGCACTGTAGGATAGCTAAGATAATTTCCAACAGCAACTTTTTAGGTATAATTCTGCTAAAGAAAATCAAGGCAAAGTTGAAAATTCAATCAGGAACCCTTGATTTTTGCAGGCAGAGCCTTTCATTTTGTGATTTACCTTCAGGTCAAGCAGCACAAAAAAACATTACAAAGAGGCAAAGCTGAGCAATGCGCCACTTGCGATACAAAACTGATTGATTATCATTAAAACCAAACGGGAAAAAGATAAAATGAAAATAAAACTTCAAATGTTTTTTTTTGTCCATGAAAATTGCAGCAAAGTATCAAAAGCCCAAAGTATCAAAAAAAATACCTGTACCAATGAAACTAAACAAGAAGTTTTTGGAACGAGAGAAAAAAAAATAAAAAATCGACTACTTGGAGCACTTTTTTAAGCTGACAAAATTAAGCAGACAGACAATAATCTAAATTAGCCGAAACTTTTCAAAAAGCAAAAAAAAGAGTCTCGACTAGAATCGAACTCCCGGGTTTTGTTGTCTTTTACATGGCTGTTAAAGTAACTTGAAAGAAAAAGTCAAGCAATGGGAACTAAGCCGACAAAAATAAACAAGCGGACGATAACCAGAAAAAGCAAAAAGACTGTAGTTAACAAAAAAAAACAGTTCCCGGCTAAATTTGGACCAACAAGCTTTGCGGCCTCAAGCAGTTGTGTTACTTCTATGCCAGTTGTTCCCTCCGTATGGTTGATCGAAATTAATTTTATAACGTCGACAAGAGAAGAACATAATCAATCTATAAAAAAAAATTTTTCCCCACAAAAAACTCCCAAACAAAAAATGTTCGACTCTCAAACGCAGCAAAAGGAACTCACTCAGTAAACAATAAAAGCCAAAACCGATTGAGTGGAAAAAACGAAATTCAAACGAAAAACATTTCACAAATCGATTTGAAAAATTACAACAAATAAAAAAATGATATTTTTAGCCGACAAAATATAAGCAGACAAATATGAGGCCGACAATTTTTATTAAAAACAGAAAATTTCCGTTTCAAAACAAAACAGGTCCTGGTCAAATTCGAACCTATGGTCTTTGCCGTCCGAGGTGTAGTTGTTGCCTCCAGGCTGTGTGCCAGATATACCAAAAAAACTCGAATTCTTTAAGAACCAAGGTACCAACAGAAGTTCAAATGAATTCAAGTTATTACTTAGTAATCAGTAACGGGAAAAATTGTCTAGTACTCAATAGCAAAACCCTTGCTTATCGCAATGGTAAAAAAAATCCTAGATTGTGTTTTTATTTTGTTTTGATAGTTAACAAGTTCAAAAATTAAAAACGGTAATAATAGGGGCGGATCTAGGATCTTCTCAAGGGGTGGCGGATTTTCAAAATTATTACAACTTTTTGGAATTTGTGGAAAAAAAACAGGCCAATTAAGTGTTTTTAAGCACTTTTTTGCATAATTTTGACCAAATAAATCGCGTTTTTTTCGACGCGCACTCCTCAAAATTTATAAATTTCGGCGCCAAAATCGCCTTTAGAAAAATTTTAGGATGAGACAGCCAAAAACTGATGTCTCGAAATTGTGCAAAGGTCTGGGTCGGCAGGGGGTCGAATCCCTTAAGAATAAAAAAGCGTCCACCTGCCCCACCCCCTCCTCCCCTAAATCCTCTGGTGATTTTAGATGTGATATTTTCATTAAACGTCTAATCAAACCTCGATTACGGTTGAAATATGCATCAACACGGTAAAAATACACAATTAGATTTGACAAAAGTGTTTTTTTTATAATAGTGTTAACGATTCATTTGCTTGCTAGCCAAAAATTGGCTAACTTTTTTTTGAAATTGAACTGAATTTGAATTCGATGTAGGTCTGAATAATTACAGATTTTTTATCAAAAAAATGAAATATCTACATCACAAAGGCTTTACAGCTTATTCAACCCTTCAGGAAGCATCCCTTTAGTTACCTAGAACAGGCAAAGGGAACTAAATGAAAACTATTGATAGTAAAAAAGTGAAAACGAACCATAATTATCACGACGTAAAAATTGTCATTTTAGAAAATTTTGTTGTTATAACCGTGGCTGGCACAATCAGCTTGCTATCATTGTTTTGATCTATTTTGTCTGAGAAAAGGAAAGCCTCAGTGCGCAGCCACTTTTTAGAAAATTGATATTGCTTGGCTCGGGAAAATTTAAAAAAAATTAGTAAATTAAGTTTATTTAAACAACTCATTTTCAACCGAGAAAAAATCTAATTTGATAATAAAACCAGCACTTTTCAATATTAGAGCTTTGGACACTGAAAGTAACCAAATTGAATAAAGTTTGAATATTTTTGTCGAGAAATTTGGTCAAATCGTACCCCAGTCCCGGCGACAATGCCATAGTGGAATCTGGTTTGTGTCGAACAAAAAATAATTGCTTTTTTTAGTAAAAACATAACCAATTATAGTCGAGACGTTTAAAATGCAACAACGAAAGCCAAGCAGTACATTCATCCTATTCAAAATGCTTTTGAAGCTCCTACGTAAACATGCGTAAGATCCTACGTAAAAAGTCCTACGTAACATGCTTGTAATTTTTTTTTCATAAACTCGCCACAATGTTAAATTTTTTTCTTCCATAAAAATATTCTCAGCCATATCAGCTGTAAAATCTAAGCGGTGTAGTAGTTCTATCTTTGTAAAAGATTGAACACCATGCAAAAACAAACTACCCGATTAAAATTTCTCTTGAAAAAGCGCTAGTGTTACAACTTAAGTTTTGTCATGCATGATATTTTCTCAAATTTTTTTCTCAAATCTAATTTTTTCTCAAATTAAATTGATATGGGCTTGAGTATATTGACAATTTAACTTTTGTCAAGCATGATATTTTCTAATATCTTTTTTTCAAGTCTAATATTTTTTTGATTTAACTTGATCTGTGCTCGAGTAACTTGATCTGTGCTCAAAATTCCAGCTTCTAGTTTCATATTTTTCTTAGCAATTGAAGCAAATACTTGCGAATGAGCCAAAAATGCGTATGCGAATGAGTATCAAGTTTGAAAATAATTTTGGAAAAACAAAATGAATTTTGCAAGATGAACAAACTAACAATTGTGAGCAGATTTGATCTTCATACTCTAGATCGCAACATCACGAGTTTAGCTCAAATAACATGTAAAGCAACTAAAAAACTGGAAACTTGAAACGTGGTGTGATAGTGTAAAATAGCGCTAAAAAATATGTTTTTTTTTGTGATGTTTTCAAATAAAAGAATCCAGGGCAGATCTAGGGTTTTCTAGAAGGGGAGACGGGAAGGGGGTTTTGATGGATTTTCAGGAAATTTCCTAAAATTTTGTTGAATTTTTTTAGGTTAACCAGCAGTTTTCCGGAGCGCTCCTATAACGCACGCTATAAAAACCTTGTTTGGACAAAACTTTCTGCGCCGCAGGCAAATCCAAAAAAAAACGGGTCAAAACTCTGGGCATTTTCGGAAAAATATTTTTTTTCGGTACGCGCTCTCCTTCAAAATTAAAATATATTGGTGCCAAGAGATCCTTAAGAAAAATTTTAGGGTTGGTCTCCGAATAAGAATGATGTCATTGATTAATATCAAAGGATAACCCTGTGATCGGTGAGAGGTTGAATCCCTGAGGGAAAAGGAGAGGGCGTCAGCCAACCCCTCCCCCTCAAATCCGCCCCTGAAAACAATGTTCCAAGCCTGAGTTTTATGAGGCAGAGAAAAGAAGGTGCCGGAAGTAGAGCCGGCCCCACATGAACCAAAAAAACCTGAGACCCAATGCAGAGATTGGGAATTTTATCTCGGGCAAATCGAAGAGTCACCCTTAACCAGGCAAGGTTGCCTGGTGCTTTTCTCCAGGGCTCATATTTAGAAACATAGGGTCACTGAGTACTTCATAGCCATTTAGGAAAACTTGGGATATGAGTTTCACGGCCTCAAACTGATTAAACAATTTTTCATCTCCTCGATAAAACTGACATTCCTCATTGATTGAAAACAGGTTTGAAACTTCGTAGTGTTTTGCTTAAATGAGTAACCGAAGGGTTAAACAATTTCACATAATTGGTCGAAGAAATACTAAAAACAGTCATCTCCATTTAAAAAGAACCATGAGAAGATCAATTTTAGTGTCTAAAAATCAATTTCAATCAGTTTAAGCAAAAATGCATCTAATCAAAAAGGGTCAAACAAATGTAACGGGTCATCTCAAATCAATTTAGTTGGATTTTGTAAAATTTCTGATGGATTTTAATGAGTCCAAAAATCCATCCAAATTTATTTCAATCTATTTTTCAGACACCTAAACCGATCCAATACTTACAGAAAAGATCGATTTAGACCGATTTACAATCCACTGTAGTTCATTAAATCTACATTGTTAATCAGTTTGGATTGATTTAAAATTATTTAAAATCAATTTGAATTAATTTGAAACCGTTTTTGTAAGTGCGAGTATACTTACAACTGAACAGACTTGTTATATACTCCCAAAAATTCATTCTTATAATCCCAAAACAGAAGCGCTCACACTTGTCCTCTAGAAATCACAATGATGAAGCTAACAAGAAGCAATAGTTTGCTTACTGATTAAGAAATTAAAAAATAAAAAAAAAGTGATCAACTGGTTAAAAAAACTTTTCCCTCCAGTTTTGGTCTAACAAAAGATACGAAACCGAGCTGACAAAAACGCCTATTATAAAATTTTTACAATGAAAACAATGCTTATCATTCTATTTTATACTATTGCATAGACCAAAAAAAATTGATAGTATGAAATATGCGTGATAAACAATGTTTCATACTTTGTAATTATGTAATTTTTCCGCATTTTGGAATTAAATAACAAGATTTTGTAATACTTTGTATCACGAAAATTTTATAAAAGTAGCAAACGCAATTTTTGCTTTATGAAATTGCATGATAAGCATTTTTTCTTTACTATGAAGCTGTATGATAAGCATTTCTTCATTCAAAAAATATGAAATTTTTTGTTATAACGTTTTGTGTTTCATCGCAAACACATTAACCAAGCATTTACTGCCATACAAAACACCCAGAGTGTAACTGAAACTCAATTGTAACTGCATTTGTCATGTTTGTTATCAATTTCACACAGAATTACATACCAAACTTTTTTGGTGGTTGAGCAAAAAGGCCTGTTTTTTTCTTAGAAATTTGTCTTTATCTTAAAATTTGAAAACAAAAAAGTTGAGATTTTTTAAAACTTGCTCAGATTTTTGGAATTTTTGAGTTTAAACCTGGACTACGTTATAGACTCAAAAAGTCAAATTTTGCATGCATTTTTTTTACTAAATGTACATTTGAGTACAGAAACAAGTTTGAAAACAAGAAAAGGGGAAAACTAACCTCAATTTTGTTTTTTTATTTTGTATATAAAAAGGCATGACATACTATTTTCATACATGAATTGTATGATCAGCATTTTTTTTTAGAAAAAAAATTTTTTTTTGTGGCAAAGTTGCTCTCATGTAGCTAAAACTACCACAAGTTTGTCAAAACTATCACTAATTTGCCAAAATTACCACCAAAGCTATTAAAATAAATTTCGAAGAAAAAAGATTGAAAAATGCTTGTCACACAATTTTTTCTATGAAATTGTATGATAAGCATTTTTTCTCTGAATTTCAACCGGGGTTATCGGATGTACCAATAAGGAGCTCCGAATATCCAGATGAAGATGTGACATTTTGATATGAATCTGGAGTGCGACAGTTTAGCTGAACTGACAAAAGTAATATAACCAAATTTCTCTATCTTAACTTAATTTTTCAAATGAAGTTCTCTTTGGTATTTTGCAATTAGTTTATCATAAAAAAGTTATTCTTTCTATTCGTTTTCTTAGTCAATGCCTCGATCTACTTGAGTAGACTGGTGTGGAGCTAGATCTTTGCTGGTGTTTTTTGTGCAGATGTCTGTACGTGAATTTTTTAATCTCAAGGTTGAATTTAGTTGGTTTAGCATTGGTTGATTTTACAGTTTTATGATTTAAAAGGGCAAAAATAACTTTTTTTAAAATATGATTTCAGATGGCTTGCTGTTTTTCTGCTTCGCTTTTTGCTATATGATATGTGTATTCGGTATGGAATCTCAACAATTTTGTAGTTTGAACTTGATTATCAAGTTGCTAGTTAATTATGTAAAAGCTTCAATTAACTTTTTGATTTTGCAGCGAATTTAAGATCTTTCAAGCCTGTCTAAGCATATTCTATCTAACCCCCTGCCCCTGTTAATTAACAACGAGTTATGGGGGACCAAATTTGTTAAGACATCATGGGAAGCAGATAGTTAACAAGAGCTGGTTGATTTTGTAATTTTAAAAAAGTAGTTTCACGTGTTGCCGCTGCACTGTAGGATAGCTAAGATAATTTCCAACAGCAACTTTTTAGGTATAATTCTGCTAAAGAAAATCAAGGCAAAGTTGAAAATTCAATCAGGAACCCTTGATTTTTGCAGGCAGAGCCTTTCATTTTGTGATTTACCTTCAGGTCAAGCAGCACAAAAAAACATTACAAAGAGGCAAAGCTGAGCAATGCGCCACTTGCGATACAAAACTGATTGATTATCATTAAAACCAAACGGGAAAAAGATAAAATGAAAATAAAACTTCAAATGTTTTTTTTTGTCCATGAAAATTGCAGCAAAGTATCAAAAGCCCAAAGTATCAAAAAAAAATACCTGTACCAATGAAACTAAACAAGAAGTTTTTGGAACGAGAGAAAAAAAAATAAAAAATCGACTACTTGGAGCACTTTTTTAAGCTGACAAAATTAAGCAGACAGACAATAATCTAAATTAGCCGAAACTTTTCAAAAAGTAAAAAAAAGAGTCTCGACTAGAATCGAACTCCCGTTTTTTGTTGTCTCTTAAATGGCTGTTAAAGTAACTTGAAAGAAAAAACTAAGCAATGAGAACTAAGCCGACAAAAACAAACAGGCGGACGATAACCAGAAAAAGCAAAAAGACTGTAGTTAACAAACAAAAAAACAGTTCCCGGCTAAATTCGGACCAACAAGCTTTGCCGCCTCAAGCAGTTGTGTTACTTCTATGCCAGTTGTTCCCTCCGTATGGTTGATCGAAATTAATTTTATAATTAGCAAGCTGTAACAAAGTCGACAAGAGAAGAACATAATCAAACAATAAAAAAAAAATTTCCCCACAAAAAACTCCCAAACAAAAAATGTTCGAGTCTCAAACGCAGCAAAAGGAACTCACTCAGTAGACAATAAAAGCCAAAACCGATTGAGTAGAAAAAACGAAATTCAAACGAAAAACATTTCACAATTCGATTTGAAAAATTACAACAAATAAAAAAATGATTTTTTTAGCCGACAAAATATAAGCAGACAAATATGAGGCCGACAATTTTTATTAAAAACAGAAAATTTCCGTTTCAAAACAAAACAGGTCCTGGTCAAATTCGAACCTATGGTCTTTGCCGTCCGAGGTGTAGTTGTTGCCTCCAGGCTGTGTGCCAGATATACCAAAAAACTCGAATTCTTTAAGAACCAAGGTACCAACAGAAGTTCAAATGAATTCAAATTATTACTTAGTAAATAGTAACGGGAAAAATTGTCTAGTACCCGGTAGCAAAACCCTTGCTTATCGCAATGGTAAAAAAAATCCTAGATTGTGTTTTTATTTTGTTTTGATAGTTAACAAGTTCAAAAATTAAAAACGGTACATAGACCATAACCGACACATGGTTCGAACTCATCGTCGAAACATATGTCGAGCACAATCTAACGGTCTTTCCCATTATAGTGACCAACTGAAACAACTCTGAAACAACTGATGTGCTCTTGTTCATCAGCTCATTCATAGAGTTACGATTATATATGCATTTAAAAAAACGCTCAATCTCTTTCATGCGCATGTTTGTTTATTTGATATGATTTATTTACTGGGGCTATAGTGGGAAAGACCCCAATTTAACTATACGCTGAGCTCAGCCAAACATTATTTGATCACGATAAAAAAAAACAGGTCGAGTGCACTCAAAGCATAGGTCGAGCAAATCTTGAAAAACCAGCACACTGAAAAAATGTTGAAATCATTGTCGAAATTTACAGTTTGGTTGACCATGATCGAAACATACGTCAAGCCCGGTCAAAATAGACTCGATTTTTAAAATTTTTTTTTAATTTTTTTAAATAGTTTCTATCACAAACTTGACAGTTTGGGCAAAACTTTTCAAGCTCTAAAAACAACTGAATCAGAGAGTGCGGCAGAAACAAACACAGTTATTTTAAAGAAAATTGTTTAAGCAACCGCAAATAGTTTTCTGGGGTTCCTTTTTAGATACTGAGCGCTAATAGTTCTGCAAATAGACGATAAAATAACTATTTTTTATAACTATTATAACTATATAACGAAAACTATAACTATTTTTTGCAATGGTTTTGTTATTTTTGATGCAAGTGGAAAAACATAAATGAAATTTATACATAGTATTATCATAATGTTTTTGTACTGCTTACTTGCAAATGATTCTAGTCATTCTATTTATAATTCACCCTGAAGAACGAACTCAAAGGCAGAAATTATAATTTTAACAGAAACTACAATTATAATAATAGGGGCGGATCTAGGATCTTCTCAAGGGGGTGGCGGATTTTCAAAATAATTTCAACTTTTTGGAATTTGTCGACCTTTGTCGACTTTTTTTTTGGAAAAAAAAACAGGCCAATTAAGTGTTTTTAAGCACTTTTTTGCATAATTTTGACCAAATAAATCGCGTTTTTTTCGACGCGCACTCCTCAAAATTTATAAATTTCGGCGCCAAAATCGCCTTTAGAAAAATTTTAGGGTGAGACAGCCAAAAACTGATGTCTCGAAATTGTGCAAAGGTCTGGGTCGGCAGGGGGTCGAATCCCTTAAGAATAAAAAAGCGTCCACCTGCCCCACCCCTCCTGCCCTAAATCCTCGTTGTGATATTTTCATTAAACGTCTAATCAAACCTCGATTACGGTTGAAATATGCATCAACACGGTAAAAATACACAATTAGATTTGACAAAAGTGTTTTTTTTATAATAGTGTTAACGATTCATTTGCTTGCAAGGGCACTAAAATGAAAACTATTGATAGTAAAAAAGTGAAAACGAACCATAATTATCACGACGTAAAAATTGACATTTTAGAAAAGTTTGGTTGTTATAACCGTGGCTGGCACAATCAGCTTGCTATCATTGTTTTGATCTATTTTGTCTGAGAAAAGTAAAGCCTCAGTGCGCAGCCACTTTTTAGAAAATTGATATTGCTTGGCTCGGGAAAATTTAAAAAAAATTAGTAAATTAAGTTTATTTAAACAACTCATTTTCAATCGAGAAAAAATCTCATTTGATAATAAAACCAGCACTTTTCAATATTAGACCTTTGGACACTGAAAGTAACCAAATTGAATAAAGTTTGAATATTTTTGTCGAGAAATTTGGTCAAATCGTACCCCAGTCCCGGCGACAATGCCATAGTGGAATCTGGTTTGTGTCGAACAAAAAATAATTGCTTTTTTTAGTAAAAACATAACCAATTATAGTCGAGACGTTTAAAATGCAACAACGAAAGCCAAGCAGAACATTCATCCTATTCAAAATGCTCTTGAAGCTCCTACGTAAACATGCGTAAGATCCTACGTAAAAAGTCCTACGTAACATGCTTGTATTTTTTTTTTCATAAACTCGCCACAAGGTTAAATTTTTTTCTTCCATAAAAATATTCTCAGCCATATCAGCTGTAAAATCTAAGCGGTGTAGTAGTTCTATCTTTGTTTATTGTAAAAGATTAAACACCATGCAAAAACAAACTACCCGATTAAAATTTCTCTTGAAAAAGCGCTTGTGTTAAAACTTAAATTTTGTCATGCATGATATTTTCTCAAATTTTTTTCTCAAATCTAATTTTTTCTCAAATTAAATTGATATGGGCTTGAGTATATTGACAATTTAACTTTTGTCAAGCATGATATTTTCTAATATCTTTTTTTCAAGTCTAATATTTTTTTGAATTAACTTGATCTGTGCTCGAGTATCTTGAGTTGTTTGGTGCCAAACTTTCAGGAAATTTTGAAGAATTGTGATTTTTTTTCTATGTTTTACTCTATTTTGTTTCACTATTTGAGTTATTTTTCAAGTTCTATAACATACGTTTTTCCTGAATTTCTGAAACTCTCCGTTTATTGCAACTTTTTTGGTTCAGTCGATTTTTCAGGCTGCCCTATAATTCCTCGTGCATTCCAAGTTCTTCTTGAAAAAAATTATTCGAAATGATTTATGCGGAATTTCATGGCTATTTTGATAAATTGAACAGGTGAAACAAAATGCAGTTACAAAAATATGTCTCAGTTTCAAAATTCCAACTTCTAGTTTCATTTTTTTCTTAGCAATTGAAGCAAATACTTGCGAATGAGCCAAAAATGCGTATGCGAATGAGTATCAAGTTTGAAAATAGTTTTGGAAAAACAAAAAGAATTTTGCAAGATGAACAAACTAACAATTGTGAGCAGATTTGATCTTCATACTCTAGATCGCAACATCACGAGTTTAGCTGAAATAACAAGTAAAGCAACTAAAAAACTGGAAACTTGAAACGTGGTGTGATAGTGTAAAATAGCGCTAAAAAATATGTTTTTTTTGTGATCTTTTCAAATAAAAGAATCCAGGGCAGATCTAGTTTTCTAGAAGGGGAGACGGGGAGGGGGTTTTGATGGATTTTCAGGAAATTTCCTAAAATTTTGTTGAATTTTTTTAGGTTAACCAGCAGTTTTCCGGAGCGCTCCTATAACGCACGCTATAAAAACCTTGTTTGGACAAAACTTTCTGCGCCGCAGGCAAATAAAAAAAAAACGGGTCAAAACTCTGGGCATTTTTGAAAAAATATTTTTTTTCGGTACGCGCTCTCCTTCAAAATTAAAATATATTGGTGCCAAGAGATCCTTAAGAAAAATTTTAGGGTTGGTCTCCGAATAAGAATGATGTCATTGATTAATAGCAAAGGATAACCCTGTGATCGGTGAGAGGTTGAATCCCTGAGGGAAAAGGAGAGGGCGTCAGCCAACCCCTCCCCCTCAAATCCGCCCCTGAAAACAATGTTCCAAGCCTGAGTTTTATGAGGCAGAGAAAAGAAGGTGCCGGAAGTAGAGCCGGCCCCACATGAACCAAAAAAAAACCTGAGACCCAATGCAGAGATTGGAAATTTTATCTCGGGCAAATCGAAGAGTCACCCTTAACCAGGCAAGGTTGCCTGGTGCTTTTCCCCAGGGCTCGTATTTAGAAACATAGGGTCACTGAGTACTTCATAGCCATTTAGGAAAACTTGGGATATGAGTTTCACGGCCTCAAACTGATTTAAAAAATTTTCATCTCCTCGACAAAACTGACATTCCTCATTGATTGAAAACAGGTTTGAAACTTCGTAGTGTTTTGCTTAAATGCGTAACCGAAGGGTTCAACAATTTCACATAATTGGTCGAAGAAATACTAAAAACACTCATCTCCATTTAAAAAGAACCATGAGAAGATCAATTTTAGTGTCTAAAAATCAATTTCAATCAGTTTAAGCAAAAATCTATCTAATCAAAAAGGGTCAAACAAATGTAACGGGTCATCTCAAATCAATTTAGTTGGATTTTGTAAAATTTCTGATGGATTTTAATGAGTCCAAAAATCCATCCAAATTTATTTCAATCTATTTTTCAGACACCTAAACCGATCCAATACTTACAGAAAAGATCGATTTAGACCGATTTACAATCCACTGTAGTTCGTTAAATCTACATTGTTAATCAGTTTGGATTGATTTAAAATTATTTAAAATCAATTTGAATTAATTTGAAACCGTTTTGTGTGTATACTTACAACTGAACAGACTTGTTATATACTCCCAAAAATTCATTCTTATAATCCCAAAACAGAAGCGCTCACACTTGTCCTCTAGAAATCACAATGATGAAGCTAACAAGAAGCAATAGTTTGCTTACTGATTAAGAAATTAAAAAATAAAAAAAAAGTGATCAACTGGTTAAAAAAACTTTTCCCTCCAGTTTTGGTCTAACAAAAGATACGAAACCGAGCTGACAAAAACGCCTATTATAAAATTTTTACAATGAAAACAATGCTTATCATTCTATTTTATACTATTGCATAGACCAAAAAAAATTGATAGTATGAAATATGCGTGATAAACAATGTTTCATACTTTGTAATTATGTAATTTTTCCGCATTTTGGAATTAAATAACAAGATTTTGTAATACTTTGTATCACGAAAATTTTATAAAAGTAGCAAACGCAATTTTTGCTTTATGAAATTGCATGATAAGCATTTTTTCTTTACTATGAAGCTGTATGATAAGCATTTCTTCATTCAAAAAATATGAAATTTTTTGTTATAACGTTTTGTGTTTCATCGCAAACACATTAACCAAGCATTTACTGCCATACAAAACACCCAGAGTGTAACTGAAACTCAATTGTAACTGCATTTGTCATGTTTGTTATCAATTTCACACAGAATTACATACCAAACTTTTTTGGTGGTTGAGCAAAAAGGCCTGTTTTTTTCTTAGAAATTTGTCTTTATCTTAAAATTTGAAAACAAAAAAGTTGAGATTTTTTAAAACTTGCTCAGATTTTTGGAATTTTTGAGTTTAAACCTGGACTACGTTATAGACTCAAAAAGTCAAATTTTGCATGCATTTTTTTTACTAAATGTACATTTGAGTACAGAAACAAGTTTGAAAACAAGAAAAGGGGAAAACTAACCTCAATTTTGTTTTTTTATTTTGTATATAAAAAGGCATGACATACTATTTTCATACATGAATTGTATGATCAGCATTTTTTTTTAGAAAATTTTTTTTTGTGGCAAAGTTGCTCTCATGTAGCTAAAACTACCACAAATTTGTCAAAACTATCACTAATTTGCCAAAATTACCACCAAAGCTATTAAAATAAATTTCGAAGAAAAAAGATTGAAAAATGCTTGTCACACAATTTTTTCTATGAAATTGTATGATAAGCATTTTTTCTCTGAATGTCAACCGGGGTTATCGGATGTAACAATAAGGAGCTCTGAATATCCAGATGAAGATGTGACATTTTGATACGAATCTGGAGTGCGACAGTTTAGCTGAACTGACAAAAGTAATGTAACCAAATTTCTCTATCTTAACTTAATTTTTCAAATGAAGTTCTCTTTGGTATTTTGCAATTAGTTTATCATAAAAAAGTTATTCTTTCTATTCGTTTTCTTAGTCAATGCCTCGATCTACTTGAGTTGACTGGTGTGGAGCTAGATCTTTGCTGGTGTTTTTTGTGCAGATGTCTGTACGTGAAATTTTTAATCTCAAGGTTGAATTTAGTTGGTTTAGCATTGGTTGATTTTACAGTTTTATGATATAAAAGGGCGAAAATAACTTTTTTTAAAATATGATTTCAGATGGCTTGCTGTTTTTCTGCTTCGCTTTTTGCTATATGCTATGTGTATTCGGTATGGAATCTCAACAATTTTGTAGTTTGAACTTGATTATCAAGGTGCTAATTAATTATGTAAAAACTTCAATTAACTTTTTGATTTTGCAGCAAATTTAAGATCTTTCCAGCTTGTCTAAGCATATGCTATCTAACCCCCTGCCCCTGTTAATTAACAACGAGTTATGGGGGACCAAATTTGTTAAGACATCATGGGAAGCAGATAGTTAACAAGAGCTGGTTGATTTTGTAATTTTAAAAAAGTAGTTTCACGTGTTGCCGCTGCACTGTAGGATAGCTAAGATAATTTCCAACAGCAACTTTTTAGGTATAGTTTTGCTAAAGAAAATCAAGGCAAAGTTGAAAATTCAATCAGGAACCATTGATTTTTGCAGGCAGAGCCTTTCATTTAGTGATTTACCTTCAGGTCAAGCAGCACAAAAAAACATTACAAAGAGGCAAAGCTGAGCAATGCGCCACTTGCGATACAAAACTGATTGATTATCATTAAAACCAAACGGGCAAAAGATAAAATGAAAATAAAACTTCAAATGTTTTTTTTGTCCATGAAAATTGCAGCAAAGTACCAAAAGCCCAAAGTATCAAAAAAAAATACCTGTACCAATGAAACTAAACAAGAAGTTTTTGGAACGATAGAAAAAAAATCGACTACTTGGAGCAGTTTTTTAAGCTGACAAAATTAAGCAGACAGACAATAATCTAAATTAGCCGAAACTTTTCAAAAAGCAAAAAAAGGAGTCTCGACTAGAATCGAACTCCCGGGTTTTGTTGTCTTTTTCATGGCTGTTAAAGTAACTTGAAAGAAAAAATCAAGCAATGGGAACTAAGCCGACAAAAATAATCAAGCGGACGATAACCAGAAAAAGCAAAAAGACTGTTAACAAAAAAAACAGTTCCCGGCTAAATTTTGACCAACAAGCTTTGCCGCCTCAAGCAGTTGTGTTACTTCTATGCCAGTTGTTCCCTCCGTATGGTTGATCGAATTTAATTTTATAATTAGCAAGCTGTAACAAAGTCGACAAGAGAAGAACATAATCAAACTATAAAAAAAAATTTTCCCCACAAAAAACTCCCAAACAAAAAATGTTCGACTCTCAAACGCAGCAAAAGGAACTCACTCAGTAAACAATAAAAGCCAAAACCGATTGAGTGGAAAAAACGAAATTCAAACGAAAAACATTTCACAAATCGATTTGAAAAATTACAACAAACAAAAAAATGATATTTTTAGCCGACAAAATATAAGCAGACAAATATGAGGCCGACAATTTTTATTAAAAACAGAAAATTTCCGTTTCAAAACAAAACAGGTCCTGGTCAAATTCGAACCTATGGTCTTTGCCGTCCGAGGTGTAGTTATTGCCTCCAGGCTGTGTGCCAGATATACCAAAAAAACTCGAATTCTTTAAGAACCAAGGTACCAACAGAAGTTCAATTGAATTCAAGTTATTACTTAGTAATCAGTAACGGGAAAAATTGTCTAGTACTCGGTAGCAAAACCCTTGCTTATCGCAATGGTAAAAAAAATCCTAGATTGTGTTTTTATTTTGTTTTGATAGTTAACAAGTTCAAAAATTCAAAACGGTACGTAGACCATAACCGAAACATGGTTCGAACTCATCGTCGAAACATATGTCGAGCACAATCTAACGGTCTTTCCCATTATAGTGACCAACTGAAACAACTCTGAAACAACTGATGGGCTCTTGATCATCAGCTCATTCATAGAGTTACGATTAATATATGCATTTAAAAAAATGCTCAATCTCTTTCATGTGCATGTTTGTTTATTTGATATGATTTATTTACTGGGGCTATAGTGGGAAAGACCCCAATTTAACTATACGCTGAGCTCAGCCAAACAATATTCGATCACGGTAAAAAAAAATCAGGTCGAGTGCACTCAAAGCATAGGTCGAGCAAATCTTGAAAAACCAGCACACTGAAAAAATGTTGAAATCATCGTCGAAATTTACAGTTTGGTTGACCATGATCGAAACATACGTCAAGCCCGGTCAAAATATACTCGATTTTTAAAATTTTTTTTTAAATTTTTTTTTATAGTTTCTATCACAAACTTGACAGTTTGGGCAAAACTTTTCAAGCCCTAAAAACAACTGAATCAGAGAGTGCGGCAGAAACAAACACAGTTATTTTAAAGAAAATTGTTTAAGCAACCGCAAATAGTTTTCTGGGGTTCCTTTTTAGATACTAAGCGCTAATAGTTCTGCAAACAGACGATAAAATAACTATTTTTTATAACTATTAAAACTATATAATGAAAATTATAACTATTTTTTGCAATAGTTTTGTTATTTTTGATGCAAGTGGAAAAACATAAATGAAATTTATGAATAGTATTATCTTAATGTTTTTGTACTGCTTACTTGCAAATGATTCTAGTCATTCTATTTATAATTCACCCTGAAGAACGAACTCAAAGGCAGAAATTATAATTTTATAATAACAGAAATTACAATTATTATGTCGTCTTGGGGTATTTTGACTGTTTAGACCCAATATATCCCTTCCATATTGTCCGCTGAGTCCCTTCCCTAAATACCAGAACCAGCAAGGGGTGAGCTGTGATCCGGTATTTGGCGACAATCCCTTCGGTTGAAAAGTTGAATTTGGTGGTCGATCGATGTACTACACTGGGTTGCGTTTCCTTTACTCAATTGCTCTCGACTGTTCTCTTCCACGGAAAGAATCGCAAGAAACTGGATAGTAATTGAATTCAGAAATAAAAATATAAATTGCTGAGTATAAGGACCGCTAAGTGGCCTGAATACAATTTATTAAGTATCAATGAATTTAATCTGCGATAAATTCCGGAAAGCTGCCTCTTGCAGTTCACTTTACAAACAATTCTAAACAACCCTTCAACTTTGGTTCACAACGTTTCGCTAAAAATCTCGCGTCGAGAACTCACTTTAAGAATTTCACGAGTCACTCTCAGGACCCGTCTGAATTCTATAAGTCTCAATCTTGTTCTCTAACTAACTGAGAACCAACCGCTCGCTCTCACAGCACAATTGTTTTCTTCTCTGATTGAGAACCAACTACTCTTAATAGTAGTTATCACTGTTCTGTCTAGTTCGGTGGTTGTACCTTAATCGCGTATCGTTATCTTTATTTACTTTCGGTTCTGTCAGAGGCGTACCGTTCCCTATCCCTACTAACATTCACTTAACTAGCTGCCACTCAGGAATTATCTGTTGAATCAACCATTAGGTCAGCCTTAATTAAACATCGGTGTGCCACTTAGTTAATCAGGACATACTGAGCAAACATTGGGTTCAACTACAAAATCAGCTCCCAATCGTATTTGACAAATGACCCCTTGCATGGTTTTATTTTAGTTCTTCCTAACTTTTTCCCTTTCCCATGAATTGGGTAGTTCTCACACAACCGAGAATTTAACTTCCGTGATACTTGAAAAGTTTCCATTTTTGGTCATTTTTAATTTTATTCTCCTAAGTGCAAGGGCTGGGTAATTCCCTTCCCCGTGTACGTTTTGATCCGAAAAAAAAACACCAGAATTTATTTAATATGCTAGGGCTGTTCATAAAATTTTCATCCCGAAATTCCATTTCCCCCCATAGATGTCCCAATTTTTTCCGGGGCTGTATTTTTACTTGTTTGTCGTTCTTATCGAAATTCCAAGTGGAGTGGGTTAAGTTGACCTCAATGTTTGCTAATTACAGAAAATCACTTTCGCTCGGGTACAAAAGTCAAAACTAAAAATTCTCGATTTAGGGACCTCCCCTTACCTCCCCAGGTGGATAGGTACCCTTTACGGGTCCTTACAATGCTAATTTACCGCTTTTCATGGGATTCCGGGGGTCTTGGGGTCAAAATTGCCAAATGACCTCTTAGAGATCATCCGAGGTCAAATGAGGTCAAACGCGTCCAAACGTCTTATTTTCGATGAGAGATCATTCCCACTGAGTTTCATTCATATCGGACCATCCCTTCCCATATTTTCGAAAAATTTGGGGCAATTAACACGTTCCCTAAAAGTGTCAGTTTCACCCCATAGGAAGTTCCGGAGAGGATTGGGTCACAAGGGGTCCCCCTACTGGGTTGGGCCCCCCTTCACATTGGTAAATTAAAATCACAAGTCAATTATCACTATCAGGTGTTAATAGCCTAATTCAACTTTTAAGTGCTAATAGCTTCTGACGTAGCCGCCGGATTGGGCCCAAACATTTATACATTATAGGTCTTCCCCCAACCTACCATCCCCCCAAGTTTTATCGGGGGTCGAAAAATAACAAAAAGTGGGTTTTGTTTACATAGGGCGTAAAACCGGAAGTAATAACCGGATACGTTCAAAATCCCAGTAGTGAACTTCCCTCGCCTAGGGCTACAATATATTGCAATATGAAGTCATTCTGACTATTAGTTACCGGTTTACAAAAAGTGCTTATTGCATTTTCGGAAATCTTTATCATTCGCCCCCAGGGGTCCCAGGGGTCTGGAAATTTGCATGCCCGGCTAAAATCATCTCTATTAGTCAGCCACCAATTTTCATAGGGATCGGACCAGTGGTTCCCAATCCGGGGTGGTTCCAGATTTTGCGCGCTTTTCCAATTCTTCGCCCTAGAGGTCAAATTCAAGGTGCAGAGTCCAATTACGATTGTTTGCTCTCAAACTAAGCTTATCTATCACTGAAATTCATTGCTACAAGTTCATACGGTTGGTTTACGTTAATATCAAATTTTGCAATTCTCAACCATTTTCATCTTACGCTCAGGTTACTATAGCATGTAATACAGTAGAATCACCAATTCTACGGTCTTCCCTTCTAGTCTATTATTCTCCCGAATAATGCTAATAACAAAGTGTTTTTTTACCGTCTTTCTACTAAGACAAATAACCAATCTGACACCTCAACTCGACTCTTTGCGTAATATTTGAGCCCTCTTTTAACACCCTTTTTTTTCTAAACTAGACTTTCGCTTTTTTTCTGCTATACTACACCGCCTTGTACTACTCTCCAGTTTTTGACACAACTTATATGCACCATCGTTTACGTGTTGCGACGCAGTGAACCGCGGGCTTCAGTTTCCATAGACTCTTACATAATCAATTTATCTATGTTAGCACCAAGGGTTGCTTCCTTGAGTGAAGAAACTAAGAGTCTAAGAAAGATTTTAAACGAGTTGTGAAATACCTCCACCATTCTATCGAAACAATAAAATTATACTACCAAAATTTTTACTGAGTTTCTATCCGTCTTACTGGTGGAGATGTTTCTAAAGCACTTATAAAAATCGCAAATGAGATAAGAATGTGAGAGAGGGAGAAAGTGTTTTTAGTTTTACTCACTGAACTGAACTGAACCCCGTACTAGCTCACCGACCTCTTGTTTCAAGTCTCTTTCATCGCTCTTCCTGTCGTTTCCATCTGTCTACGAGGTGCAGGTAGTCCTGCTGCGGCACAGTAGTTATCCGACTCCCCCATAGCATCTGGAGGACGCCTTACACTGCTTCGGGAGCTCGCCCTCCGATGCGGCCGAGCCCCGGTCAACTTCATTTTCACCGAACAAAGACAGTTTTTTCCATCGATCGATCAAATTGTGGAAGTAGGCGGACTTTACATCTCTAGGCCCCACTACCGCCAAGCCACTTTCGGTCATCGTTTGTTCGGAACCTACTACCGCCAAGCCACTTACTACTACCTACTACCGCCACCTACTACCGCCAAGCCACTTTCGGTCATCGTTTGTTCGGAATCGCTTAGATGACCTAAAGGAACCTTCTGATCTGCTACTCGCAAGCAGATTTTGACGTTCGTCCCATCGAATCGCGTCGCTGTCTACTACTTCGTCCACCTCTGTCTCTGGAACCACTGCAACTCTCTCTGTTCGGCCTCCTCCACGAGGTCGTCTCAAAGCTTCATCTAATGAAACAGGCTTTGGGCACCCGTACATTTCGTAATCCTCCACTTTCGTTTCTTGAACCACATTTATGCTGTGATCGTCATAACTCGTCGGCCACCCTTCCAAGGTTTTGTCGGGAGACTCCACTGCCGCTGTTATCTTCGCA
Organism: Symsagittifera roscoffensis; assembly: GCF_963678635.1. NCBI lineage: Eukaryota > Metazoa > Xenacoelomorpha > Acoela > Convolutidae > Symsagittifera > Symsagittifera roscoffensis. The sequence continues at coordinate 17,338,021 of NC_087067.1, forward strand.
ATCAACCTCTTCCGCATGTCTGATCTTGGAATATGATTTCCTTTAATCTGTCCGCCTCGGTTCATGTGGCAGAGAGGGCATCCGTTCCGGAGAAGGCCTATGAGTCAAGTGCCGTATGGGTACCATTGAACCTTCTCTCGCCCCCGTCCACAAAAAATCTTCTCCGCGACTCAAAACCAAAGAGCACTGATACTCTTTCATCGATCGTAGTCCTAGGAACGTCTCGGCTTTCAGTATCGGGACCACAAGCGCTTCGATTTCTTCGGCAATGTCGCCCAACTTGAAGCGAGTTCTGACAACTCCGTCGACCGCCATTATTTGTCCGTCTGCTGTCTCCAGTCGACCTACATAGCGTTCCATCGTCAGTGCGTCAACCATTCTCCGCGCAACGTCTGTCCTTATGAGGTCGGTGGTGGCTCCGGTATCAAGCAGCACCTCAACATGGGTTCCGCCTACGCAAGCATTAGTGACTGCTCCGCGTGGATCGCTGACATCATGACTGATCCCAACACGCTCAATGCGCGTCCGCAAATTCTGTTTCGTTTCCAACTTTGGGTCGCTCTCTCTGATCTTTGGTAGTCGCTCCAATATCGACAGAACTTGTTCCTGCTCCAATATCTTCTCGCTCTGCTCTTCTCCATCATTTGCATTCGTATCGTAACGCTGGAAAGACTGAGTTCCTCTAGCTTGCGTTCGCCTTTCCGCCTGCTGTTTCTTAATTCGGCCGGGACAAATCCTCCTTCGAAGTTGCCTAGTGTCCCGGCCCTTGGTAGTTTAAATGGTTCGCGCTTCTTTGGGGACATCCTTTTGCAATGTGGCCCACCTGTCCACAATTAATACAACCACACTGGGTCCATGGGTTGTTTCCACTCTGTCGCCCAATTGGGTTCGCAGAGTCGCGGCGCTGATTCTCTCCCCGTCGGGTGTGACTCTCTGGCTTGGGGTTACAAGGATCAACGAACCTACCAATCATTGTCGTTAAGTTCTGCATATGGGCCATCATTTGAACCGCCAGATTGTTCTGGCGTGATTCCTGCATATGCATCTGCAATCTCACCTCATCATACCTCGAACTCTGGATATCAATCTGCTTCATCAGGTTGTTCTGAGCCTTCATCATTGTCAGCACCGTCCGTATATGTTGAGTCTCGGCAGTCAGCGTACTGTCTCCGCCAGCCTCAGTCGTCAGGTCTTGAACATCGTGCACCGACCGAATGTGATTTGGCCGTCTCCGACTCTTCATCCTGATTGTTTTGCGTGCCATATCTAGAGCCAGTGCTCGGTCCACCGCCTGGTTGAAATTCTCGAGGTCTTCTCGCAGAAGCAATTCCTGAAGCTCGAAATCACACAATCCATCAGTGATCTGTTCGCGGTTCATGTCGTCTCGGGCTTGAGCTCCCATGTTTGTATTTGCAACTTCACCCAAGGATCGCACTCGTCTTGCAAGTTCTCTCAAGCCCTCGCCTTCCTCCTGCATGAGGTTTCTTGAATTCAGCCCTCGCAGCTGATTGTGTCTGAAATGCCATCATCCTCTGATCGAGTTCCGCGAGCATTCTGCCTAGCGTCGGTTCCTCGAACCCGTCAACTTCCTCTCTAAAGTGAGCTGGCGTACTCGTGAACTCATCCAATGCCCAGCCTGTCAGACAAGTCGGCAGCACCATCCTGGCCTGCTCATCGTCCCATCGATTGGCGTCTGCTATCCAGGCAAAGTGTTTCCTCCAGTCTCGCCAATTCTGACAACTGCTCGAGGGAAACCGATCTGGTCGTATCGTACCAAATCCGAACACTCCCTGTTGTCGATCGAGAGCATTGGCCGCTGCCACTGCAGCCTGTGCAGACAGCTGTCTGTCTTGATCGTTCATCGCCATCGCAATTGTTTCGTCGATCGTTGATCAAACGTATCGTTTCACGCAACTGTAGTCCAAAGAGCGCTCACCCAGGAGCGCCAATGTCGTCTTGAGGAAGTTTGACTGTTTAGACCCAATATATCCCTTCTATATTGTCCGCTGAGTCCCTTCCCTAAATACCAGAACCAGCAAGGGGTGAGCTGTGATCCGGTATTTGGCGACAATCCCTTCGGTTGAAAAGTTGAATTTGGTGGTCGATCGATGTACTACACTGGGTTGCGTTTACTTTACTCAATTGCTCTCGACTGTTCTCTTCCACGGAAAGAATCGCAAGAAACTGGATAGTAATTGAATTCAGAAATAAAAATATAAGTTACTGAGTATAAGGACCGCTAAGTGGCCTGAATACAATTTATTAAGTATCAATGAATTTAATCTGCGGTAAATTCCGGAAAGCTGCCTGTTGCAGTTCACTTTACAAACAATTCTAAACAACCCTTCAACTTTGCTTCACAACGTTTCGCTAAAAATCTCGCGTCGAGAACTCACTTTAAGAATTTCACGAGTCACTCTCAGGACCCGTCTGAATTCTATAAGTCTCAATCTTGTTCTCTAACTAACTGAGAACCAACCGCTCGCTCTCACAGCACAATTGTTCTCTTCTCTGATTGAGAACCAACTACTCTTAATAGTAGTTATCACTGTTCTGTCTAGTTCGGTGGTTGTACCTTAATCGCGTATCGTTATCTTTATTTACTTTCGGTTCGGTCAGAGGCGTACCGATCCCTATCCCTACTATTATTCATTTAACTAGCTGCCACTCAGGACTTATCAGCTGAATCAACCATTAGGTCAGTTTTAATTAAACATCGGGGTGCCACTTAGTTAACCGGGACATGCTGAGCAAACATTGGGTTCAACTACAAAATCAGCTCCCAATCGTATTTGACAAATGACCCCTTGCATGATTTTATTTTAGTTCTTCCTAACTTTTTCCCTTTCCCATGAATTGGGTAGTTCTCACACAACCGAGAATTTAACTTCCGTGATACTTGAAAAGTTTCCATTTTTGGTCATTTTTAATTTTATTCTCCTAAGTGCAAGGGCTGGGTAATTCCCTTCCCCGTGTACGTTTTGATCCGAAAAAAAACACCAGAATTTATTTAATATGCTAGGGCTGTTCATAAAATTTTCATCCCGAAATTCCATTTCCCCCCATAGATGTCCCAATTTTTTCCGGGGCTGTATTTTTACTTGTTTGTCGTTCTTATCGAAATTCCAAGTGGAGTGGGTTAAGTTGACCTCAATGTTTGCTAATTACAGAAAATCACTTTCGCTCGGGTACAAAAGTCAAAACTAAAAATTCTCGATTTAGGGGCCTCCCCTTACCTCCCCAGGTAGGTAGGTACCCCTTACGGGTCCTTCAAATGCTAATTTACCGCTTTTCATGGGGTTTCGGGGGTCTTGGGGTCAAAATTGCCAAATGACCTCTTAGAGGTCATCCGAGGTCAAATGATGTCAAACGCGTCCATACGTCTTATTTTCGTTGGGAGATTATTCCCACTATGTTTCATTCATATCGGACCATCCCTTCCCATATTTTCGAAAAATTTGGGGCAGTTAACACTTTCCCTAAAATTGTCATTTTCACCCCATAGGAAGTTCCGGAGAAGATTGGGTCACAAGGGGTCCCCCTACTGGGTTGGGCCCCCCTTCACATTGGTAAATTAAAATCACAAGTCAAATATCACTATCAGGTGTTAATAGCCTAATTCAGTTTTCAAGTGCTAATAGCTTCCGAAGTAGCCGCTGGATTGGGTCCAAACATGTATACATTATAGGTCTTCCCCCAACCTACCATTCCCCCAAGTTTCAGCCTCCTAGCATTATCAGGGGTCGAGAAATAACAAAAAGTGGGTTTTGTTTACATAGGGCGTAAAACCGGAAGTAATACCCGGATGCGTTCAAAATCCCGGTGGTGAATTTCCCTCGCCTAGGGCTACAACATATTGCAATATGAAGTCATTCTGACCATTAGTTACCGATTTACAAAAAGTGGTAATTGCATTTTCGAAAATCATTATCATTCGCCCCCCAGGGGTCTGGAAATTTGCATGCCCGGCTAAAAAAATCTCTATTAGTCACCCACCAATTTTCATAAGGATCGGAGCAGTGGTTCCCTATCCTGGGGGGGGGGATTTCCAGATTTTACGCGCTTTTCCAATTCTTCGCCCTAGAGGTCAAATTCAAGGTGCAGAGTCCGATTACGATTGTTTGCTCTCAAACTAAGCTCATCTATCACTGAATTTCATTGCTACAAGTTCATACAGTCGGTTTACGTTAATACAGCAGAATCACCAATTCTACATATAATAATAGGGGCGGATCTAAGATCTTCTCAAGGGGGTGGCGGATTTTCAAAATAATTTCAAAAATTTTGGCGACTTTTTTTTGGAAAAAAAAACAGGCCAATAAGATGTTTTAATGCACTTTTTGCATAATTTTGACCAAATAAATTGCGTTTTTTTCGGCGCGCACTCCACCTCAAAATTTATAAATTTCGGAGCCAAAATTGCCTTTAGAAAAAGTTTAAGGTCAGGCAGCCAAAAATTGATATCTCGAAATTGTGCAAAGGTGGACCCTCTGGGTCGGCAGGGGGTCGAACCCCTGAAGAATAAAAAAGCGTCCACCTGCCCCACACCTCCCCCCTTAAATCCTCTGGTGATTTTAGATGTGATATTTTCATTAAACGTCTAATCAAACCTCGATTACGGTTGAAATTGTTTTTTTTTATAACAGTGTTAAAAATTGGCTAACTTTTTTTTGAAATTGAACTGAATTTGAATTCGATGTAGGTCTGAATAATTACAGATTTTTTATCAAAAAAGATGAAATATCTACATCAGCAATGCTTTACGGCTTATTCAACCCTTCAGGAAGCATCCCTTTAGTTACCTAGAACAGACAAAGGGCACTAAAATGAAAACTATTGATAGTAAAAACGTGAAAACGAACCATAATTATCACGACGTAAAAATTGTCATTTTAGAAAAGTTTTGTTGTTATAACCGTGGCTGGCACAATCAGCTTGCTATCATTGTTTTGATCTATTTTGTCTGAGAAAAGGAAAGCCTCAGTGCGCAGCCACTTTTTAGAAAATTGATATTGCATGGCTCGGGAAAATTTAAAAAAAATTAGTGAATTAAGTTTATTTAAACAACTCATTTTCAATCGAGAAAAAATCTCATTTGATAATAAAACCAGCACTTTTCAATATTAGAGCTTTGGACACTGAAAGTAACCAAATTGAATAAAGTTTGAATATTTTTGTCGAGAAATTTGGTCAAATCGTACCCCAGTCCCGGCGACAATGCCATAGTGGAATCTGGTTTGTGTCGAACAAAAAATAATTGCTTTTTTTAGTAAAAACATAACCAATTATAGTCGAGACGTTTAAAATGCAACAACGAAAGCCAAGCAGAACATTCATCCTATTCAAAATGCTTTTGAAGCTCCTACGTAAACATGCGTAAGATCCTACGTAAAAAGTCCTACGTAACATGCTTGTAAAATTTTTTTCATAAACTCGCCACAATATTAAATTGTTTTCTTCCATAAAAATATTCTCAGCCATATCAGCTGTAAAATCTAAGGGGTGTACTAGTTCTATCTTTGTTTATTGTAAAAGATTAAATACCATGCAAAAACAAACTACCCGATTAAAATTTCTCTTGAAAAAGCGCTAATGTTACAATTTAAATTTTGTCATGCATGATATTTTCTCAATTTTTTTCTCAAATCTAATGTTTTTTTTTTGAAATAAATTGATATGGGCTCAAGTATATTGACAATTTAAATTTTGTCATGCATGACATTTTCTCAAAGCTATGTTTTTTTGTATTAACTTGATATGTGCTCGAGTATCTTGAGTTGTTTGGTGCCAAAATTTCTGAAAATTTTACAGAATTGTGATTGTTCTATTTTTTACTCTATTTTGTTTCACTATTTGAGTTATTTTCAAGTTCTATAACATACGTTTTTCCTGAATTTCTGAAACTCCCCGTTTATTGAAACTTTTTTTGGTTCAGTCGATTTTTCATTATAATTCCTCGTGCATTCCAAGTTCTTCTTGAAAAAAGTTATTCGAAATGATTTATGCGGAATTTCATGGCTATTTTGATAAATTGAACAGGTGAGACAAAATGCAGTTACAAAATATGTCTCAGTTTCAAAACTCCAATTTTCAGTTTCATAATTTTCTTAGCAATTGAAGCAGATACTTGTGAATGAGCCAATAAATTGTTTGATTGCTGCTCTCTTAGATTTAATAAAAAACACTTTTAATAACATATTTTCACTTTTGAGTATCAAGTTTGAAAATAATTTTGGAAAAGCAAAATGAATTTCCAAGATGAACAAACTAAATATTGTGAGCAGATTTGATCTTCATACTCTAGATCGAAACATCACGAATTTAACATGTAAAGCAACTTGAAAAATGGGAAATATGAAACGTGGGGTTATAGTGTAAAATAGCGCTAAAATGCGATTTACTTTTTGTGATCTTTTTAAATAAAAGAATCCAGGGCAGATCTAGGGTTTTCTAGAGGGGGAGACGGGGAGGAGGTTTTGGTGGATTTTCAGAACATTTCCTAAAATTTTGTTGAACTTTTTAGGTTGTCCAGCAGATTTCTATAACCAACGCTATAAAAATCTTGTTTTGAAAAAACTTTCTGCGCAGCAGGCAAATCCAAAAAAAAACAGGTCAAAATGCCGTTTTGAGCATTTTCGGAAATATATATTTTTTTGGTGCGCGCTCTCCTTCAAAATTAAAATACATTGGTGCCAAGAGAGCCTTAAGAAAAATTTTAGGGTTGGTCTCCGAATAAGAATGATGTCATAGATGAATATCAAAGGATAACCCTGTAATCGGCGAGGGGTTCAATCTCTGAGGGAAAAGAAGAGGTCGCCCGCCAACCCCTCCCCCTCAAATCTACCCTTGAAAACAATGTTCCAAGCCTGAGTTTTATGAGGCAGAAAAAATAAGGTGCCGGAAGTAGAGCCGCCCCCACATGAACCAAAAAAATCTGAGGCCCAGCGCAGAGATTGGAAATTTTATCTCTGGCAAATCGAAGAGTCACCCTTAACCAGGCAAGGTTGCCTAGTGCTTTTCCCCAGGGCTCGTATTTAGAAACTTAGGGTCACTGGGTACTTCTTAGCCATTTAGGAAAAATTGGGATATGAGATATGAACCAAAAAAACCTGAGGCCCCCACATGAACCAAAAAAACCTGAGGCCCAGCGCAGAGATTGGGAATTTTATCTCTGGCAAATCGAAGATAGTCACTCTTAACCAGGCAAGGTTGCCTCGAGCTTTTCACCAGGGCTTGTGTTTAGAAACATAGGGTCATTGGTACTTTTTAGCCGTTTAGGAAAGAATGTCCCCTGAAAACAATGTTCCAAGCCTGCGTTTTATGAGGCAGAGAAAAGAAGGTACCGGAAGAAGAGCTGGCCCCATATGAACCGAAAAAAACCTAAGACCCAGCGCAGAGATTGGGAATTTTGTCTCTGGCAAATCGAAGAGTCACCCTTTAACCAGGCAAGGTTGCCTAGTGCTTTTCCCCAGGACTCGTATTTAGAAAACTTAGGGTCACTGGGTACTTCTTAGCCATTTAGGAAAAATTGGGATATGAGATATGAACCAAAAAAACCTGAGGGCCCCCACATGAACCAAAAAAACCTGAGGCCCAGCGCAGAGATTGGGAATTTTATCTCTGGCAAATCGAAGATAGTCACCCTTAATCAGGCAAGGTTGCCTCGAGCTTTTCACCAGGGCTTGTGTTTAGAAACATAGGGTCATTGGTACTTTTTAGCCATTTAGGAAACAATGTCCCCTGAAAACAATGTTCCAAGCCTGCGTTTTATGAGGCAGAGACAAGAAGG
>NC_087067.1:17346009-17569066 GCF_963678635.1 Symsagittifera roscoffensis
GATACATTTTTTCACAAAGAAGACCACTTCAACCGTCATCTTTCTTGTTGCAAAGAACAAGCCAAAAACGTTTATCCTAATAAAATACAAAGTTGATTGGATTTGTTCTTCGGAAAACTGGATGGATTTAATGTTCAGCAAACCAAAGAACAAATTTTATTAAAAATGTTGCCCCATTTCAACTTCGAATCAATCTGTGTACGAGTGAAGTGTTAAAACCGACAAACAAAAACTCTGATCGGAAGCATGAAATATTTATGGTGTCACACTCATCCATTTTGTTTGACCAACCCATTTGTTTGTGTGACGAAGATCAAAAACTCTTCTTTAATGATTTTGTGGCAAATTTGGACTTGTTGGCATCTTCCATGTATCGAGGACGGATGAGGATGGAACAGACGCATCTAATTATTTTCTCAGGATTCAAAAAACTCAACTGGTTTATTTGAGACAGCATCTCGAGAGCTACACTAATACTCTACCAGTTTTTGGTTTTAACAGTGGTCGGTATGATGTGAAATTATTTAACTCATATCTCATCCCCTACCAAATCAACGTAAAGGAAACTGAAACTTCAGTTATCAAGATAGCCAAAAACTTTCTTTCGTTCAAAATTGGAAACAGTCAGCTTCTGGATTTTTTGAAATTTTTTTTGGGTGGATCAACTACTTTAAAGTCTTTTCTAAAAGTTTACAAGACCATTGAGATAAAAGGATACTTTCCATAAGAGTAGTTTGGCACTCCCAACAAGCTCGATGAACTACTACTGACGCTATGAGATGATTTTTATTTTAAATTGAAATACAGCAACCGTCTCGATAAAAAGTTACAATTTTCTTAAGCTTCTCTTACTGGGTTAATTAAGAAATAAGCAATGAATCAAACTCGGGCTAAAACCAAAAAAACTACGGGACTGGAGTTTTAAATTACTTGATTTCTTTTTGGGAACAGGAATAGATGACAACTTTTTGCAGTATTCTACAGTGCTATCATAACAAAGATGTTGTTGTTACCAGCGAAGCTATGATTGAATTTTATCATTATAAAGGGATAGACTTGTTAAAGCTTGGCTGCACACTACCGAATCTAGCAAAGATCTGTCTACACATATCAACTGATTATTAATTTTACCAGTTCTACTCAAATAATAGCGACTTGCTTGAACAATACGAAAAGACATGACTGGCAGTCCCTCGAATAACTTTATAAGGAAAACAGCAGCAAAAAAGACGTTTCATCGAAAATCAAAAAACCTGTGTAAATCAATTGTTGGCATTGATTCCAGTCAGTTGTATCCTTATTCGATGCACCAGGATTTGCCTTCTGGCTTTTCTCGAAGTCGGACTACAATGACGAAACATAAAATTTCAAGAGAAAAAGCGAGTTCGTTTATTTTAAAATTTAGTCAAGTCATATGTTCCAGCAACCAGACCCCATTGTAAGACTGAAAGCTACTAAACGGCAGGAGATCAGAACAAACAGATTGCTACAGTGTTGATGGACATTAAAACCATTGTAAGACGGTGTTAAAAGCAATGGGATGGTATTTCCAAGTCTGTCTTTGTCATGAATTTAGGGATAGCCTTACTGTCGATGATATCAGACGAGGAACGAAGAAAAAGAAATGGATGAACTTCAAAAACAAAACGAAGATACAAACAAATTATCTTAAAATTGAAAAAAAACTAACGTCACTGGATTTTTAGCATTCGCAACAAACGAGTTGGTTTTAATCACAGTGAAGCAACAGAGTACGAAAACGAGTGTATCGAGTACGGATGAGGATGAAACAGATGCAACTAATCACTTTCTGAGGATTCAAAAAAGTTAACTTGTTGATTTGATACAACATCTCGAGAGGTACACTAACACGCTGCCAGTTTGTGGTTTCAACAGTGGTCGGTATGATGTAAAATTCTTTAAATCATATCTCATGCCCTACCAAATCAACGTAAAGGAAACTGAAACTTCAGTTATCAAGATAGCCAAAAACTTTGTTGCGTTCAAAATTGGAGAGTCAGCTTCTGGACATTATGAAGTTTTTTTGGATGGAGCCTTTACTTTAAAGTCTTTTCTAAAAGCTTACAAGACCATTGAGATAAAAAGATACTTTCCATATGAGTAATTTGACAGTCCCAACAAGCTCGATGAACCACAACTGACGCTATGAGATGATTTTTACATTATTTTAAAGTTCAGCAACCCTCTCAATAAAGAGTGACCATTTTCATGAGCCTCTCACACTGGGTTAACTGAAGAGGAAGCAATGAAAAACCTCGGGCTAAGAACCAAAATTACTACGGGACTGAAAAACTAAAAATACTACTTTTATAATTGGGAACAAGAATAGATGACAACATTTTGCAGTGATTTCTATCATGATTAAGGGATAGACTTGTTGAAACTTGGCTACCCCCGACGAATCTAGCAAAAGATCTGTCTACACAAATCAACTGACTATTAATTTTTTCCCGTTCTTCTCGAATGATAGCGACTTGCTTGAACATAACGGTAAGACATGACTGGCAGTACCTCAAGTAACTTTATAAGTAGCAGCAAAAGAGACGCTTAATCGAAAATCAAACAACCTATGTAAATCAATCGTTGGCATTGATTCTGGTCAGTTATATCCTTATTCGATGTGCCAGGATTTTCCCACTGACTTTATACGAAGTCGGACTACAATGACGAGACATAAAAATTCAAGGTAACGCAAAATCGATCTCGTACATTTGAAAATTTAGTCAAGTCATATGTTCAAGCAACCAGACCACAATGAAAGACTGAAAGCTACTAAAAGACAGGAACTAATTGATTGCTACAGTGTTCATGAATATTTGAAACATTGTAAGACGGTTTTTAAAGCAATGGGATGTTATTTCCATTTCTGTCCTTGTCATGAAGCTAGGCTTAGCCTTATTGACGATGATGTCAAACAAGGAACAAAAAATGAGAAATGGATGAGCTTCAAAAAGATTATGGGCAAGAAAAATGATACTCCATAGGAAAAATGTGGTAGTGTATTTGGTGGGACCAGTTTAAAAATATCCTGGGCGTGAAAAGTCACGTTAGAGCAACAATTCTCCACAGAAAGTTTTTTTCCTCAATTTCACTACTGCAAAACATTCGAGATGAAACCAGGTTTGGCTACATGCAAGGTAATTTGATTGTTACAGATGAACTAAACCAAAAATTTCCAATTTTCAACCTGTTTTCGAAAATATTGATGTTACCAGAAACGATATTGTGGAACAGTTGAAGACATATGCAGAAGAAATCAATTCGTTAAAACAACCGTTACAAATGTTCATATCGAGCAATCAACTTAGCCAGCTGAGCAAATTTTCGCTTTTTACTTAGATATTGGACTACAGTGTACAAAAATTTGTCGATTGTACAATACACCTCGTCCAAAATAATCAACAGTTTCGTTCAGTCTGTTGATGATACTAGGCGATTCTGTTGAGTCTGTTGATGAAAATTTTTTATCTGGAATGATAGCCGAAACAAAGAAGTTCTTCGGAAAAAGTTTCTATGGCTATCAAAAATGGACAAATTCAGGTCAGCAATGAAAAAGTGTCTTACGACAAAAAAATCCGTGAAGCTCTCATTAGCCAGTTCTTTAGGAGACTCATTTTTGAGGCTGAAGACTCGTATGAAGTAAAGCTCGTTAAATCTACTACAAAGTATCGTGAACCGCTTATAATGGAATTTCTTAATCTATACTACGCCAATGTGAGGTTTTTCGAAATCCATTGTAATTTTTTGAAAAAAAATTGAGACGTTAACAATTTTGAAGAACTCATATATTTGGCTCTCTCTATTTGGCTTTAGCAGAAGAAAAATTAAAACAATATATCCCTCCCAGCTGGCAAGCAGAAAGGAATTAGAGCGAATCAAGGACTATAGAGACGCTTCTAGAACAGATTTTAGAGCAAAACTTTTCCCCCGTACTTGCTGCTTCAAACACAAAAAAGCGAGGAGAGAAATTTTTTTTGCTGTTACGATGGTAAGAGGCAGAACTTTAATTTTAGCAGTGAAGAAATGAACAAACGCGCATTAGAATGCTTTGGAGAGAGAACGATTGCAAAGTATTAGTTGAAGCAGTGAATTTGAAGGCAACTATAAAAGGAATTGCAACGATTAGCCATGCAGTTACCATTTTTTGAAGAAACTAAAAAACACTGAGCTATTTTTATCCCAAACTGGAAGTTGAATTTATTGCAAAACATACTAAACCTCTAAGTTTGCAAGAAAGCATGTAAAAGAAATATATAAGATAGAGTACGCCGATACATTTTCTCTGTAATTTAATGTTTTTGCAACAAAAAATTCTTGTATTTGGGTGAACAACTCAAGCACGGCAGGGTGTACAGTGAATATCAGCTGGACATTGGAGCAGGAGCTTTCAAGCGAGCTCTCGTGACTCATCGGAATGCAGTGACCACCGCTGTGAAAAGAATTTCCAGGACGAGTGAACGTAGTGGAAAGCAGAAGGTAGAGATTTTAAAGGAAAATTTGGAGAGAAACGTGACGTTGTGTCTCCACAACAGCTTCTGCAGGAACAGAGAATCTAACGTGGATCCCCTACCTTGTTGCAAACAGAGGGTAGAAGAGCAGAAGTGTTGGAGGACGGCTTCCAGCAGCGTCAGGATAGCTAACGACGTGTTACAAGATACGGAGACTGAGAGTGCAGAGTCAGTATCACAGGAGGAAGAAATGGAGCATTGACGAATGACCGAAAAGCAAGATGGAAAAAGAGACAAAAATTAGAAGAATTTAGAAGTTTTAGAACTTCTAAACGACGAAAAAAGAAGAAAACAAAGGAGTAATAAAGAAAAAATTAAAACTCAGAATTGTTTTATGTGTGTGAAAAAACTCAAGTGAGAAACCAAGCAACCAAGTTGTAATTGAAAACTGAAACATTTAGTTGAGTTTTGAAATTGTTGCATTTATAAATTTGCATTTTGATTTTAGTTGAGTGGCTTTAGAGACACTCACTTACTATTTATTTAGGAAGGCTTAAGTGAAGGCGTTTATTTAAATATTCCAGCCTGCATGACTGTTTTTAATCAGCTAGGAGAACTGATCACTTTGTGGTGACATGGAAGGCTTGGGTAATCTCTCGAAGAGGGAGATTGTTTCATTGTTCTTTCTAACCACAGAGTTTCTTAGTTTTAGTATTCAGGACAATAACAAGCAAGATTTCCGAAGGGAGAAGCATAGTAGGATAATTTTAGCTTGTTGGTTGGCAGGACTGTCCTGCAAGCCAACACCTTTTAAATCTAAGAGAAAAAGTTTTAATCGGGACATTGACATTGGAAGTCAGAAAATATGTTTTTTCTTAATTCATATCCTCAATGTGCAGATTAATGAAGAATTTGAAGGTTATAGTGATGTAATATGATGCCATTTATATTCTGCTGTGAGTCGATGTGACGTGGATAAAAGTAATTTCGTGCATTTTGTAAATTCTGTTCGATGACACTGTATCTATTTTACGAACATTGCGTGATTCAATGAGGACATTGACCGGACTGTCCGGGGAGTATGTGACATTCGACCAGAATGGACAAAATGCAATCTCTGCAGATTTCGAATTTTTAGCAGCGAGCCTTCCGAGTTAGTGATTTTGAAGGATTAAGAACGTTATTCGAACGATTGAACAAAACGTGAACGTGAATTTTAAATTTTCGAAGTGATTACATAACATTTCTGAGAAACGTCAGAAACGGCCATTTTGGCAGAAAAGCTGAAAAGCGACAAAAGAACGATAGTCGCACTGACGAAAACAACGAAGATTGTGATAGAAAAACAACAGAGAAAAACAGAAGGACGTTCCGAGTTGCAACTATTGTGTCGCTACAATAGTTGCAAGGCCGTTGCAGACAACGGTGAAGGGTGGAAGATAGCCTTCCGGATTACGAAAAAGTCAAGATTAACGAGCTTGATTCAGTGGATTCAAGAATCCGGAAGGGTTTCGGAACTGAAACTTTTATTCTTTTATATAAACTTTTAGCTTCTTGTCATGTCCTGATTTGAATTTAATTAACAACTGGATTCATTTTGATAAGGATGAGAAGCTAGGAGTTGGGGGAAAGGGTTGATCCATCTTCGATGGAGATGATGATTTTTATCTACCGAACAAAAACAATAGTAATATAATAAATAGTAGTAACCCTGTTTTTAGGAGTGACCTCGTGGTCTGGGGATACTGAACCCAGCCATGAGCTCACTATTACTGCATGTAATCTAGTTAATTTGAGTGTTTTGACCGAAGCCGAAAGCAGTAACGTTTTTGTCGACCCGATGTTAGAAAAGACCACCGAAAAGTACTGGCTTGGTAGAGACGGTGAAAAGCATATAAAGCTCTGTTTAGACGTTAGCCAGTCGTCTTAGGACTTAGTTTTATTTTCCGTCGATATGTATCTTCCGGGCGAATGTTACATACATGTTTTTATGGCGCTCCTGTGTGTTATTCTTTTTTAACATCATGACCGGCAGAACCGTTAACGAGCACTCCGCGCCGAGCGGATGCTCACATTAACGCCCTTAATAGGCCTAAACCGCCGGGGCGGAAGGGTAGTTTGGAACGCGGAAGCCTTCCGGATTACCGTGAATAGCTTTTTAACTTAGTTAAGACCGAAAATTCACGAATCAGGAAGGGTGGGGGGATCGGCCATTCCCTCGTTCCCTGAGAGGTTTGTGACCAAAAACACTTAAAGATAATTATAAAACCAAACAAAAAGTAGTATAGTACCCAAGAAAAACAAAAAACATAAAAAACAGACGAAAAAACCAAAAAGAGTTAAAAAAAAAGTAAAAAATCAGTAGAAATCATCCCCCCAGACAAGATGTGATCCGACCCTCCAGTTTGTTGTTGATAGATATATTGTTGTTACAGGCATTTATATCAGTCAGGATTGTTACGATCATTTTTGTAGCCCGTTTGTGAGGCTTGTACTGTAGGGTTATTTGAGCATTTAAGCACGTTAATGATAAATTGCGCTCAATCCGGAAGGGTCAGCTGATTTGCGCTCAATTCTGAAGGGTCTTGGGAGAAGACTGATCCGGCAAGCAGTACAAGGAGCAACAAAAAGGGGCTCAACGACAACAACAATCGACTGTTGGGTATCGTTAACAAGTTTTGTATCCCTTTTGGTACAAAAATTAAGATAGTAATCTGTGGGGGGCTCGACAGTGCTGCACTGTAGTGACCCTTCACCGAACTGCGAATATCCGAGTTAAGCACCTTAATTCGGATATTAAACAAACCCGGAGGGGTATAGTATTACTAATATTATTACTAATATAGCCTATATTAATACTCTTATACCGTTTTTCAGTGAAAAACACAGAAAGTAGACCGGTTTTTAGGGTCAAAATAGCGATATTTTGATCCCCCCCACAAGTCGCGATTTTTGAGATATTGATATTTTTTGAAACGGAAAAAAGCGTTAGTTAGTGTTACATCGTAACTGCACTACCATAATAGATAGAACAGGTTAAGTTTAGTTCGAAAGTGGTTGGAACTATTTTGGTACCGAAAACCGAAATTTCATGATTTTTGAGAAAACGAAACACTATAAATTCAGAAAATTTTTTGAAATTTTTGAGTTACAACAGTAAAAATAGTTGCTCGGACAACGTCCACTAGTGAATCTACAAGTTTTAAAACCCGCTACCCGAAAGCCTTCCGGGTTGCAGAGAAATCGAACTTAACGTGTTTGATTTGGTGGATTCATCAATCCGGAGGGGTACAGGTAACATAGTTTTTCGCAAATTTTTTCAACTAAAACGTTTTAGATCGGGTCTTTTGCATTGAACTAGAAGAGTATAGGCCTTCTGAGCTCGGATCAATAAATTTTAGGTCGAAAGGACCAGATTTGCGGAAAAAGTTAGGCGGAACCTATAAGAGAGAAATTTTTTGAGTTTAGAAAAAAGACGTTTTGATTAATAACTTTCGAACTACTGTGCATATCGAGTTGATCTTGGTACCAATAGATCAGAAATTAGCTGAGCTTAATGATAGGGACAAAATTTTTTCGGAAAAGTATGCGTGAAATTTTAGTGAGATTGTTTTTAGCAAATTCACCAATTTGGGAGGGTAGACCCTTCACGTTTTATGAATTTTTTTTAGAAAAGCCCTTATACCCCTACCAAAAGGTATTAACGGTTGAATAAAGTAACTTTAGGCTGTTCTAGACGAAAAGGTAAGGCTAAAGGCATAGCAAAACCTTAATCGAGCCGAAGTTAGGCGAGCGACAAGACCCTTCACCGTTAGTGTGAATTGTCAAATAAGAGGCTTAACTTCAATCCGGAAGGGTCTAGGGAAGTAGTACAAACCCTTCCTAGTTAATTGAAAAGCAAAATTGCATCGGAGAACGTATCCGGAAAGGTTTAGGTTGAAAGAAAGAAATCTCCGAAAAGCTACTTTTAAAAACCGGAGGGCTCCCAATCCGGAGGGGTCAAAATATATATTTTTTTCAAATTAGGAGGGGTCCGAATCCGGAGGGGTCTTATATTAACTAACTCAGAGGGGTCCGATTCCGGAGGGGTCTTATATTAACTAACTCAGAGGGGTCCCAATCCGGAGGGGTCTAGATTCTGTTAGCCCGGAAGGGTCCTATTTGTGCCAATCCGGAGGGGTATTATTTTATTAAAGGACTTAGGTAGACGGAAGAAAGACTAAAGTGAGAAATATTAGGTTATTAGCACACAGGCTAGGAATCAGTGACTGCACTGGTAACTTGACTTTCAATAAGAACCAGAACAAAACAAAACAGGTCCGAACTCGGATATTCGCGACACTAAGTCTAAACTAAAAAGAGCGTGATTCATTGGTGTGGATTGTAACATAATACGTTTTTGTGAAAAGTGACTGCCCTGAGGATTTTAGTAGGTCTAGCTCGGGCAGTCCGAAGGCAGATAGGTAACACAGTACTCGGTGGGTGCAATAGACGCCCACTAGAGAGAATTACTGCCTTCAAAGTTTTGTCTGTTTGGTGCAGCACCGAGCAGGGAAAGCTTTTTCTTTAAAAGACAAGTTCGACTATTGTACTCCGACCGACTAAGAGTACATTACACATACGTTTTTTTCATAGAGGTATTCATATTCTGTCATTATACACATATATTTTTGTTCTTGATTTTAAATCTACATAACCTGTGCTTGATTGGGTAGTGAGTACACTATCTTTTAGATTGACTGATAACATCATATTGTGCTAGTTTTCAAATCTTACGACCGATAATCGGTTAGCGTGAATAAATTTTATACAAACTGTACTCTGATAACATACAGGGTTTCGTGGTCACTATTTAATAGAATCTTGTGTTGTGTCAATTATTGTGTTGTGTCAATTATTATTGGTACACAGAACTATAAGGTCACTAGCAATCGAATTGAGTGTATAGGCATTAAGAAGTGCCAAATAGAGAATGAGTCTAGACAAGTCAAGGATACCAAAACGAGGTAATAGCTCTAGGAAGTTCATACCTGAGGAGCAAAGAAAAAAGATGACCGATTCTTTTGTGGATTGGATCAAACGACCCCGGACCGACAAAGGGGAGACGGTTTCAGGCAGAATGGTTGAAACGAGAAGTCAGAAGACCTCAGAAGAGCGAAAAAAATTGTTAGAAGTGGAGGTCAATACAGACCATGCGATGAACGACAACCAGGAAGTACATGGACTGGAAGGGAGAGGCAGAAGGCTGGCGAGTGAATCTACTCCGGTAGAACAAGGCCATGATTTTGCCACTTCCACCGGGACATTGGATCGAGAGGAGATGTCGGAACTGTCCGACATCTCAACTGAAATAGCGGCAACTAGAAGATCTCCGACAGACAACACTATGATGGCAGGCGGAACTGAGAAACAAACAACGTCATCATCGTTCTCAGAAAGAATGAAGAACACCTTCGGAAACATCTTTCCATTCACCATGGGAGGAGGCGCAGGAAACGAAGGTGAATCCCAGGAGGAAGAGGACGAAGAAGAGCAAGGGGACTTTGGATCTCAAGTCAGCCTCAATAGTTCGACCCAGGAGAATGAGGCATACGTCGGAAGAGAGACTGGAACCATGGACAAATTTGGTGTAGTGACAACGATAAGCAAAGAGGCAAACACACCGGGCCAGTCAAAAGACTTCGCGATTATGACAAGTTCAGAGCTGCAAGCTGGGGAGAGTAGAAACAGAGGGCTAGGCAACGCATTGGCGGATCATGAGGTAGATAATGAAAAGACGTCGAGGCAGAGAGTCAAGGCCCGGATCTCGACCAGCACGAAGCTACCTGGGACCGACAGGGTTACACCACCACTAGTGACGCCACTCGTGGATAACGTGGCAGCACTAGAGGAAGCCTTAAACAACGTAGTGGACAGTTTAGGAGAACAAAATGAACAGATGTCAATAAGAATGAGTGAACTAGAAAGAGCAGTTCACATTGAAAGAGAAAGTCTGCGGGAAGAAATAAACCGCAATAGACAAGAAGTTGGCGGGTGCGAAAAACGCTTGAAAAAAAGAACGGACGAGCATATGGTAAAGAACTTCTCGCGAATGACAAGAGCAGCGGAACAGCGAGAGTTACGCTTAAGGGACGACATGGAAAAGTTAAGAATTCAGCAAGAACAGTCTCTTGGGAATCTTGACACAAAGATAGACGCGATGATGGAGAGGCGAACTCAGGCTATCATGGATAGGTTGGACGGGCTACTAAGCAGCAAGAGTGGACCAAAAGAAGGAGAACCGAACTCGGGAGGTCCCAGCAGCGAGCCGAGGGTGAACTTCAATGAACATCAAAAGAGGAAGACGAATGGATCCACTAGAGGCAGGGGCAGTTCATCAGGCTATGCCACAAGGGGTAATGGAACATGAGGCCCGAACAGTAGAACAAGTTCAACAGGGAACAGACAGACCTCTAACGAACGACCAACGCAAGGCACACATGCGACTGGGAGAAGTGATTCCGGTAACAGGGGGCATGGAAGCCCGCGGAGGAGTCATGTGGGCCAAGCGGGAAACACTCACGGCGGTTCGGATTGCAGGGATGCACCGCATACAGAGCCTTTGACGAGGTGTGAGGACACTCAGGCGGGACACTCAAGGGATGCTACGGCAATGGCCACAGCATTTGAACCCCTAAACAGGTCTTTGGAGACATTCCTTACAAGGTTATCCAGAACCAATGAAGGCAGTGAGAAGTCCAGAAGCGTCTTTAAGAAACCAAGATGCTATAAAGATGAATCTGATGGCTGTATTGATACCTGGATATAGGTAATGAAGTTGCATTTCGAGGAAGAGGACTTGTCGGAGAGACAGGAATGCAGTGCGCTCACCAGCAACTTGGAAGGGACAGCCCTGAACTGTGTCATGGCCAAGAAGCAATATCAACGTGACACTGCTGAGAAAATTATCGAAATCTTGTTAAACCGTTTCGGATCAGGGGTGCAGGGGCACCAGGCGATGATGCGCTTCGAGAAACGGAGGCAACGAGAAGATGAAACGATAGACAAGTTTCTCGATGATTTGGAAATGCTGAGAAGACGCAGCCAACCGGATGAGTCAAACCGAAGGATGAACCTGACCGTAGCCTCAAAATTCATCAATGGCGTGAAGAATGATGAACTTCGTACGATGCTAGCAACGCATTACACACCACTATCAACCAACGCGCCAACACCGGAGGAGTTGATGCTCAAGTCAAAAGAGTATCTTTTGTTGAAACTTCCTTCGAGATCTGGATACTACAAGAACAATTATGGCAATTTTAACAACGGACCAGCAAACCAAGGGAACAATTGGTACAAACCGAGGGATGATATGGACAAGAGACGCTTTTGTGCCAATTGCAGTTCAACGGACCATCATGTGTCAGCATGCCCAGCTTACAAACAAGGCATGAAAGCTATAGGCTTTAGCCTCGAGGACAAAGATGCGTCAGAATTGGACCATGAGGATTTCATGAGAGGAGTAATTGCGAAATTCGGCCCAAGGTGTTTCTTTTGCAACTTGGAAGGTCATTTTAAATCAGATTGTCCGCAATTCTGGGATGCAGTGGCAGACATCAAGCATCCGAGACATGAAGAAGCTTTGTCAGGAGTGAAAGCCAGCAAGGCTCGACTTTTGAGTGAAGCAGAGGCACGCAGAAAGGATAAACCTCAAGAGCTGGCGGCAAAAAAAATGCAAGCGGTAACAGAGGAGACAGTTGAGCCGGAATCAGCAACTGCGGCTGATGACTTCAAGATCGATTATAAGGCAGCCGCGAGGGATGCTCTAAATAGAGTGCAGCAGGAACTGGTGACGAAAGAGATCGAGTAAAAAGTGAAACTTGAACTGGAAAATGAGAAACTTCAGGAGCAACTGAATACCTTCGAAGCAACGGAGTTCGAAGAAACGAAAGCACCAAGCAGTTTGAGCATGAAACTTAATGTGATCTCCGGTCAGAGGTTCGGCATGGCGCCGCAAGGAAGCAAGATACAGTCGATAATCTCAGTGGCTGGACACCAGGTAATAAGAAATCTGAGTGAACCATCCGAGTTCACTTTGATGCATTTAGACACATATGCAGATTATCTGAGGCAGGTGGAGCCACGCACCGAGTCGAGAGCTGTGCGAGCACTACTAACGACGGGTGGCCCTCGCATGAAGAAACTTCATGGACGCTACCTAGAGGTCTATGGGCCGTATCAAGTAATGCTGAACGTGGATGGAATCAGTATCTACACCAGGACTTACTTAACAACAGATGATGACCAAATGGGGCAGATCTATTTGGGTGAGGAGGAACTCAAAGTCCGCAGGATAGGCCATGACGCCATGATGCAACAAGACGCAGTACACATTGGGTATGAAGCAGATGTGACCGCACATCTGCTCGACACCAACGGAACAAAAATCGGAGTCACAGGGCTTCTAGACACAGGAGCGGTAGTGAGTGTGATGCCGATAAAAACTTGGGAAAGAATGGGCTTCACGCGGGAAGATCTAATTCCAACGACACTCCGACTGGCCGCCGCCAATCGAGGAGCTATCTACGTAGCCGGAAGAACACCAATAACGGTCCCTCACATGGGAGGACGGGATCTTTGGATGAGCTTCCTGGTGGTAGAGAATTTGGACGACGCCGACCAATTCATCTTGGGCAGAGATTTTGTCAGGAATTTTGACGTGATGATTGACTTGAACAACGATCTGATACGGATTAGAAACCCGGACCGAAAGTATGTTAAGATACCAATTAATAGGATAATAGCAGACGAAAACAAGGTACCAGTTTTTTAGATAGAAAAGTAAAATTACAACCAGGACAAGCCGTGGTAGCAATTTTTAGAATGAGAAATTTGAATTCGTTAAGTGATAGTAAACAGGTTTGCTTAGTACCGAATCCAAATAGTCAGAATTCGGTGATTTTAGGCCGGAGCTTCTCGGTAACGCGAAACGGACTGTGTGTCAGTGTGTTGTTGAACACACTGGACACCACGGTTTCAATCCAGCGTGGAAAGAAGCTTGGCTACGCTTTGCCGATGAGGACCGACTATGAGGAGACACAAAATTTGAAGAAATATAGTGTGAAAGACTGTCCTTATCATGCCAATAAAGATAAAATTTTAAAGAGGATTAATGAATTAAAATCTATTCATAAATTGTTTTCAATGAAATCCGAAACGGACGACGGCTTATCAAGCTGCTCGAATTTTCCGGAACGCCCCTCGTCATATGAACTAGAATCTGACAAACCGGTTTTGCCAGAGATAGAACATTTAAAAGGGAAAATAGGTGAAGGAGATTTCGAAAAATTGGGGGACCTCCTGAATCGGAACGCAGATGTATTTTCAAAACATAAGGCGGATATCGGTTGCTGTAATTTTGTTGAACACGAAATCGAACTAGAGGAGGGCGCCGTTCCCCATAGGGAAGGCGCAAGGCGAATGACGCCACACAAATCGGAAGCGTGCCGGGCGGAAATAGAAATGTTGCTTGAATACGACATGATAGAACCCTCTAAATCGCCATGGGCTTGCGGGGTAGTAATGGCGAAAAAGAAAGGGGGGCAGCTTAGATTTTGTTGTGACTTTCGTTACTTGAAAGCGGTAACGATAAAAGATGCGTACCCGATACCGCGAATAGACGAGAGCCTATCTAAGCTTGGTGATGCCAAGTTCTTCACCACATTGGACTTAGGTTCTGCCTTCTGGCAGGTCCCTCTGCGGAAGAAGGACAGAGAGAAAACCGGATTTGCGTGCGAATTGGGATTGTACTAGTGGAAGAGGATGCCCTTCGGCTTGTGCAATGCAACGGCCACTTTTCAAAGACTGATGGCTCAGGCTTTGACGAGAGTGACCAAGAAGTACGGGAATCTCGTGATGTGATACGTGGATGACGTAGTCATAGCGACACCGACCCTGGAAGACCACATTGATAGGCTCGATGAGGTCTTTGGATGCATGAAAAGAGCAGGATTGAATTGCAAACCATCGAAATGTGAAATCCTTAGGGTTTCGATTAAGTACCTGGGAAGAATGGTGGATAGGCATGGTGTGAGGCCGGACCCGAAAGCAGTGGAAGCAGTGTTGACATGGAAAGCCCCCAGAACGGACACACAGCTCCTGAGCTTCCTAGGGTTTGCCAATTACTACCGAGAATTCATAAAAAGATATGCGGAAAAGGTGTATCCGATGCAGAAGCTGATGCGCAACAAGGGGAAAAAGTTCGAATGGAACGATGAGGCTCAGGTTGTTTTCGAGAACATAAAGCGGGAACTGTGCAAAGCGCCAGTGCTGGGCATGCCTACAGAAAAGGGCATGTATGTTCTCGACACAGACGCATCGGTGGTGGCCATCTCAGGAATCTTGCATCAAGAGCAAGAATGGAACGGAAGAACAGTTCTTCGTCCCATTGCATACGGCAGCAAGGTCTTGAGTGACACAGAGATGAAATATGGCGCACCAAAAGCTGAAATGTTTGCAGTAGTCACCTTCGTGGAGAAGTACCGCGCATACTTGGGGAGCGCTCCCTTCAAGTTACGCGTGGACAACAGAGCGTTATCCTGGTTGAAGACCTACTCGATGGATCAGAGTTATATTGGTAGATGGATAGTAAGATTGGATGGCTACCATATGATAATCGAACATAGGATGTGTGATAAACACCAGAATGCTGACAGCCTCAGCAAGAAAACTGAGTTTTATGAAAGATTGGAGCAGAAGCAGGCCAATCAGGCGGAAATAAAGGAGGGATTCTCGTTTCTGGACAAAGAAACTTATGAAGTGCTTCCCTTAACGAGATGGTTGGATAAGTCTGGACATCCAATTCCAGGGCACCCTGAGTTACCTGTAGAGAAAGCAGCCGAGATAAAGATCCTATCCAAAAAGGACCCGGTCCCCTTGGATCTGTTGCTGCGCTCGAACCTGGTCCAGCAAGAACTCTCTCGCATGAACATAAACAGCCTCTCATTATTGGATAAAACGGTGCGAGTCACACCGCAAGTGATGCGGATGCTGGGTGGATTGTTAGAAAGAGAAGTGACCAGAGATGACCCCGAGTTGACAGCAGCAGTGGCATCGCTAACAGTCAGTGAGAAGGTGAAGATCATGCCGTCCAGACGACAGCACGAAGAGAACGAGAGGGATTGTAGGACAATAGTTCAGCAACTAGTATCATCAATACCCCAAGAGATTTTAACCAGTACTTCTTACGGACAGAAAAAACAGGGGAGCAGCAAGCGAAAGAAAACCGTCACCTTTGTGGACCGGGATAAGGAGGGTGAAAAGGTAGAACAAAATCTGCTGCAAGACTATTTGTCCGGGGAGACGGATGATGAGAAGAACCAGCGATCACAAGATAAACACCCGGGACAAGAAAAATTGTCCGGGGAGTCTGAGATAGACGAGAAAATTCCTGATGAGAAACAGGACCTAGAGAACAAGGTTTTGTCCGGGGAGTTCAGATGGATGCGAAGAAGGCACAGACATGATCTGGAGGAGCGTGCAGTCTGTCTCCAGCACAACCTCTTCGACGGATGACGATTCCCGAAACTCAGGAATGGACACCTATTCAGACGGGAATTCGACTTCGGGATCCGAACTGTCAGAACTGGCGATACACACGCTACTAGTGGAAACTCGGGCGAGAGACCTGGACAGAGAGGTGTACCAGGATCCTGACAGCGATCGCTACCTTATACCAAGCGAAAGAGTCTTTGACAACGCAGCGGATGACTTGGAGACGATAGCGGTATCGAAACGTCCGATAAGCCTGTTGCCGCAGAAAGAGGTAGTCAGGACTGATCTTCTGCCGTTCAAACAAGAAAAACAGCCGTTGGCGAAGATTTGGTGCGTTAAGATGGAAGAAGACACACACCAGCCCAACGAGCTGAATAGTCAGATGAGGGTCATGAAGACGTACTTAAAGGCGAGATACAGACTCTCGGACCTTCTAAGGGCGCAGCGAAATGATCGCATGACAAGCAACCTGAAAAGGTGGATCGAGAATGGTTCGCCGGATAAAGGGGACCTCGAGGAAGATAGTTATCGCATCCTGAGACAATACTTCATGCAGAAGGAAGGGAGGTTATATTTGAACAAAGACGGGATTGTGGCTTGTAAGAGAAGAGAAGAAGACAGAGTCCTATACAAGTATAACGCGATAGTGTTACCGCAACTCTATCAGACAGAACTATTATTCAGGTCACATGATCAGATGGGCCATCAGGGGATCGACAAAGTATATCAGAGGATCCTGAAGCGCTTTGAGTGGCCTGGGATGAAAAAGGCATGCGAGAAATGGGTAACAGCATGTCTGTCATGCCAACAGGACAAGGATCCAAAGAAGTTGCGATTTCCTTTACAATCGATCGAGTCGTCTGAATTCAACGAGGTGGTGCAAATAGATCACCAAAAGATATGCATGACAGACAATGGTTATAATCAGGTGCTGGTCATGATAGATCATTTTACGAAGTATGCAGAGGCCGTGCCCTGCATAACTGCCTCGGCGGAAGAGACATGCGACCACCTGATCAATACGTGGATAGCAAGACATGGTTGTCCGATGACGTTTCAATCGGATAATGGAACAGCTTTCGTAGGAGAGCTTACGAAAGGGCTAATGAGACGCTCACAGGTCGCTCAGGCTCACTCCACGACATACCACCCTCAGACGAATGGCTTAGTGGAAAGACAGAATAGGACGTTAGTGTCGATGCTGAGAGTATATTGTTCTAGGTACATGACCGATTGGGACAGATACCTTCCACAGGTGATGGGAGCATATAACAGCACGCAACACTCCACCACCGGAGTCAGTCCACACATGATGCTAACTGGACACGAAAAGTCTTTACCATTAACCTTCTTCTACCCAGAGTATGAGGGAAAGAAAACGTCCCCACAGGTCTACGTGAGGGATGTGATCAGACGCCAACAGGAGTTGAACGATTTGTGTAGACGAAATACTCAGCAGGCACAGGCAAGGCAGAGGAAAAGATTCGACAAGAAAGCAGCTGGTGCAAAGGCTTACTCGGTGGGAGACTACGTATGGGTATTTCAGAACGTTATACCACCGAAAGGGACAAAGAAGCTCCTAAAAAATGGAGGGGACCCTTCATGATTACAGAGGTGCACCAGGAGGGACGCTTTTATAGACTGAGTACTGGCCGAGCCGCCCACTACGAGAACATCAAGCCACACAATCCATCGACAGCAGACTGGTGTATACCTGCAGACATGGAAGAAGGGGATTATCTAATGATGGATCCTGCTTGTGAGGTCAATGAAAAGGGCACCAGGGAGAAGAACGATGGAAACGAAGTCGTAGAGGAAGGTACGGATACACCGCTGGACCTGGATCCAAACGAGGAGATCGAAGCGGACGATGAAACCTTACCCTACGCAGAGGAAGATTGGCAGGATCCCGAACAGATAGAGGTTCCCAAGAACTTGGAACCGGACCTTCCGTTCACGATACAGACTCGTCAGAAGGACGGGACGAGACCAAGAAAGAAATACAATCCTTACGGTGACGACTTCGTAGTGGATAGGATAGATCTGAAGAAGATAGTGGAGGAAGTAGTGGGCCTAGAGGAAATAACTGTGCCACAAGACATTGACATAGTCGATGATCACGACGATGAGTGGGTTGACGACTGGTCGAAACCCGAGGTAGAATTCGACGACGAGCAACAGCAGTCAGGTGAACAAGACTTGACGAACCTGCGTGTCTTAGAATGGCTGAATGAAACGACCTCGGATCCTGAGGAGACCAGCGTCACGATTCATGACGTAGATCGTGAAAGCATGAAATACATCAAGACCGAACGAGATGATCCTTCCTGGGCTGCCCAGGAAGGACGACTACTCATTCCAGCTTCTAACCTCGACTTGATACCCGGTATGCAATCGACGGGGACGTCGATGGATATTTTTGTCCGGGGAGTGGGGGGTAGGACTTACCCACACTGAAAACTTGATAATAAAAAAATTAAGAATAGCAATAGAAACAGGAGACTTAGAAGCAGAAACAGGCGAAGAACCTAAGAAACGCGCTTGTACACGTTATTGTACGCGCTTGTACACGTGATATTCTCTGATACGAACATACAAGTATATCTACATAAGAAATATTATTTAAGTATAGGCTGAGTGATGTGCGAAAGAGTGTTAGGCCAAAGACCAAGTTGCATGTAATATGTGATATGTGTGTTATGTTATGTTATGTTATGTGTTAGGTTATTAAGATCATGGGTAAGTAAGCGTTAGTGACCATGAACAACTAAATGACGATCATGAGAATAGATCCAAAGTTTGGACTGTCCAATCTTAGGTCGAATTCCAAAATTTTAGAAACCAATTGATTTTAATAAATTTTAGGATAAATATCTTTTATCTGAACTGTTTTAAGCAGATTTTAACGATATATGTTAAGGTGAAACTGACAGGTGTGACAGTCGTGATTCCTTTTCTAGATCCTGATTGATCATTTAAATTACTCACTTGAGTCAAAGAATCGAATCAAACTTGAAAAGAATAGAATGGACAACTTCAACCTGGATGAATTGATGGACCTGGCAGAGGCATATGTAGGACCGATGGTAGACGCGATCTATCGTCGGCTGATCGAACGAGACTTCGCTCTGGAGGACCCAGAGGTGGTCATGTTGCTGACCGCCCTGATTAACATCTTGGGGCACGACAACCGTGGGGACCGCCCCACGGAAGTCCTGTTGATGGCAGCATATGGAGAAAGAGGAGTACTAGACCGCCCGAACATGAGAGTGATGAGGTGGAGAAACGGGGCTCTCTCAGGGAGTGACTTGGCGAATGAGCCTGGGTTGGGAAGTTCTAGGACTTACCAACCAGGTGAGATGCCAATGCCCTCCAAGCCCAAACCTGGGCTGACGAGAATGCATCGGGAGATGAACAGCGAGGCGACCTCGTCTGGTTCACCACTGAGAGCAGCTGTGCCACCAAAAGGGGCGAAAGTAGGACAGAAAATTCAGACGAACCAAACCATGCAAGATCTGGCTATAGGGGTACAAAGGCAGACGGACATGAACCCAATCACGATTGTGTTTGCTGGCATCAATGACCATCTACACAGTAGAGGTTTTCTGAGCAGACTCAGAGATTCTATAACAGCAGAGAGCGCTGTATGGCCAGCGATAAAAGATATCCTTGAGTCGATGGGTGAAGTGGTGGATGCGACGAAGGAGGGGTCATTCACTAAAGTGACACTGAGAGTAGTATTCGCAATGTCTCCGGGATATGCACATCTCCCGGATGGACTGAAATTTGTGTATGCGAGTGTGGCCTTACTTTCGGAAGGAAAATATGATGTGATCATATCAGCCCCGAATCGCATGATAGAGATGGAGAACCTGAGGCCACTTAAGGCTGAACTGCCTGCAGTGTGGTCAGATATCTCAAACGCGATGAGAGGACTCAAGGACCATGCGCTACACATGTTAGTGTTGGACGAGGTGCTGGGGTTGGAATTGTCCAATTTCAGTCGACAACTCAAACTGAAACCGAGAATAGACGACGACCATCGAGTGATTGCGGCGATGTCCAATGACTTATGGTTCCGAGCAATGGAAGTGGCAGGTGAAGACACAAGAAGGAAAAATTCACTAGAGACGAGAGCTCACTTGGAAGCGATGGCTCTGAGAACCAAGCCGGAAGCCAACCAGTGGCTACACCTGAACCCTAGAGTAGCGGCATTGGGTGCAGATGCTTTTGAGCAAGGCCCCGTGATGATCACAAAGATACATGCCTACTTGTTGAAGGAGGTGAACCTGGCGGAAAATGCCGGAGAAAAGACCGCTGAATTTGTGAACAGAATGTGTCAGATTACTCTGGAAACCTTCTGGACCCAGGAAGTGGAGGGACAGGAGGGCTTTGAACGGACAGACAGCATGTTGGAAGGGTTGGGAGCCGGATGGACCGCGTCCTTCTTGGCAAAAGTTTACCCGAAAGTCTCGCACTACTTGATAAAAGAATTCCTCCAAGCAGTAGTGGAAGTATCGATAGTGGAACTAATAGCCTTGTTCGTGACGTTCGGAGCAGAGAATTTGGTGAAAGGACCGGCGATACTGCTCACCGATGGAATCCAGAACCTGCGGCTAGACGGACTTCTGACATTGATTGCAATTACCCACGGAAACTTGGGAGGACTGATGAAACTGGCACGTTGTCCAGAGCAGATGAGAGAGAGAGAGTGAGGAACTTGGATATGAAGAAATCCACAGACTCGTGGAACAAGATAAGAGACCTGAGACACACTCTTATCCAGTATCTCTTACAACAAAATCGCTTTGGAACGGGAGAAGACGAGACGATTGAAAGAGAGGAAGATGTTAGACGACATGTTGGAGGCATGTCGCTGTTAACCGATCTGAGTTTGGCTATGAGAACCGATCCCTTGGCGCTGATCAGAGGAGTCACGGAGTTCGTGACAGTGATCTATGGACCAGCAGTCACGTTTGCGTTTCCTGACGTTTAGGTGGAAGCATATAGGAGGTCGGTGCTGCACCTGAACGTCATATCGGCAGTGGAGCTCATGAGTGAAGATCTGTTATTTGCGAAAATATCGGAGCCAGAGATGACAGTCATCAATTTTGACGATCACTTCCGTGATCGCATGGGAGAAGTAGAAAGAGGACACATCGAAGTGTTTCCAAAGCTTTGGAATCTGAGACCCTATGATAAAACGAATGGTGAAATAACCAGAGTGCCTCGTCTCACTGCAGCATATCACAAAGTGAGAGAAGAGACGAAGGACTGGGGCGATTACAAGAAGCTGCCGGAGGCAATCCCTGAATTCCCTCTGATAAGAAGGATGTTGCTCGGAGCAGTCTCCGTGGTACAAACTCCTAGGTTGAGAGCATTCGAAACCAATGAAAGGAGAGTAGGGAATTTCGTGGGAACGATAGATCCATACTTTGTAGGGAGAAATGCCGCCGTGTTACAGTACACACGATTTGCATACACGGATCAAGCGACGAGAAGGCGAATAAGCAACGCCGCGACTCCCAAGCCTGGAAGATTTGATGAGGAATGGAAGGGATTAGGCTTAGCTCCGATGAGGATGAGAGGCAGGACCGAACTGCCTGAAGCCTCATTGATCCTGACTAGTGTAAAACAGGAGATGAGAGTGAGAGGAATACTGCAGACGAGAACCTTCCTAGCACCCTTCGGCTGCGAAGAAATCAAAGTGGTCCATGGAGAAGAGGAAGATAAATCGGCCGGTACATTGCTCATACCGAGATTCCAGGAAGAAGCCGACAATGACGAACAAGGACCATCGAGCTCGAACAGGGATAAGTCAGAAGGAGATGACGGACAGGGTAGAAGCCGTCAAACCGAAGAACCCATGCAACAAGATCAAGCTGGTGGGGAAGACGACAGGGCATCGACAGGAGGAACATCCAGCCTGGATTTCAACATCTTCAGTGGTCTTGAGAATAATGCAGATACGTTGGAAACGACTGAGCCAGCGGATGAAGGCATCTCGACACTGGAGCCTCCATCAGCCTTTATGAAAATGAAACGAAATTTGCCGGAGAGCAGCTCTCCTGGCAATTCAAGAAATAACGACCATAGAATCCTCATGGAATCACCTAGGAGGAGAAGAATCGAGGCCTCAGCCAGAAAACCTTTCTTGGGAACGCTGCCCGAAGAAGAATGGGAAGTACATCACCGAGACCTTGAGAGTAGGACGGGATGCAAACTGGACAGAGTGGCGTTTATGGAAGAAGTCTGGACCGTGGTTCAAAGCTATGGGACCCAGTCCATTCTGAAAACGGGTCTCAACCAACCCTTGATGAGAGAAGTACTTGACAAGCTTGATGATTGTGAAAGGAGACTGAGTGAGTTATTGATCGACTCGGCCACTGATGAAAGTGAAGCGAATTCTCCCATCAAGATGATACCGCAGGACGATAAAGGAGAGGTGGTGTATCTGTCTAGAACCAGGAGAGGGACGATGCGATCAAAATTGGTGATTGATAAATTCAATGCAATGAAAATGAAGTTAGGCAGCAGATTGATGCCGAGGAGAGTTGGAAAGACAAAGGTGGATTCAGAAATATTGATGAAATCTGTTAACTCACCGAAAAGGAAACGAGTAGAGGAGGTCATGGATTTGGGGCAAGGTGATTATCAACTGCCTGGCACAGATAAAATGTTAACTGATATAGCGATGGTGCCACCCATTCTCATGGCGGGGATAAAGTCAACAGGTTATAAATCCAAAAGGAGTGACCGCACTCTGACTGGAGCAACCTTAGAAATGAAAATACTCAGCCAATGTGGAGAGAGCACAATGAAAGACTTCAAGCCATCTCCCATGAATCATGGAAAGGGAAGTGTCGCAGGACAACTAATACCAGTGGAATATAACCGACTAACAGTGTCGGAGTCTGTTTCGATAGATGAACCCACCGGTGGATACATGGAGATGTTAGAATACCGAAACTCGGCTAGAGGGTATGTAATGGCCCTGGAAGATGGGAAAGCCATGGAGGGTTATCTGGAAACGATGTTGCAAGGCACCACCCTCAAGCAGAAGGCGTACGGGACTTTAGCGTCGTCTGAAATACAGGCAGAAACAATGGAGCAGTTGGTGAGCCTTCCATGGAAAGCAGTAGTATTAAGGTATTTCGAAGAAGAAATGAGGACTACGCCAAGAATACATGCTCTCGTGGCAGTACCTTACGTAAGGACAGAGTTACAACTCAGGTTCGCCTGGTGCATGATGGGACTGACTCGCGAAGAGTATGATTCAGAAGAAAGGAAGAGATCAAAAGAGGAGAAGGTTTTCCTTATGACGAACCTGAGGGATCTGATAGTCCAGGAGGGAGCAGCAGTAGCGTGTGCGAAGCGGAGAGACGCTCTCTGTTCCATTCGATTCCTGATAGAGCAGATTTCAGTACCTGCACTGAACACCTGTGTTAAAATGTTGAGGGAAAGCAATGAGCGAACGAAAGCCTTATTCTTGCTAGCACTGCTGGATATGCAGCAAAGTAAACCGATGAGGGTGAACATGAAAGAACCCGAGGAATTAGAACCCATGAGAAAGATAGACGAAATCAGGAGATTCTCAAACAAGGAGCTGAGACTCACTAAAGAATCTATGGGAGCATTGCCGAAATCCAGTGAATACTGTGGACCGATCAAGAAGAAATCGTATAGCTACGTATCCGGGATCATAGGGATAGCGTACAATCCTTTCCTGAGTGAAGACATACGCGATTGCTTCTTCGATTATGAGCAGGCGGTGTTGCTAAGATTCTGGACGTCCAGAATTGTAACGATTAAGATCGTCAACAGGCCAAATTGGGACTGGTCTTGGAAGAAGAGGTGACTGCACCTTCAGTACCAAAATCCGACAAAAGAGTGGAGTTTGGGTTGGGATTCTCAGATGAATTACTGAGAACGAGCTTGATGGCAGTGTGGGAATTGATGAGGCCATCATGGTGTCCTAGTCCCAACGCTGACTCAATATTACGGGCGACACAAGACGTACAGAGGGAACTGAATGCAGACTGTAACCTGCGTGACCTCAACATCATATATAATGTGATGATAACGGACTCTAAGAGCAACGGAGAAGATAAAGTGGAGTTGCCTGGCTGGGGACCAGAAGACTGGGTCAAACCTGGTAGCTGTCTGGCGGAAGTCTGTGGACTGGAGGGTCACGTTTGCGGAGGTCTGGACTGCGTGAAGACCCTGAAAAACAACACAAGCAATTGACGGTATTGTTTGGAAACGTAGTGATGAAAACAAGAACGGAAACGGAACTGATAGCAGATTGCCATGGAGGAACCGATGTGAATCTAGTGACTGCACTAGGATACTACAGCATGTTTGGTTCTTTAGAGTCACTATTGAATCTAGAACAGAAACATGAGATGGTCACAGCCATCAGTGTAGAAGTGTTCCCAGGAGTTCTGCAGACTGAGCAGAAATACATAGGAAAATGGAGGGAAGCAATCGAGACGGAAATGAACATTAGACACAGTGAGACTTATTGTAGACCATCAGGAGCACGATATTTGGTGGGTTCAACGTTGGCTCCAATGTGCAAGAGCAGATACCCTGTACATTTCGTAGCTGTGGACGTGAAGAGTACAAGAACGATTGTGGATCAAGCCTTCTCAGTGCCGAAGTGTGTGAGACTGGCGAGAATGTCCGAGAATTCATACGAGTTGCTATGTAAGATGTTCTCAGCAGTTCCAGAGAGAACCAAAGAAGAATTGGAGTCAATACTAGGAAAGAAGTTCATGGGACATGTGAGCGGGAACTTCAGTGACTTTGAGAGACAGAAACAGAGAGGATCAACTGTCACAGATTACAATGCAGTAGACGAGAATGATGAAGTCCACCGAGTGATGGTGGAAGTGGAACCATTACTGGAAGCTTCGGGAAAATGTAATTGGAGGAGCATCATGTTGACATATGACGAGTTTCCTTGCCACTGCTTGCTGCAGACCTGGTGGTATCCCAAGCGTAGTAATCTGATGTTGATCTGGGACTCTGGAGAGCTGCTCTCCATGGGTTTACCAGATTCATCGCAGCCCATAACAATAGTGATAGTGGGAGTTATGATGGCGATACGATGGCTGGAAGCTCATGTGAGTGAAAATAATAGACAGGAGGCACCGACGAGAGAACAGTTGCGGAAGTTAAATTGTCTAAAAGATTTAGATCTTTTTGAGACAATGTGCAAAGTTCTAAACATTCTGATGGAAGTGAAGAAGATATGGGCAAGGAAAC
Organism: Symsagittifera roscoffensis; assembly: GCF_963678635.1. Taxonomy (NCBI): domain Eukaryota; kingdom Metazoa; phylum Xenacoelomorpha; order Acoela; family Convolutidae; genus Symsagittifera; species Symsagittifera roscoffensis. The sequence goes on from NC_087067.1 coordinate 17,371,284, forward strand.
GATTGATGCCATGGTTCAGAGCTAACATGACTGCATGGTTGTACGAGTATGCGAAAAAGCATATGTCGAAGCACGGCAGGGTGTACAGTGAATATCAGCTGGACATTGGAGCAGGAGCTTTCAAGCGAGCTCTCGTGACTCATCGGAATGCAGTGACCACCGCTGTGAAAAGAATTTCCAGGACGAGTGAACGTAGTGGAAAGGAGAAGGCAGAGATGTTAAAGGAAGATTTGGAGAGAAACGTGACGTTGTGTCTCCACAACAGCTTCTGCAGGAACAGAGAATCTAACGTGGATCCCCTACCTTGTTGCAAACAGAGGGTAGAAGAGCAGAAGTGTTGGAGGACGGCTTCCAGCAGCGTCAGGATAGCTAACGACGTGTTACAAGATACGGAGACTGAGAGTGCAGAGTCAGTATCACAGGAGGAAGAAATGGAGCATTGACGAATGACCGAAAAGCAAGATGGAAAAAGAGACGAAAATTAGAAGAATTTAGAAGTTTTAGAACTTCTAAACGACGAAAAAAGAAGAAAACAAAGGAGTAATGAAGAAAAAGTTAAAACTCAGAATTGTTTTATGTGTGTGAAAAAACTCAAGTGAGAAACCAAGCAACCAAGTTGTAATTGAAAACTGAAACATTTAGTTGAGTTTTGAAATTGTTGCATTTAAAAATTTGCATTTTGATTTTAGTTGAGTGGCTTTAGAGACACTCACTTACTATTTATTTAGGAAGGCTTAAGTGAAGGAGTATATTTAAATATTCCAGCCTGCATGATTGTTTTTAATCAGCTAGGAGAACTGATCACTTTGTGGTGACATGGAAGGCTTGGGTAATTTCTCGAAGAGGGAGATTGTTTCATTGTTCTTTCTAACCACAGAGTTTCTTAGTTTTAGTATTCAGGACAATAACAAGCAAGATTTCCGAAGGGAGAAGCATAGTAGGATAATTTTAGCTTGTTGGTTGGCAGGACTGTCCTGCAAGCCAACACCTTTTAAGTCTAAGAGAAAAAGTTTTAATCGGGACATTGACATTGGAAGTCAGAAAATATGTTTTTTCTTAATTCATATCCTCAATGTGCAGATTAATGAAGAATTTGAAGGTTATAGTGATGTAGTATGATGCCATTTATATTCTGCTGTGAGTCGATGTGACGCGGATAAAAGTAATTTCGTGCATTTTGTAAATTCTGTTCGATGACACTGTATCTATTTTACGAACCTTGCGTGATTCAATGAGGACATTGACCGGATTGGAGTCAATACTAGGAAAGAAGTTCATGGGACATGTGAGCGGGAACTTCAGTGACTTTGAGAGACAGAAACAGAGAGGATCAACTGTCACAGATTACAATGCAGTAGACGAGAATGATGAAGTTCACCGAGTGATGGTGGAAGTGGAACCATTACTGGAAGCTTCGGGAAAATGTAATTGGAGGAGCATCATGTTGACATATGACGAGTTTCCTTGCCACTGCTTGCTGCAGACCTGGTGGTATCCCAAGCGTAGTAATCTGATGTTGATCTGGGACTCTGGAGAGCTGCTCTCCATGGGTTTACCAGATTCATCGCAGCCCATAACAATAGTGATAGTGGGAGTTATGATGGTGATACGATGGCTGGAAGCTCATGTGAGAGAAAATAATAGACAGGAGGCACCGACGAGAGAACAGTTGCGGAAGTTAAATTGTCTAAAAGATTTAGATCTTTTTGAGACAATGTGCAAAGTTCTAAACATTCTGATGGAAGTGAAGAAGATATGGGCAAGGAAACGATTGATGCCATGGTTCAGAGCTAACATGACTGCATGGTTGTACGAGTATGCGAAAAAGCATATGTCGAAGCACGGCAGGGTGTACAGTGAATATCAGCTGGACATTGGAGCAGGAGCTTTCAAGCGAGCTCTCGTGACTCATCGGAATGCAGTGACCACCGCTGTGAAAAGAATTTCCAGGACGAGTGAACGTAGTGGAAAGGAGAAGGCAGAGATGTTAAAGGAAGATTTGGAGAGAAACGTGACGTTGTGTCTCCACAACAGCTTCTGCAGGAACAGAGAATCTAACGTGGATCCCCTACCTTGTTGCAAACAGAGGGTAGAAGAGCAGAAGTGTTGGAGGACGGCTTCCAGCAGCGTCAGGATAGCTAACGACGTGTTACAAGATACGGAGACTGAGAGTGCAGAGTCAGTATCACAGGAGGAAGAAATGGAGCATTGACGAATGACCGAAAAGCAAGATGGAAAAAGAGACAAAAATTAGAAGAATTTAGAAGTTTTAGAACTTCTAAACGACGAAAAAAGAAGAAAACAAAGGAGTAATGAAGAAAAAGTTAAAACTCAGAATTGTTTTATGTGTGTGAAAAAACTCAAGTGAGAAACCAAGCAACCAAGTTGTAATTGAAAACTGAAACATTTAGTTGAGTTTTGAAATTGTTGCATTTAAAATTTGCATTTTGATTTTAGTTGAGTGGCTTTAGAGACACTCACTTACTATTTATTTAGGAAGGCTTAAGTGAAGGAGTATATTTAAATATTCCAGCCTGCATGATTGTTTTTAATCAGCTAGGAGAACTGATCACTTTGTGGTGACATGGAAGGCTTGGGTAATCTCTCGAAGAGGGAGATTGTTTCATTGTTCTTTCTAACCACAGAGTTTCTTAGTTTTAGTATTCAGGACAATAACAAGCAAGATTTCCGAAGGGAGAAGCATAGTGAGATAATTTTAGCTTGTTGGTTGGCAGGACTGTCCTGCAAGCCAACACCTTTTAAGTCTAAAAGAAAACGTTTTAATCGGGACATTGACATTGGAAGTCAGAAAATATGTTTTTTCTTAATTCATATCCTCAATGTGCAGATTAATGAAGAATTTGAAGGTTATAGTGATGTAGTATGATTCCATTTATATTCTGCTGTGAGTCGATGTGACGTGGATAAAAGTAATTTCGTGCATTTTGTAAATTCTGTTCGATGACACTGTATCTATTTTACGAACATTGCGTGATTCAATGAGGACATTGACCGGACTGTCCGGGGAGTATGTGACATTCGACCAGAATGGACAAAATGCAATCTCTGCAGATTTCGAATTTTTAGCAGCGAGCCTTCCGAGTGATTTTGAAGGATTAAGAACGTTATTCGAACTATTGAACAAAACGTGAAGGTTGAAGGATTCGGAAATTGCTAAATTTTAAATTTTCGAAGTGATTATGTAACATTTCTGAGAAACGTCAGAAACGGCCATTTTGGCAGAAAAGCTGAAAAGCGACAGAAGAACGATAGTCGCACTGACGAAAACAACGAAGATTGTGATAGAAAAACAACAGAGAAAAACAGAAGGACGTTCCGAGTTGCAACTATTGTGTCGCTACAATAGTTGCAAGGCCGTTGCAGACAACGGTGAAGGGTGGAAGATAGCCTTCCGGATTACGAAGAAGTCAAGATTAACGAGCTTGATTCAGTGGATTCAAGAATCCGGAAGGGTTTCGGAACTGAAACTTTTATTCTTTTATATAAACTTTTAGCTTCTTGTCATGTCCTGATTTGAATTTAATTAACAACTGGATTCATTTTGATAAGGATGAGAAGCTAGGAGTTGGGGGAAAGGGTTGATCCATCTTCGATGGAGATGATGATTTTTATCTACTGAACAAAAACAATAGTAATATAATAAATAGTAGTAACCCTGTTTTTAGGAGTGACCTCGTGGTCTGGGGATACTGAGACCCAGCCATGAGCTCACTATTTCTGCATGTAATCTAGTTAATTTGATTGTTTTGACCAAAGCCGAAAGCAGTAACGTTTTTGTCGACCCGATGTTAGAAAAGACCACCGAAAAGTGTAACATTCGCCCAAATACTACACAGCGACGGAGCGTAGAAAAAGTACCTATTAACGACTGGCAGGCGTCAGTTACCTTAATCCTACTCGTTTTTCACCGTCTCGACTTTGCCAGTTGATTTTCTGGTCTGTCTAGGGCTAAGTAAAAAGTTACCATTTTTAGGCCATCAGTCAAACGACTTTTGATCAGCTTTCGTTTACATGCGAACACAACCACATAGCTGAGTCTCGGATCCTCAGACTACGTGATTGTCATTAAAAACACGGCTCGAACAACCTATTTTAACATATTTTTGTGTGACAGTTCTATATTAAATCCATTGGAGATGGATTGACCCTTTCCTTTTCCTAGCTACTCATGTTCTGAAATATCAAACAATAACGGTGTTAATTAAGAGATCTATGACATTCCAGCAGCTATAAAGTTAGTTTATACAGTCCCTTCACATACAACAGTCTCTGGGGGACCAAGCCTCCGCTCCCGTAATATTCCTGAGATAACGCTCTTATCTCCTCTAATTTGTGTCCCGGGAGGGTTCCGTGGTGTATTTCTTCCCCCACTGAAGCCTCCTTCTCCACCAATACCTGTTGACAAGTGTCTTATCGTGCGTTGTTGCCACGATAAGAGGCTTCGTATTTTCCGTCTCTGGTACGACTGTTTTTCACAATATCTGTCGTTGTTCTGAATTTCGTCACTTTTTCAGTCAAAATGGCCGTTTTTCGTATTTCTGAGAAATATTCTTCTTCCAATCGAAATTTTAAAAATAAAAATTCTAGAATATTCCGACCCTCCTTCGCAATACTTTTTTGTCAATAAGGCCTTTAGTCGTTCTTTTTTACGTCGCCGGAAGGTTGTGCTGCGCCAGTCTGGCAGAATGGCACATACTCCCCGGACAGTCCCCATCAATGTCCCTATTGATCGCATAACACCGGGTTATCGTCAAGTAGTTATCCAGTTTTCTGTAATCAATCTTACTAATCGCATAAGAAAATGAAATTTATCTACCCCACCTCAACTCACTACGTGTTCACAAATGGCATCGTACTACATCTCACTGCCTTTCAACATTTTCACAAAATTTGCACCATGAGGAGTGTCTTAGATAAAATTTCTTTTCTGACTACTTTACGTCGTCTTGCCATAAAACTTCTTTTCGTTCTTTGTGATTAAAAAGTGGGACGTGGCACGGCCACGCACCCGTTAAAATTAACTTAACTTCACTCACCAAGTATAATCAGTCATTTATGCGGTCCTTTCAATATTAAAACTAAGAAACTCTGTGGCTAGGAAAGTTATTGAGTTACCCACCCTTCTCGAGCGAGTTTACTCAAACTTACCATGTCGCCACACAGTGAATTTGTGTCTTACACAGGTTAAAAACCTCAATTGTGAATAAATAGGTAAATATACTCACCTAGATTCCTCATATACATACATAAATAGCCATAACTAAAATCAAGAATTTCAACAATTTTAACAATTGCAACATTTTCAAAGTTTGGTTTGACCAAACTAGATCAAAACAGAAAGTTTCACAAGTTCAATAATCAAAACTTGATTGATTGGTTTAAGTTTTAGCACACAAAGACAATCAAGTTTTTTCTCCTTCTCTTCTCCTCTTTGGTCATCTTCATTCCATCACTTCTCCATCCTGATGTTCATCGTCACTGTCTTCCAGAACTTTCTCCAACATGTCCATAGAGTTGCGGGCCGTGCCCCAACTCTCCTGCTCCAACAGCCTCGGTTTGCAACAAGGTAGCAAGTCCACATTCACCTTCTGCTCCCGGTTCCTGCAAAAGCTGTTGTGAAGACATAGGCTCACGTTTCGTTCTAGGTCAGCTCTTAAGACCTCTTTCTTCTCATCTTCAGTAACACAAGGCGCTCCAGCTACCCGCTTCACCGCTGTGGTGACCGCGTTTCTCTGCGTCAAGAATGCTCTCTTATAGGCTCCTGGTCCTATATCTAGCTGGAAAGATTGATAGGCTTCTGTGTTCCTCGACATGTGACGCTTCGCGCGTTCATACATCCATGATGTCATCACTGCACGGAACCAAGGCATCAATCTTTGCCTTGACCATATTCTTTCAATGGCTTTAGGTATCCTCAGAACCTTGCAGGTGGTTCTGAAAAGATCCAATTCACGACTCATCTTCACGTCGCTCAACTGCTCAGGAGTCGGCACGGCCGTCTCCTGCTCATTTGTGTCCGCGTTAGCCTCCAGCCATCTCACTGCCAGCGTGGCACTAACCACCACGATTGACATCTGTTGATTCTGATCGGGCAACCCCGTAGAGTACAACTCCTCCACGTCCCATACTAGCATTAGATTCCCGCGTTTGGGGTACCACAACGTCTGCGCCAAGCAGTGGCAAGGATACTCCCCATGGGTTCTCACTATGTTCCTTCGGGTCCGATACCCTGAGGCTCCCAGCAACGGTTCCACCTCCATCAGAATTCTGTGTAAGTCGTCTTTTTCTTCTATTGTGGGGAATTCAGTGGGTAAGGCTCCACTCGCTTTCTGTTTCTGGAACTCACTCACATTGCCTTCACTCAATCTCAGAAACTCTTCACCCACCACATCTTGCAACTCGCCTTCAGATCTCTTCGGGACTGCCCGAAAGATCTTTGCCAACAAACCATGTGACCTCTCCGACATCCTGGCCAACCTCACGCACTTTGGCACAGAGAAAAGTTGATCAATCAACACCTGCTGTGTCCTCCCATCCATCACCACCATGTGTGTAGGATATCTACTACTGCAATATGGTGCGGAGCTTGAACCCACCAGATACTTTGAACCAGTCGGTTTATGATAGGCCTCACTATCTTTCAGATTCATCTCGTTCTCCAGAGCTTCTCTCCAGCCTCCGATCTTCTGCTCTGTCTGCAATGCTCCAGGGAATACTTCCACGCTGAGGGTCGTCACTAGCTCATGGGCACGCTCCAGGCGCTCAAGCGATTCAATCGAACTCGTCATGCTGCAAAATCCCAAGGCTGTGATCAAATTTACGTCCGTCACCCCATGACAGTCCGCGACCAACTCCATACCACTTTTATCCGACATGCTCAGTCTTCCGTACAATCGTGCCAGTTGCCGATGCTGCTCGCTCAGCGTAACCAGGCAGTGTCCCAGGTTACAAACATGTCCTTCCATCCCACTGTGTTGAGCCAAGCATGTGCCTTGCTTCAACCAATTACTCGATGGACCTTCCTCGGACAGCTCCGTGGATGGGTTGCTCTTCCGCTTCGTCAATTTCATGGCCAGCAGATGATGTATCATGGCCAGATCATGTAAACTCGCGTCATCATCTAGGTCTAACGTGATGTCCGCCGTCATGTCCCAGATTAAACCGGCATTAGGATGAGGGCACCAAGAAGGCTTCATGAGTTCCCACATCGTCACTAGACTGGTTTTCAAGGGACCGTCCCAAGAACCACAATCAAAACTCACTTGCCCCTTTAGCTCGGGAACCGAGGGTTCGACCACTCGTTCTTCCAAAATAATTCCCAGCTTGGGTTGTTCCACCATCAGCATCCCAGTTTCTTTAATACGTTCAACCCAGAAATTGAGTACTATGACTTGCTCATAGTCGAAGTACGCTTCCCTGGCTTCTTCATTCACGAAGGGATTATACGCCATCCCCGGTATGCCAGACACATATTGGAATGACTTCAGTTTCCCTAGTGTTGCAAACTCTTTTTGTCCTCTGACCGCTTCAATCAACTCCCGGCTCACTTTCAATTCTTTGTTGGAATATCTTCTCACCTCTTCCAACTTGCGATAGCTTTCCATATCATTCGACTCCTTGCTTGGCACAGTCAATGGCATGTCCTGATATAGTTCCAGGAGTGCCCTAAGGAAGTTCCTTTCACAATCAACTCCCTCTTGCCGAATGATCTTTATGCATTCTCCCAAAACAGGAGTGGGGATACGATCCACCACGAACCTGACAAAGCAAAGGGCATCCTTACGCTTAGCCCATGCTATCGCAGAATCGTCTTTCGAAATCAACGCTCGCAGAGCTTCCATCAACTCCAGTTCCTGTTCCCGTGATTTCGAATCATTACTGGCTTCATACTCCGCTCTCTTGATGCCCATCAAGCAACAAGCCAACCGTACTTGCAGATCAGTTCTCACGCAAGGATGAGCCAGGTATGCCGCCACTGTAGCAGGTGCATGCATCGCCTCGTCGAAGTATCTCTGGAGGGCCGCCCTCCAGGAGATTTCCAGCAATTTTTCCAATCCGACTTCGTTCGCTTCAGAGGACATTACCGTGCCGTATTCTTTTCGATTTAAGTTCGAATTTTCCGTGAGCTCTTTCAGATGTTCCTGCATGGCTCGCTTCTCGCTCCAAGCCATCATATGCCCTCTCGCGGAGTTTCTCGCTTTCAACATTTCCACATAACCTCCTGCTGGATCTCCCATGTGGACTGATTCTGGCACAGTAACTCGACTGTACTCGACCACGTCGAGTTGTCCTTCCAGCTTCAACTTGGCTATGTTGGTCCGCGAGGGCCTGTAATCTTCAAGTCCTCCAGATCCACATTGACTGATGATCTCCATCTCTAATTTAGTGTCTGCCAGGGTTCGTGCTGTTTTCTTTGATCTTACGGCAGTCGTGGTCAGACCAGCCAAGAGCATAGGGGGTATCAGATTCTCTTTTTCTCCCCCTGTCAGCGTTGCACTATCTCCTTGCCCGCTCTCACCTGAACGACCTGCGCTCGTTAAAGGGGTCACCACTGCGTTGGCTCTCGACTTCACCACTCTCGGGTTTATGGCTCGACTTCCTGCCTTCCCTTTTAGTCGCTTCAGCCCCTTCCTGGCTCGTCTAACAGATAATTTCTTTGCAACCTGCTGATCATCGGCACTGTCTTCTGTTACTGACTCGGTCAGAACATCCGACTCCATGGAGTTCACTATTTTCTCCAGGACCTCACGCATGATGGGTTGGTTCAACCCCACCTTCATTATGGACTGCGTCCCATATCGCCTTATCACGTCCCATGATCTTTCCATGAAAAACACTCGGCTCCAGGTTGTCCCTGTCTTGCCTTCTAGCTCACTCTGATATCTCTCCCATTCCTCTTCCGGCAACGTGCTCAGGAAGGATACCCTCATTGGTTCTTCGATTTTTCTCCTCCGTGGTGACTCATGGAGCAATCTCTGCGGATCCCTGCTTTGGCACTCTCTCGCCTGGCTTATTGGGTCTATCGGGGATAAGTCGGCCGACGCCTCCTTTGTAGGGGACATGAAAGACGATGGCGTCATTAGCAATAGACTCCCATCGACTTCCCCATCGTCGTCTTCACTAAACCGGTATTCTAGCAAGTCTCTCTCTAACGCTCTCAGATCCGTCTCACCCGTTTTTCCCGTCTTTCCCTCGGTATCGTTGTCGTCATGATCCATCAAATCATCATCACCTGCATCAGGTTTCGGCCTGGGTCCTGAAGGTCCTTGTCGTGAGTCAGTGCCCGAGTCGGGCCGAGCCGGGACGGCCATGTCTCCTGCATGATAAAACAACTCATCATTCACCAGGAATTCTACAGATTCCTCGCCATGTGGTGGTAGGTCCTCTATCGTTATATATGAGCCCCCTCTGCTCTCCTTTGCCACTTCCATCATCACTACCTTCACTTCTCCTGACCACTTCAGTCTTGATAAGTCATCCGTGGGAGAATACACTTCGTTCCACATTTCGGCCGAGACCTCTGGTCTCCTGGAAGGTAGTGCCTTGATCTTCTTCCTACTCCAAGCATCAGGAAATGAGAAGTCGAACGTGTGCGCGGCTGCCACATTCCAGCCGATGAAGCGCGGCTCCATCCCTTCACTCCACTTCAACATTCTCTTCTCTGCGTCACGAGCTGCTCCGATGCGAGGGGCAATGATGGGAGATGTGACTCCCAACAACATCCTCCTTATCGGTGGATATCGAGGGCATTGGTCCGGCAGCGGCCTGGACCCAGAAAGCCACGCTTGCTGGTTCTCTTTGGCGTGTGCATAGGCCTCTGGTAAGAGTGGCACCCCCATAGCCGCTCCCGTATCCTTTACTACTGGTCTTAAGTTCCAAAGCTTCGGGTTGAACTGGATATGAGAAAGTTCCTCACGGCCCATTCGGCATTTGAAGTGGTTGTTGAAATCCATCAACATCCAACCTGGCTCCGCTATTCTTCCGAACAACCTATCGTCACTGGCCAGCCCTCTCAACTCACTCTGTTCTACCCAGTTCAGTACGGAACAGTCCACGACTGAGACCAGGTTGACGTACAACACTGAATTCCTGTACGCCTTAACTTGTACATCCGGGAACGCAAAAGACATCACCGGTCCATACACCACTGTGACGAATTCCCGCAGTCCGTGGACCAGAGCCAACGGATCAATCCGCATCATGACAGCTAAGTCCGTCAGTAAGGGCATGCCACAATACTGCTTACTCTCGCCCGCATTCGTCGCCACCTTATCTTCTCCCGTGACGCTTCTGTTCTGTTGTAAGAGGTATTGAAGCAGGAGAGTCCTCCAATCTTTCATCTTCTTGAGCGAGGCGGTTTCCAACTGTGCATTGAAATCACGACTCGGTCCCTGTAGTTGTTCAGGGTAACGTAACAGCACAAGCAAATCACCCAGTCGACCGTAGGTCATAGCAATCAGAGTCAGGAGTCCATCCAATCTCAAATCGGCTAACGCTTGGGTGAAGAGATTCGCCGGCCCCTTCACGAAATTTTCGTGACCAAATGTCACGTACAAGGCTAATACCAGGCCAATCGATAACTTCCTGATGTCTCTGACAAAACTCGCAATCAAGTTCCGGGATGCCCTAGGATAGCACGTCGATAGGAAGGATGTCGTCCATCCCACTCCCATTCCTCCCAAGATAGCATCCGATCGTTCGTACTGTGCCCTCGTGGCTAGCACGTCAGCTTGGAACTTGTCCAGTGACATCGTGTTTACGTCCTGCATTAGTTTCAACATCATGCCCCCAGTTAACTCCCGGGCATCAAACAGGTTTTTCAGGTACACGTGTATCTCCTTTATCACTGCCGGCGCGTGCTCGAACGCGTCCTTACCCAAGGTGCACAGCCTTGGTGACAAGTACAACCATATGTTGTTGTGCGGCTTCGTGCGCAAAGCCATTGCCATGAGATCTTCTTCGGCTGCTGTCATGTTCTTCCTGACTGTCATGCCCTGCTCATTCTCGGCCTGATCCATCTGTCTGAACCAGAGATCATCAGCCACCTGTTGTACTAACAGATGATCGTCATCCACCCCTGGTCTTAGCTTCAGCAACCTGGCAAAGTTGGACAGCTCCAACCCCAGAACTTCATCTAGCACCAACCGAGTTGTGCTACAATCTCTGAGCCCCTGTATGGCATTCGAAATGTCAGCCCAAACGGCGGGAAGCTCAGATCGGGACGGGTAGTAATTGTCCGGGTCCACTACTCTGTTTGGGGCAGGAATTATCACATTGAACCTCCCCTCTGCTATTGTTGTGACCATTGTATATACAAATTAGAGGGGTTCTGGTAATGCAGCGTACCCTGGTGACAATACAAAGATCATCTTCACCACATTCATGGTGAAGCGTTGTCTTGCTGCTGCCTCTACCTCAGCCATCGCCGAGAGCAGTGTCATTATCGCCTCCCCTATAACCTCGTTACTCGGGATCGACCCATCCGTCAGACGTGACAATAAGCCCCTGCTTTGCAGATGATCATTTGAGCCTGCAACCACTATTACCTGCGGCTCCATACTGACCACCCTTCGCACACTTATCATCATGCCGATTGCTTGTCCCCAGTCCAATTTAGGTGCCGTCAAGAAAATCACGTCGGGCCAAAAGAGGGAACGGGGCGTGTAGAGATAATCGGAACTGGCCACGATCAGATACTTCGCAGCTTTCATCTCTAAGGGATCGTAAGCAGCGAACAGGCCATCGCCTATTGGGGCCTTCAGTTTCCCATATCTCTGTTCATCTCCATCTACCATAGTCATTCGGGGATAATCCCTTGAATACTCGCCAGGCGTCTGACCAGTTGGTTTAGCGAACTGCCTGTACATCTTATGATGCTTGTTATTGGGCTTGTTCTCTGTCTGAAACTTGCCCCTTCGAGCAGGTGGCGTCAATTCCCGGGCTCTCTGTCTGACGTCTGTAAGGGATCGTGTGTTCAAAGGTCCAAAGGTATTGTCCTGAGGCAACCCGTTCAAGTCTGCATGTCGGAGCGTAGTCGTAGAGCTGAACTGCTCCTGTTCTGCTAGCAGCCAATCCACGCCTGGTATCCGATACAATCGCGACACCGTGGGACTTTCTCCGCCAATCATTCTCATCGCGTCCTCCCGACACGTCAGGGTATTCATGTTCAGCTTCGTGGACATGTCCGTCTTATACTGTCCCCAATGACTAGGGTCTGATCGATTCCAAAGCAGCAGGCTGCCTGGTTCAACTCCTTCCGCAGGCACGGCGCTCGTAGACGATCCTGCTGCTGGAGCAGGGTTCGCCGTGGCGGGTGGATCATTCCTCCTAGACACGGTCTGGGAGTTATTTCTGTTTTGAACCACTGATCTGCCGAGTCGGCTTTCAAGCGGTTGTATTCTGGGAGGAGGAGCAGTCCCCAGCCTCTCTCTCACGTTTGAGCTAGGAGTGGTGGGTGCGGCTACAACCGTCTCCATTGCCAAGGGCCCTAGGCGGTTGACGAGGGACTCGGGCACGCTTGCCCTTATTCTACTTCCTCCGGTCGTTGAACTGGTCCGAGCCAGAGAACTGGTCGCCCTCGACTCCTGCTCCATTTCTCTCAATTGCGTCTGAAATATATCATTCATCCAGTGTCTCCCTCGTTGAAATGTATCCCATCTTTGGTAAGCGCAACATGATCAATCATGCACAGCGTGTTTTCGATATCCAGAAGTCGCAACTCGCCAGGGTTGTTTCTCACCAGATTACGGATCATTTCATTCCACCATGTCACGTTGCCGTTCATGAAATCTGCCACTGTGGTGCCCATCAGCGGGTTTTGTGGTATCGTGCAAAGCACCACAAACCTGGGCCTGTACTTCTCCTTCAGTTCATTCAGGAGGCATACCAGCACAGGCTCCCACTTGCACTCGGGGGTCACCAGGTGATCCAGGTGATCCTCGCTTTGGAATTCCATCATCTTGATGACCTGAGCCACTGAAGCTCCTCCAAAGGACAAGGTGGTTGTCTGACCATATACGAAGATCTCATTCAGATCCCTCACCAAACTGTCTCCTATGATCAGGTGGCGACTCCCTGGGGGAATCACCTGGTCGCTCGTAGCGGGGTTCCAGCTCATGTCATTCAGGCAAGCACGAGGATGCTCTGCAGCTACTTGCGTGAACTGGTGCCGTGTCATCAGGTTCTTCCTGATATCTACCACGCGGGACTTTTGATAGGTTCTCCCATGCGCAGTCCCCGAGGGCACTATTGTGTGGGGTGCTCGCTCCGAGCTAATTGATGACTGATCACGACGCTGGGAAGGAACGATCCTACCCAATGTCCGTCCAGTGGTCCGGTTGATCTCCTCCATTGTCGCTCGAGCCACTTGGTTGAACGATTCTTGGAACTGAGGGGCGAGGTAAGTGTCAGAAGGGTCTGGTATCGTGAACTTTTGACTAGAAGCAGACGGTCGTGTCTGCTGAGGAGCCTCGGGCTCTCTCGATGCACGCAAATCCAGAACCTCGGTCCCTCTCGATACACACAGCTCCTGAGCTGTTGTCCCGGGGCGTGTGTCGTTGGATCCCTCCGAGGATCTCATGCTCGCCAGGACTTCCGGTGACACTTGGCTCATCTTCGCCATATACAGCTCCTTCAGGTGTTTGATTTCATCCTCCTTATAAGCCATCTGAAGATCTTCGTATTTCTTCTTCCATTCGTCTTTTTCTCGAGCTATTGCCCTATACTCCTGGAGTTTGGCACACAGCTCGCTCTGATCTTTCTCTTTCTTTTCCAGCGTCTCAATCGTCTCCGACGTCTGAATCTCTATCTCACTCACCCTCACTTTCTTCAAAGGATTAGCAGCTGTAGGAGAGTCGACCGAATGTGACGGGCCTGGCCCATCACGTTGTCTCTTCGCTCCGATGAGTGGCTGCGCCGGTTGGACTGGTAAGGGCATCTCACCTAGCCGGTGGTCCCTCTGCTCACCTAGTCCTGGCTCACGAGCCAGGTCGTGGCCAGACATTTCTCCACGCCTCCATCTCATCAGTCGGTTTCGGCCTCTCTCGGCGGTCCCGGACTCACCGAAGGCCAACATCAACACGAATTCCGTAGGGCGATTCCCTCGACCCTCTCGTCCTAGTGCATTAAGGAGCGCGACCACAAACATCGCCAACCCCGGGTCTTCTCGTGTGAAATCACAATCGATCAGCCGCTGATAGATCTCGTCTAGAGTCGCTCCTAGACTCGCTGAGAGGAATTCCATGAGTTCGTTCGTGTCACCCATTTCTTATCGTGTTGATTCTTGCTGTCGTGTAGTGTCTTCTTGTGTCGTTTCGATTCAATGGATTCAATAAACAATCTTCGATCAATCAAGATCTAAAAAACAAATCGCGACTTAGAACCATCATTTTTGGATACAACATCATTCAATTCTTTAAAACTCTCCATTGAAATTCTTTTTTCAATTCTGATTTAAAAATTTAGCACCAAGGTGGATTGTCCACCTTTACCTTTGTCAGAGTAGCACGAATGTGCGCTGTCACCTTGATGACCTGGAGTGCCCCAGGTCTTTTATGACATAAACATAAAACATATCATAACAATAACATAACATAAACACATAAACATCACACACCTACACTATCACATAAAAACATAATCCCTAATACTGTACCTAAAACCTAACCTAGCCTAAAACTTGACTCTAATTCTTATCGAATAACTTAATAAAAACCACTTATCGCCGAGCGCAATTCTTAGCATATGCTCAGATAGTTTTTTTTATGTAAGTAAACTTCAGTCTCTGAAAATATCACATGTAAAAAAGCGTACAACTCTCTCGGATGTAGCTTTCCCCTATTAGGATCGTATACTGGCAACGAGAGAGAGGTCACTCCTCTCTCAACCAAAAAATCCCTAAGTCGAGTCAAGGCCAATACCAAGCTCTTTGGATCTACGTGTTGCCTATCAGTGGCCTTGGTAACCAGGAAACACAAATATTTCCCTGGTATCTGTGATGCAACAGGGGGAAGCGCTATCATCCCTCCCACACCAGGCCTCTGTTTCCACAAAAACTCGATATTTTTATACTCTCTTTTGAAGTCAGCCGCTAGTGCTGTTTTGAAGCTTACGTCCGCGGTTATCGCTATGGCGCACGTGCGTTCCGTGAGTATGAAATCGCTGTCCGTTATGACGATATTGTTCAAATAATGGTTCGGTAGATCAAAATAAGATTCAAAGATTCGCCAAAAGGTGGTTTTTTAGCATTCTCGCCCTCTGTCTCTAGTTCTCCGGTTTCTCTTGCCGATTTCAATTTTTTTATTATCAGATTTTCGGTGTGGGTGAGTCCTACCCCCACTCCCCGGACAAAAATATCCATCGACGTCCCCGTCGATCGCCCAGAGTCTAGGAGATCGAGGTTGGATTGTGGAACACGTAGAGGACCATCTGGGGCGACCCAGTTGGACTCGGTATTGTCATGATTGATGTATTTGACGCCGTCTTTATCGACGCCCTGAATCAACAGGATCGTCTCTTTTGGATCTGTCGGCAGATCATGGAGCCATTCGAGCACGCGCAAATTTGTTAGTTCCTGCTCATGAGTCTGTTCCGCTTCTGGTTCGAACTCCACTTCCGGTTCTGATCGATCGTCGATCCAATCTTGATCCATATCGTTCACAAGGTCGATTTCTTCTAGCATCGCCACTTCGTCCAGTCCCACCAGCGAGTCTATGACATCACTTACTACTATCCTGTCTACAGCTAAGTCCTCGCCGTACGGATTGTACTTCTTCTGGTTTTTTCCTCTCTTGCTTTGGCGTGTTTCCTTTGTCAATTTCGGTTTGTTCCGGGCAGTCCCAGTCTTGTTCCGGGCAGTCCCCTTCGGCATAAGGTAGAGTTTCATCGTCCACCTCTACTCGCTCGGTCAACTCGAGATCCAGTGGTAGATCGCAATTTTCCACCACCTCATTCCCGTCGCTCTTGTCGCGAGTACCCCTTCCGTTCACTTCACAAGCAGGATCCACTATCAAATAGTCTCCCTCTTGCATGTCCGCTGGGATGCACCAATCCTCTGACGAGGCATTGTGTGGTTTGATATTCTCGTAATGAGCTGCTCTTCCAGTGCTCAATCGATAAAAACGACCTCCTTGGTGCACCTCTGTTATCTGAAATGGACCACGCCATTTCTTTAATAATTTCTTGGTTCCTTTTGGTGGAACCACTTCCTGGAACACCCAGACGTAGTCGCCAACTGAGTAGGCCTTCGCATCAGCTGTCCTTTTGTCAAACCTCCTTTTTTGTCTTATCTGCGCCTGTTGCGTATTCCTCCTGCATAAGTCATTGAGGTCCTGCTGTCTTCTAATAACATCTCGCACGTACGTTTGCGGTGCTGTCCTCTTCCCCTCATATTCAGGGTAGAAAAACGTCAACGGGAGCGCTTTTTCATGACCCGTTAACATCATGTGCGGACTTATTCCCGTGGTGGAATGCTCCGTGCTGTTGTAAGCACCCATCACTTAGGAGATCCGACAGCCTGTACCTGGCTTTCAAATACGTCTTCACCACGTTCATTTGCCCACTCATTATCTCCGGAGCATGAGCATCGTCCATCAACTTGACACACCATATCTTTTTCAAAGGCGTCGCTTCCTGCACAGATGGTTCCAGATTGGTACGGACGACCGTACCATGTGGCAGCAATCTGGTTGGGCCTTTCGAAACTGCTATCAGCTCGAGCTCGTCTGCGGCATTATCTACCACAGTGCCCTCTTCATCTGAGGTGTATCTGTCCCTGTCTGGATCCTGATGTGTTTCTCGGTCCAGCCCACGCTGCTTCCAGTCTACCAATAAGGAGTGGATTGCGATCTCTGACATATCGGAATTGGAAGTTGTTTCAGACGTGTTGTCCCAGGACTGGGGTCCCGAGTCAACACTTGAGTCGACTGATTCTCCAACATCATATTCCAAGTTGTCTGAGATGTTTCTCGACTCCCCGGACAAAAATCTGTCCATCGGTCGCTTTGAACCCGACTCCCCGGACAAATTTTTGCCCCTAGGTGGTCTAGTCAACCTCTCCCCGGACAAGTCGTCCTGCACGGGTTTAAAGGTATCCGACTCCTCAGACGAGTCGTCTTTGACTGGCTCGAAGGTATCAGACTCCCCGGACATTGTCTCGTCCACGGACGAACAATCTGGGCTCGGCTCGTATTCCTCTTTTGCATCCGTGAAGTGCACTCTCCTCGTGAAGCTAGATTTCAACCTGATCCTGACTTCCTCAAAAGTTTGGTTCTGATTCAGTGTTCCATATTCAGTGAACGAAGTTCTCAACAAGACCTCCTTCGGCATCGAGCTCACCAGCTGGTTGACAATCGACCTGCAATCCCGTTCAACGCCTCGGCTGCGAATGGACACTGGCCTCTTCTCTGTTCTCTCGGTGACAGTCAACCGCTGCATGGTCTCCATCCATTCACGATCATGCCTATCCACTTCCCTGTCCAACAAGTCACGGAGTTTTCCCATGACGTCCGGCGCCACGTTCACCGTCCTGTTCAATAGAGCCATGCTGTTTATACCCAGCCTGGTTAGTTCTTGCTGTACCAAGTTGGATCGGACTAGCAGGTCCAACGGAACGGGCTCGCCTCTAGCTAAAAGCTTTATCTCCGCGGCCGTCTCCACTGGAAGGTCAGGGTGTCCAGGTATAGGATGTCCTGACTTGTCTAACCACCTAGTAAGTGGCAGTTTGTCGTAGGTTTCTTTGTCCAGAAAGGAAAACCCGTCTTTGATCTCTGATTGGTTAGCCTGTCTCTCCTCGAGGCGCTCATAAAATTCTGTCTTTTTACTGAGGGTATCTGCTTTCTGGTGTTTGTCACGAGTACGGTGCTCTATGATCATGTGGTATCCATCTAGGCGCACGATCCAACGACCAATATAGCTTTGGTCCATCGAATAGGTTTTCAGCCAGGCAAGGCCACGGTTATCCACACGTAACTTGAAGGGAGCACTCCCCAAGTAGGCCCTGTATTTTTCCACGCAAGTGATCACCGCAAACATCTCCGCTTTTGGTGCGCCGTACTTCATTTCAGTATCACTCAGGACTTTACTCCCGTAGGCTATCGGACGAAGAACCGTTCTCCCGTTCCACTCCTGCTCCTGGTGAAGTATGCCCGATATCGCAACCACTGATGCATCCGTGTCCAGCACGAACATCCCCTTCTCTGTTGGCATGCCGAGGACCGGTGCCTCGCAAAGTTCACGTTTGATGTTTTCAAATGAAACTTGTGCCTCATCAGTCGAGGTGAACTTTTTGCCCTTGTTTCTCATCAACCTCTGCATGGGGTATATTTTGTCAGCATACCCCTTGATGAACTCTCGATAATAATTTGCGAATCCCAGAAAACTCATCAGCTGTGTATCTGTTTTAGGTACCTTCCAGGTCAGCACTGCTTCAACCGCTTCGGGATCTGGTCTCACTCCATGTTTGTCAACCAGGCGGCCCAGATACTTTATGGAATCCCTGAGGATTTCACACTTAGAGGGTTTGCATTTCAGACCCGCCTGCTTCATGCAAGACAACACCTCCTCCAACCTCTCTATGTGGTCTTGTAAGGTTGGTGTTGCAATCACGACATCATCGACATAACACGTGATGAGATTCCCGTATTTCTTAGTGATGCTCGTGAGTGCCTGGGCCATCAGTCGCTGGAATGTGGCCGTCGCGTTGCACAATCCGAATGGCATCCTTTTCCACTGGAACAGTCCCAGCTCACACGCGAAGCCTGTTTTCTCTCGATCTTGCTTTCTGAGTGGCACTTGCCAGAATGCAGAGCCCAAATCCAAGAACTTCGCGTCTCCCAGCTTGGATAGGCTCTCATCGATGCGGGGAATCGGGTATGCGTCCTTTATAGTCACTGCGTTCAGATAACGGAAATCACAACAAAATCTGAGTTGTCCCCCTTTCTTTTTCGCCATGACCACGCCACAAGCCCATGGGGACTTCGACGGCTCGATCATGTCGTACTCCATTAACATCTCGATTTCCTTCCTACACGCTTCTGATTGTTTGGGGTCATTCTTCTCGCCCCTTCCCTATGAGGTACCGAGCCCTCTTCTATCTCAATCTCGTGCTCTACAAAATTGCAACAACCTATGTCAGCCTTATGTTTCGAAAAAACGTCTGCGTTCCGATTTAGCAACGCTCTGAGCGAATCTAGTTCCTTGTCTGATATTTTACCCTTCAGATGTTCTATCTCAGGTAGGACAGGTTTATTCACTGCTAACTCTGCCTCCGTCGGTCTCTCAGGGAAGTTGGAACAACTAGACAGCCCATCATCTGTTTCCGACTTCATTGAAAACAATTTCCTAGAAGATTTCAATTCATTCACTCTTTTCATTATACATTCTTGGTTCGCATGCAATGGACATTTAGTTACATCAAACTTTTTCAAGTTCTCCACACTCTGAAAGTCTCGTTTCTTTCCCCTCTGTATTGTCACTGTTGTTGCTTCTGTGTTCAATAACACACTCACACACAGTCCGCTCTGAGTGAGTGAGAAGCTTCTTCCTAAAATAGCCGAGCTTTTACTGTTTGGATTTGGCACCAGACACACCTGTCTGTCATTGCTGAGTTCATTCAAGTTCCTCATCCTAAACGTCGCTACTACGGCTTGGTTTGGTTTTAATCTAACTTTTCGATCCAGAAAAAAAAATCGGCACCTTGGCCTGATTAATTAAGATCTTATTAAGGGGTCTTTTTTCATACTTTCTCTCAGGATCCTTGATCCTAATCAATCCGTCATTGAGATCGATCGTGACGTCAAAGTTGCGAACGAAATCCCTTCCTAGAATTCTCTACTACTAGGAAGCTCATCCAAAGATGTCTTCCTCCGAGCTGCAGTGAAATGATCGGGGTTTGTCCGGTGACATAGATCGCTCCCTGATTGGCAGCTGCCAACCTGATGTTTGTCGGTATGAGATCCGACCTTTCGAAACCCATTTCGGTCCAAGTTTTAACTGGCATGACACTAACCACTGCTCCCGTGTCTAGCAGTCCCTTTACTGAAAGTTGTCTGCCTTGCACGTCCAGAACGTGTGCGGCCAGATCGGCCTCGCAACCAATATGCACCGCATCTTGTTCGAGCATCGCGTTGTGTCCGATTCGTCTAACCTTCAGCTCCTCTTGACCAATGTATATCCGGCCAATCTGATCGTTCGCATCAGTTATGTGAGCTTTCGTGTAGATATTGATGCCATCCACATTCATCAGGATCGGGTAAGGGCCATGGACATCGATATAATGTCCGTCCACTTTCATCAGTCTCGGACCTCCCGTTGTGAGCAGCGCTCGCACTGCCCTGGAGTCCAGTTTGGGATCCTTCTCCTTCAGGTAGTCGGCATAGATGTCCAGGTGGACTAGTGTCATCTCGGATGGTTCACTCAAGTTCTTGACCACCTGGTGCCCTGCGACTGAGATGATGGACATTATTTTGGTCCCCGCCTTCGTCATGCCGAAAGTCTTACCAGATATAACGTTCAGTTTTAGTCCCTCTTTCTTGGGTTCCTCTTTGTCTTCTGCTTTTGTCGTTTTACCCAGGACATTAAAACTTTCCCGAAGATCTCTGCTCTCCAGCTCCGACCTTACCGATTGCTCCACTTCTTTCGTGGCTAGGTCCTGTTTGACATTCTGCAGCGCTGTCCTTGCCGCCAGGCCGTAATCCACCTTGAGTGGGCTAGACGACTCTGCTTCGAGGTTCGACGCTACCACCTCGTCAGGCCATGTCCTAACCTTTTTGGTCGTGAAGGTGCTCGGTGTCGTCTCCTTTCTCCGAGATTCAGCCTCGTTCATCAGACGTGCTCGACTGGCTTTGACACCCGAAAGCGCCTCTTCGTGGCGGGGATGTTTCGCGTCCGCTACTGCGTCCCAAAATTGAGTACAATCCGACTTGAAGTGTCCCTCCAAATTACAGAAGAAACACCTCGGACCATATTTCATGATGAGCCCTCTGACATACTCTTTATGATCCTCGTCGGTCGCGTCGGCGTCCTCTAGAAAGTAGCCTATGGCCTTCATGTTCTGTTTGTATGCAGAACACGCAGAAACGTGATGGTCCATCGAACCACAATTCGCAGACGACCTCCTCTTATCCATGTCATCGCGAGGTTTGTACCAACTGGAATTCGCATCAGTGTTTGTCCCGCTATAGTTGCCATAATTGCTGTAACGGTTTTGCGCCCTCGGTTTTATGAGTAAAAACTCGCGTGACTTCATACGCAAGTCGTCAGGCGTGGGTACCTGGTCAAGCGACAGGGTGAAGTGAGTGGCCAACATCGTCTTCAACTTCTCACTCCTTACTCCATCCATAAACTTCGAAGCAATCGCCAAGTTTCGCTCGGATATTCTCTCATCCGGGTTGCTTCTCCTCCTGAGCAGTTCAAGGTCGTCCAAGAATTTATCTATTGATTCTTCATCTCTTTGACGCCTCTTCTCGAACTTCACCAAAGCCAGGTGCCCTTGTACTCCAGAGCCGAAACGATTCAGCAGGATGTCGAATATCTTGCGAGCGCTGTCTCTCTCATTGGCTCTTTTCGCCATTACACAACTTAATGCAGTACCCTCCAGGTTGCTCGTCAGCGCGCTGCACTCTTGTTTCTTGGAGAGACTCTCTTCCTCAAAGTGTAACTTCATCACCTCTATCCAAGTATCAATGCAGCCGTCTGACTTGTTTTTATATGACTTCGGCTTTTTCAGTGTCCTCCTTGACCTCTCTCCTCTCTCTGTTGACTTCGAGAGCTTGGTGATGAACGTTTTAAGAGATCTGTTCAGGGGCTCAAACATCGAGGCATACATCGTTGTGTCTTGTGAGACTGTAGTCAGATCCGGTACTGAACTGACTTGTGGCACGGTTGGCAATCTTGTCTCCGGGGTGGCATCTGCCTCCGGCGGGACTGGATTCGTCCAGCCAGGCCTCTGCGGGGCTGCCCTTGGTCGCTCCTTGTTTCTATGTTCGTAGTTCGTTCTCGAGCCTTGCTGGGCTCTGGCATTGCTGCCCGTACCATCTCCAACATTCGCATGGCGTGAGCGCTCCCTTGGGTTGGAATGCTCCTGCCAACTACTCCCATTCAGGATCGCGTCAAGCTTCCGCATCATTAAGTCAGACTTTGCATCTAATCTCTTCTCCAGGCTAGTGTGACATTCGACCAGAATGGCCAAAATGCAATTTATGCAGGATTCGAATTTTGAGCAGTAAGCCTTCCGAGTTGATGATTTTGAAGGATTAGCGACGTTATTGGAACGTTTAGCCAAACGGTGAGGGCTAGAATATTCTAGTATTTTAAATTTTCAAAAATTCGAATGATGACGTCACATTTCTGAGAAATGCTGAAACGGCCATTTTAACAAAAAACGAGTGAAAAAAGAGAACAACTTTATCTGCGATTGCGAACAGAACGAAAATCGAGATTGAAGAAAAACGACAACGAACTACAATAGCAGAGAACGTTCCAAGTTGCAACTATTGTGCTGCTACAATAGTTGCAAGGCCGTTGCCAACAACGGTGAAGGGTGAGAACCAGCCTTCCGGATTGGCGTGAAATTGAACTTAAGGAGCTTGATTCACTGGATTCAAGAATCCGGAAGGGTTTCGGGACTGGAACTTTTAGCCTTTTACAGAAACTTTTAGCTTCTTGTCATGTCCTGAATTGAATTTAATTAACAACTGGATTCATTTTGATAAGGATGAGAAGCTAGGAGTTGGGGGAAAGGGTTGATCCATCTTCGATGGAGATGATGATTTTTATCTACTGAACAAAAACAATAGTAATATAATAAGTAGTAGCCCTGTTTTTAGGAGTGACCTCGTGGTCTGGGGATACTGAGACCCAGCCATGAGCTCACTATTTTTGCATGTAATTCAGTTAATTTGAGCGTTCTGGTCGAAGCCGGAGAGCAGTAACGTTTTTGTCGACCCGATGTGAGAAAGACCACCGAAAAGTACTGGCTTGGTAGAGACGGTGAAAAACATGCAAAGCTCTGTTTAGACGCTAGCCAGTCGTCTTAAGACTTAGTTTTGTTATCCGTCGATATGTATCTTCCGGGCGAATGTTACATAGTCATCGTGTGGGCATAGGTACTATCATGATCGTTCAACAATCGTTCGATCTCTCTGGTCATCCTAGCCTCTCTTTCGTATGACTCCTTGTTTGCTTGTGCCAGGCTCTCCGCCAGGCATTGATCGGTGTTGCGAATCAACTGAGCTTGATCAACCCTCGCCTGCGACTTCACGTGCGTTAGTTCATCTCTCAGATTCTCTTGACCCTTGTGAGCTCTCTCATCAACCTGATCTATTCTTTTAGTCATGTCCCGTCTCAGTTCATCCAGACCATTCATTACGCCAGCGAACATGTCACTTATGTCGCCAGTGGCCCCAAATGACGGGGTTAGTCCCAGAGTAGATGAGGTCAACTGCGGCTGCAGCCTGGTGCTTGACGACGCACCGCCCTTTTGCTTGCTCATGGACGTCATTAATCTGTCGAAGGTTGATGACGCTCCCATCGTTATCCGATCTGACATGGGCCTGGTCGGCGAGGCTGATAACGCCTTCCCGTTCTTATCGTTCCTTGGGCACGGTGTGAAATTCACATCCGGATGGGATGTCTCCGGGTAGTCATAACTGGAAGTTAAACCTACAGTTGGTAGTGACGCCATGCGCTCGTCGTACAATGACTTCCAACTCTTCTTGGCCTTCGAACCCTGTTGTTCTTCACTCGGGCTTATACTCGACATCATTGCATTGTTGCTCTGCTTGGCCAGGGATGAGTGGGTACTAGCCGAATGTGAGTATTCTCCCCTCCACCTGTGACTCTTGGTCTCCGATTTGGACATTCCCTTGAATATGACTTCCTCTCGCGGCTCGACCTCGGAACGCTCCGAGGTCTCCTCCGTCCTCTCGACTTCCTCCCGCTCGAGGTCCTCGCTCGGCTCAAAGTCGGGTCGAATGAGCGTCTGTTCTTCCTCGTCAAAGGGGTCCACAAGTGTTTCGCTCGCGGTTCCGGTTTCAGCGCTCCGCCTTTGATCGCCATCGAGGTTTTTCTCGCTCCTCAATCTCATTTCGCTCACTGAAAGATCAGGTTGACCTTTAGTCGATTCGTTTTCGGCAAACACGTCGGAGGCGCTGCTAAACGAGGACTGGCTACGCCTAGTTTTAAATTTTCGCGTGCTGCCCTTACTCAGCCTGGGGATCTTAGTAGTCGATACTAACGAGTCCCTGCGCTGCATGCTTTGTTACAAAAACAATTTTCGTATGATTTAATGGCGATGCACACCCACCGCAAACAAATTCAAGTTAAATTACTTAACGCTGCCTCCTCGATCTCGTAAGTATCAAGAGGGTCTCTTAGATTTCTCAATGACAATATTAGTGACTCCGTTAGAGTTACACGCACACAGGGCCTGCTCAGTAATGATATAATGCTAGCTCAACCCTGTCGTATATTATAACAGTATCACAAAATTTTCACAAGATATAATCAACACACCAAACACAATAGATAATCAGGTAAGAATATCCTACAGGTGACAGCGACCTTTTGTCAGTATCAATTTATCGCCACACAATTTATCAAGTGACTGCTTTGTTAAAATTAAACAATCTTTGATAAAAAGCAGTGATGACTCAGAAACAGATCAATAAAACTTAGTCTTAAAGAAAAAAGACTTCCCTCAATCGGAACGATCCGAAAGAACAAAGCCCAGGACACAGTCTTCTCAAGTGGGTGTGTATTTGCTTAATACACCCACCGAGGTCTTCTTTTAGGTGCCCTGTGATTGCCCGAGCTGTCCTATTAAATGGCTCAAGGCAACCTCTGATCGAAAATTTCCAAAGTCTATGAAAAAGCTCTCCCACACCCGGACTGCTCCAAGTGCACGAGAGTAGGGAACAACTTTTCTTCTCAAGTGAGTGTGTATTTGCCTAATACACTCACCGAGGTATTCCTTTATTTGTTCCCGGATTGCCCGAACTTTCCTATTAAGTAGCTCAAGGCAACCACACAACCAAAATCACAATAAAAAAAAAAAAAAAAAAAATTTTGTTCGGGTACTTCTGATACACCCGATCTAGAATCCAAAGTTGATCACAAATTTCCGGGTCAAAATGGGCTCTTATGATCTTAATAAGCGCGCCTAATATCCTAATATGATTTAAATTAAGTGGATATTTTCCTTTTCCCAAATTGCCACAGAAGATTTCCTCAAGTTTCTAACTTTGGGTTGTTTAGAAGGTTTAAGACACTCCGGAGGGTTACTTCGGAGGGTTGTTAAGACACTTAGCCTACTTCGGAGGGTACCTTAATCACCCAAGTCACTTCGGAGGGTCCCCCTAAATTTACTAAGGAGGGTCAATAAGATGCTTAATATGCTCCGGAGGCTTACTTCGGAGGGTACCTCCAAAATTTTCAAATTTCTGAGCTTCACTCAGAAGGGCCTTCAATTGACTTCAGGAAGCGTCAAAACAAGCTAAATTCTCTATCAGGGGGGCTGTCTTAACTTCTTTGGATAACCTCGTGGAATTTTTCCACTAAGGAGGGTTGCTAAGGGCCTTAGCTGACTCCAGAGGGTTACCTCGGAGGGTTCCTCAAAAATCAAAAATCAAGAAAAAAGGTTATGTCCCCTCAACAAAGTCTCCAAAAGCGGTCTACCTGACTTAAAACCAGGTTGGCTGACACGGTCAACCTTCCCAGTTGAATAAAAAGATGTTTTGATAAAATTTTCTGCCGCTCGGAGGGTTGCCCGTAATTTGGACCCTCCGAAACAACAAATTCTAAAAAATTTTTCTTTTCCGAGATTATCAACCCAAAAACGGTTGCGGTCCGGAAAAGTGGTTCAAACTGTCGACTTATGGTACCAAAATTATCCCGATCGGATGACTAGTCTTTGAGAAATTGCCAAAAACGTGTTTGTCCAAATGGCCCTTTTTCTTCACCTATATAGGTTCTGAGAAACTTTTTCCGCAATTCCTATCGAAAGTGCCTAAAAATAATTGAAACGAGCGTAGTAGCCCTGTACGGCACTGGAATAGTGCAAAAAACCGGATCAAAATTGGTTTGGAGACAAAAATTTGGCCAATAACTATTAAATTTGGACCCTCCGATTCCTTCCTTTTCCGATCCTTAAGTCGTTAGCTCTATCTACGGAGCTGATCGGAGGGTTACTCAAGAATTTCTCTAGTATACGAGCACGTTATGCTAGCACGCTCCTAACGCAAAAAAATTTATTGCTCTAACTCTAAAAACTCAAAAACTCGATCCCCAAAACAGATTGACAAAATACAGAAAATTATCAAAATTTTGATCGAAAAATTTCCGTTTTTCTAACTTCTACTCAGTCTTTGCTCACGCGGTTTCTTTAGTGAAGGGGGTCGAACTACGTAGCTACTCTCTATATAGAAGCTTTTTGCCTATCGGAAAAGCTCGGATATCCGAAAATTTGGGGGTCTACAGTTTGATCGAAAATCGATGATTTTCGACAGAATTGGGTGTTTTTTGGGTCTAATTTAGGAGATAAGTAATATGTAATAAGGATAATAACCTATTAGTAGTCGTTAATGAATAGTACTATACCCTCCTTTGCACCAAAATACCCGAATTAAGACCCTTAACTCGGAAATTTGTAATCGATGGAGGGTACAATCGGACCGCGCCAATCGTGTCCCCCACCACTTAAGTTTTAATGAAATAGTACCCGAACGATACTAAAATTGCTTCAACGATACCCAACAGTCGTTGCGGATGTTGTCCTTGATGTCCCTGTTGAGTGTGGAACACGTTGATCAGCTTGCCACTCTACCATCCGGCCACCGGCAAAATCACCATTAACGTGCTTAAACACTCAAATTACACTCGAGGGAGGGTATCCAACCCTTCACCAAAACACACAATCTTTCTATCAGAAACGAAATAAATCAATCTGAAACAACAACAAATAGGAAGGTCAGATCACATCTCGTCCGGAAATAACATATAAACTGTCACTTTATGTTTTTTTTTACTGTTTTTGGTCTTTTTTTGGATTTTTTTCTGTTTTTTGTACTTTTTTGTTTTCAAATAAATTCATTTTTGGCTTTTTCTTGGTTATACACTATTTTTGTTTGGTTTTACGCTTTCTCTTTAATTGTTTTTGGTCCCGGGACCTCGGGACAAGCGGGTTCATGACTTCCCACCTAACCCTCCGGCCCCCGGAATTTTCGGTGTTAACTGAGTTAAAAAGCTAAATTGTACTGGACGGAGGGTACGCACCTTCCCCCTAGTACAATAACGGTCATTAAGGCCTCTAACTCGGGCATACGCCCGGAGCGGAGGGTTCGTCGCTGAAACGCTTGCTGATCATGATGGTCTTATGCCTTTGACAGGCCCACCCAGAAGCGCCATAAAAACGTCTGTGTAACATTCGCCCAAATACTACACAGCGACGGAGCGTAAAAAAAGTACCTATTAACGACTGGCAGGCGTCAGTTACCTTAATCCTACTCGTTTTTCACCGTCTCGACCTTGCCAGTTGATTTTCTGGTCTGTCTAGGGCTAGGTAAAAAGTTACCATTTTTAGGCCATCAGTCAAACGACTTTTGATCAGCTTTCGTTTACATGCGAACACAACCACATAGCTGAGTCTCGGATCCTCAGACTACGTGATTGTCATTAAAAACACGGCTCGAACAACCTATTTTAACATATTTTTGTGTGACAGTTCTATATTAAATCCATTGGAGATGGATTGACCCTTTCCTTTTCCTAGCTACTCATGTTCTGAAATATCAAAACATAACGGTGTTAATTAAGAGATCTATGACATTCCAGCAGCTATAAAGTTAGTTTATACAGTCCCTTCACATAGAACAGTTTCTGGGGGACCAAGCCTCCGCTCCCGTAATATTCCTGAGATAACGCTCTTATCTCCTCTAATTTGTGTCCCGGGAGGGTTCCGTGGTGTATTTCTTCCCCCACTGAAGCCTCCTTCTCCACCAATATCTGTTGACAAGTGTCTTATCGTGCGTTGTTGCCACGATAAGAGGCTTCGTATTTTCCGTCTCTGGTACGACTGTTTTTCACAATATCTGTCGTTGTTCTGAATTTCGTCACTTTTTCAGTCAAAATGGCCGTTTTTCGTATTTCTGAGAAATATTCTTCTGCCAATCGAAATTTTAAAAATAAAAATTCTAGAATATTCCGACCCTCCTTCGCAATACTTTTTCGTCAATAAGGCCTTTAGTCGTTCTTTTTTACGTCGCCGGAAGGTTGTGCTGTGCCAGTCTGGCAGAATGGCACAAAGTACTGGCTTGGTAGAGACGGTGAAAAGCATATAAAGCTCTGTTTAGACGTTAGCCAGTCGTCTTAGGACTTAGTTTTATTTTCCGTCGATATGTATCTTCCGGGCGAATGTTACATACTCTACAGCCTATGTTAATACCTGGAGGTCTTCAACCCCGGGCTCAAATGCCAATACACAAACTAAATTTGATGTCAAGTACGTGGGCTGAGACATCTGCCACCGTACCTTGATTCATTGCATCCTCCTCTTGCATAGCGCAATGTCCAATGGCCCCCAATTTCAGTTCTCCAATTCCCATGAAAATTAATCCTGCCAAGTCATCGTCGCAAGTGATCATTGTTTTCCTGAGATTTCGATGCCATCAATGTGCAGCATGACCTCGTGGAGCCCATAAGCACCTCGGTACCTGTCGTTCACTCTCGCCACCTTCGCTCCACCTGCCTTTAGTAGTACGCTTATCGCATTTGATGGCGTGTGAGGATTTTTTGATGGCAAGTAGTTTGCATGTTCATCTATATGCGTCAATGTTTGGTCGCTCCAGTCACTCAGGTTTCGCATTACTTCGTATCCTGCTACTGTTTTGATTGAAATTATTGCGGCCCCTATCTTCGAAATTCCGAATGTTTTTCCTGTAATAATTTTCATAAAATTGCAGCGCCTTCTGATTTTCAAATTGTCGCTCACTTCTGATTTGCCTTAGTTTTTGTTCGATCTCTCTTGTTGATCTGCCCTAGTTTTTGTTCGATCTGTATTGTTGCTTGATGCTGGCTCACTTTGCTGATTACTTCTTCTGCCGCTTTCTCGTAGTTCAGGTCCAGTTTCTGTGTCTCAGGTTTCTTCTTCTAATATTCCTGGTCTTCAGATACCGCTTTTACTGATTTCGACATTAGTTCATCCTTATTCAAGTCTCTATTTTGAAGGTCCAAGTTTTCAGCCTGATTCTTGTGTTTTGCAATGTCAATGCGTTCATCCGAGTCGTTCATGAATTCATTTAGTTTCTGGAAATTTTTTTTGGATTTGCTCTCCCACCTTTTTCACCATGTCCGGAGGTTCTATAGACGAACACCTTCAGTGACCTGTTCATCATATCCCAAGAATAACCCCATGTTGCAGCATTCGGTTTTGACATCCTTGCCATTCTTACGTGGTATGGTGATATGCAGTCATGGCTGTGTTGTTAGGAGCCGGCGTCCGAATTGGTCCTTGATTTTGATCCGCAAAACCTTTGCTCATTCTTACATTTTTTGTCCGATTCCCTGGCCGCGATGGTGATCGAGGTTTTCAGGAAAGCGTCCAATTTCGTTTCTACTGCACACGTGTTCTCTGCCTGTTCTCTGCTCATCTGCTCATGTTATCCATCCTCGACATTAGACTCCCAAAATAACCATTACTTCTTCGTAACGTTTGTTTATCCTTTCGATGTCTTCTTTTTTGGTTTTTTTTTGCCTCGTCCCTTGTCCGTGTCTTTCTTAATCCTGTCCAACCCTGAACCACCTGTAATTGTTGTGTCCTTTAACTATCTTTAAACCCTTATAAAAACATTCAAACCGCCCCTTTTAGTGACTTATCTACATTTGCAACGTTTGTAATGACAGTTTTTTAGATTAATTTAACAGATCCTCGGTTCTCTAGTCAGTTCCATCTCAGCTGTATGTGTGTTGTCAGTCGGTGGGTAATTAAGTTTATAATTCGATTTGAAATTGACTTTAACTTATTCTGTTCAATTTAATCACTATCGAAGGCCTTCGAGGCAAACACTGAAGCGTTGGGCAGTTGTATAAGTTTTCCAAGCCTCCAGCTAAAAACCGTTGGGCAGTTTAATTGAACTTTCCAATACTCAAGAGTTAAATTGTTGGGCAGTTGGTTTAAACTTCCCAATACTCAAGACCTAAATCGTTGGGCAATTGTTTGAAATTCCCAAGACTCAAAAATGAAACTTTTGGGCAGTTGTTTGAACTTTACCAGACCACAAGTGCTGGACATTTGTTTGAACTAACAAGGACTAAAAGCGTTGGGCAGTTGTTTAAGCTTCGCGAGACCCGAACCCAAATCCTTGGGCAGTTGTTTAAACTTCCCAAGGTCCCAGACCAAAACCGTTGAGCAGTTGTTTAAACTTCCCAAGACTCAACACTGAAACCGTTTGGTAATTTCTTGAAGCTGCCCAGACTCAAGACCAAAAACTTAACTGTTTCTTGGACTTCCCCCCAAAAAATGTTGGGAATTTGTTTGAACTGCAGATGACTCAATTTTGAAGCCCTTGTGCAGTTGTTTGATCTTCCCAAGACTCAAGACCGATACGATTGGGCAGTTTTTTGAACTTCTCAAGACCACATGTTTCGGGCAATTGTTTCAACTTCCAAGAACCCAAATCACAAACCGATGGGCGATTCGCTGAACTTCCCAAGAGTCAGTGCCAAAATATTCGGACAGTTTTCTCAACTTAGCGAGACTCAGCACTAAAACTATAGGGCAGTTGTTTGAACATCCGAACATTCAAGACTAATATCGCTGGGCAGTTGCTTGAGCTTCCCAGGACCACGAGTTTTGGAGAACTGTTTGAACTTGCCAGGACCCGACTTCAAAATCGCTGGGCAGTTGTTTGAACTTTCCACTTCCCAGGACTCCAACTCATAAACCATTGGGCAGTTGCTTAAACTTCCCAAGACCACGAGTGTTGGCAATTGTTTGATTTTCCCAAGACTGCCGTCGCTTGAGCTGTCTTATTTTATTCAACAACAGTCCTGACGTTAAAGACTGTTGATTTGCTTATCTAAATCTAAGATGTCGATTGCTAAGTCATGACAATAGGCCTACTCTTTACAATTTCAAACAACATTCTTTATCTTAACCACACCTCTTTATTCTAACCTCCCCCCTTAACTTATTCATCCATTCGCATAAATAAAAACGTTAATAAGGCGATGAGCGCAAAATTACTTAAAAGATACTCCGTAGAAATGTTTCTAATCTCTGTTCAATTAAAAATGTTTGCTCAAGTCAAAAGGGTAGTCGGAGCCGATACTAATCATTTTTATACTTATTGTAAAGTTTATAAGTGAGTTGTTAACGATACCCGATTGACTCTTGCAACACACACTAGTAGTTTTCCTTCCAATATCTTGATCTCATTATTTCAGATGAACTCCTGTCACTATCCAATTGGTAGCCTCCCTAGTGAAGCTTCGCAGTTGTTATCCAAAGTCTCAAGACTATCTGAAAACCCTTTCAACACCCTTCCAAATGGGCACTTGATTAGTTCAACTGATACAATCGAAGCAATCAGTATATATATGAAATTTGTATAAAAAAATCTAATTTAATTTAAAAACCGGTTCCACGCAATGTGGAATTCAATGTCGCTGTCCGTTTTTTCCTTTTTTTAGAATTTTTTTTTCGAATTTTTTAAGTGTTTTCTGTTTTTCGTTTCGTTTTCCGTCGCTTTACACTCCATTGTATCTCAGGTTGCTTTCTCACGTCATCTAGCTAAACCTTTTATTCGAAAGCGCAACCGAGATTACTTTTTTGTGTAATAGTCGCCTACTTAAGTCACATATGAGGTTAAAGAAAAATAGGCCCTATAACCATTGGCTCAAGAGTCAGGGACACTATCTCTTCTGTTTTTGTACCTCAAGCGGTCGGAGCCAATTCGGTTCACTTGCGACATGAGACTAAAACCTTTGTTACAGCTTAAAGGCCACTACCAAAATACCCCCCACCCCCACTCTAGAAATAAGAACGTCCCCATACTTAGGTCTCAAAATACCTAAAATACAAATACATGAACTCCGTTAAAAACAGGGTCGGTACCTTACGTATAGTCTTTTTTTTAATAGACAGTAGACCTTTGATCCATTTCAGATGGATCAACTTAAAAACTCTCCCTAAATCAATGTAACGATATTAAACACACTCAAGAAAAATAAATTTGGTACTCACATACCGACACGACATCTAGGATCGAGTAAATAAGCTATAAAGCAACTCTAGAACTGATGGGTAATTAAGTTTAACTCGAGAAGTTTGTAATGAATTAGTTTTAGCTCAAGAAATAAGTTTTGTGTCTGGACCATTGGGAGACTTCGGTTGTCCACCTTTCCACCCAAGGTTCACTCTGGTCCGTTTGAATTTCACTCTCCTTTCACTCGCGATTATTTTCTGTCTCCTGTCACGAATAAGACAGCTCTACTCTCGTTCGAATTATGTATCGGTAATTGCGAATAGCAATTTCCCGCTGCTATTTCGACTACTTTCCCGCGATTGTAGTTTGAATATTCTGATCTTATTTTTCTGATATTTTCAGTTGTCGCGAGGAACTTGAGCATGACATCCTCAATTCGAACTTTTGCAAAATTTCATTTCACCTCAAAATCAAGACTAAACTTCCAAATATGATCGACTGGCACATTGAAAATTTCTGAAAAAGCTCGCACGGTTCGACCCGAAGGTAGACATGCGCCAGTTGAACCGGCCCCTGTGTCAAGTGGGTTCGATCCGTAAAAGACTCAAGAGCGCCACAAAATTACTATGTTACAGTCGTTCACTCGAGTCACAAATGAGATTCAGAAAAAAGCCCCTATGAACACTAGTTCAAGGGTCAAGGACACTATATCTTGTGCTTTTGTACCTCAACCAGTCGGAGCCAGTTCGCGGTTCGCATGTGAAAAGGAACCTTAAGATTGTTTCAACTCGAACGTCACTTGCTAACCACCCCTACTCTAGATAGATATATGTTCGCTTCCATGGATAGGTCTCTTAACACCAAAAACTCGAGAACGCAGTAAAAACAGGGTTGAGACCTCAAGTAATCTCCATTAGTTTTTTTGGACAGTCTAAAAAATGTACAAGACCTATATTCTAGACGTATATATTTTATTGCGAGGAATTTGAGAGAATTTATGAATGACTGATTAGTCATTCATAAAGAATGATAGAAATAACATTTTCAGAAATCACTATATTAGCCTAGAACATTAAGCATTCCAATAACCGATGACAAATTACTTTTTTAACGGTTGATTTCTACCAGACAAAATTTAACAGCTAGAAATCAGTCGGCTTTTTTTGCTCTTTTTTCAATATTTTCGCTTTTGATCTTTCTGACCTTCAAACACTAAATGGAAATTCTCTAAAAACAAAAATACAGTCGTTAAGATAAAGATTTGTCTGAACTAGAAAAATTATTCGAAAAAAAAAAAAAAAAACATCCGTGCATTATATTATCAAACCCTAAAATTTGGAAAATTCCATACACGCTTTATTTGAAAATCTGTATTAAAAAACTGAATTTGGCAAAAGAAAAAGAAAGTTACAGAAAAACAATTTAGAAGAAAAAGAAAATTATAGCTATTCAACAGAAAAAGAAAACTGTTTTAAAAAAAAAATTATTCGCCAGAAAAAGAATTTTTTTTTTGCAGAAAAAAGTGATTTCTAGCAGAACATATTTATCAGCAGAAAAACAGGTAGTCATTGCTTGATCGAATCAGACGAGCGAACAAAACAAATTTGGGAAAGGAAAAAAAACTTATATTTGCAGAAGAAAGTTATACAGCAGAAAAAAGGAAATTAATTTGCAGAAAAAGATAGTTATCTCAGCACTGTAATTAAATTATTTAGCAGAAATACAGGATCTGAAGTCATTATCAAATACTGTCCTTCCAGTTGCCAGTCAGTTGCATCCATTTTAACCATGTCAAGCAAAAAACTTAGCCAAGAAGAATTTAATGGATTTTTGTACGACCAAAAATCAGCATTATACAAGATTTACTCCGATTTGTACGACCAAAAGGAAGATTATCGTAAAATAATGGAGTTTATTGAGAAAACATTGGAAGCAGATAAGGATGGCAAATTACAGTCAACATCGACGAAAGCAAAATATGTATCAAAAAATGTGAGAAACTTTTCGCCTTTTCCTGTACCAGAGGAGTTTGTAAACTTGATTTTGGGTTCAAGTATAATTGCTAGGGTCAAAACTGAAACTTTCCCCAATGCTACGATTGTTCATGCATACAGGGGTAGCTCCACTGAGGAGAAAATAAAAGTTCTTGACCAATATAGTGAAAAAAAACTTAAATGTGTGATAATCCAAGATGGGACAAACTCCATCTTAAAAAAACTTTACTCAACGATTGATGAATTTAGCGCCAAATATGAAGAACTTATCGCTTTAATAACTGCAAAATGTTCACCAGATTCGATTGTTATTTGCGAAATACCACCAATACTTAACAATGATGATGCTAATGACAAAATTGATCGTTATAATCGTTTTCTGAATGAAATGTATGGTTCGACAAAGGGATTTGAGGTGCTAAATCTAAACTCAAACATCAAAAGCTTGGAGGGCTATCAGAGTTTATATTTTGACACTATACACCTGAACGATGAATTAGGTATACCATTCTTGCGCAATTGCCTCGGCTCATACGTGTTCAAACACTCAAGTAAACTCCCGAGGGTAAAACCAGCCCCTGATTATACTGGAAAAGCAAATCCCAACCAAAAATCTCTTTCCAATTATCAACATAAAAATGTTTATAGGTCTACCAATAGACCCTATAGTAACAATCGCATGCACCCATATGGCCGACAAATTGGTCATGGCCGACAAACTGGTCAAAATAATTTCAACAACAACTCATGGGGCTGTGATAGTAATTATAACCATAACCTGAATCGTAACCAGCAGTCATATCACTACTC
The DNA here is from genome assembly GCF_963678635.1 of Symsagittifera roscoffensis. NCBI lineage: Eukaryota > Metazoa > Xenacoelomorpha > Acoela > Convolutidae > Symsagittifera > Symsagittifera roscoffensis. The sequence continues at coordinate 17,406,304 of NC_087067.1, forward strand.
TCAAGGTTTTCATTATTAAGTTATACTAGTTAAGACTATCTTTTTGATAAACGACTGTTATTTGTAATTTTAACTATAATTGTTCTACAAAGCGATATGCTATTACTTTTTGCCTTAACTAGCATATCTGTCATCAGCTTCTGCGAAAGCGATCAATTTGTAGCTTATGAGGTACCGAATAAAAGAAAAGGAAAGTATATTTTTCCATGGGTTGCTACAATGGTTCAATGATACAAATGACGATAAACTATGGGCCATAGACAATGACAAACTTAAGTTGTTCCGATGTGATAGAACTTATGAATCAAGTAAAAAATAGAAGGGTGGAGGGGTCATGTTACTGGTTCCAAAAAAGTTAAACCCAAAAGTAAGACATGACTTAAACAACATGCACAAAAAGTATGATAGCATCTGGATAGAATTTAAAGCCGGACTCAACAAAAATGATAGAACCACTCTATTAAACCTCGCCTACAATCCTAATAGAAACAACAAAACAGACTTCTTAGAAGATCTACCCAAATAGACTGACCATGCACAGTCATTTAATTCAAACCTAATTTTACTAGATTACAATCTCAATTATCTCAACGAAGACGACAAACAGTCCTTAGATACAATCCTAATACCATATAATCTGGACGTCACAATAAATTAACACCTACTCACTAAAAGCACTAATTGACTATATTATCACCGACCTAGGCATAAAAGATCTAACAAATAATTCAATAGTTTTCACACCACCAATTAAGACCGACCACCAAGCAACATCATTCATTACAGAACTTAAGCTGAACAACAATGTAAGATCAATCAAAGGTAAAATATATGACAAATCCAATTACTCCAATTACAAATTCCAACAAAAACTATCAGCTATAAATTGGAGAAGTTTCTATAGCAATAATAATCCCGAAATAATGCTCGACATCTTCACATCTAACATTGCTGACACCATAAAAGAATTTGCCCCACAGAAGACTATTTTCATTCGCAACGACAAACGAAAGGTAAACTACGAATATGATAAATTTATATCTCAACTGTTTAACTCGAAAAAAAGCGAACGCGAAAAATGGAGTATAATAAACGATACAAGAAACTCAAAAAAAATCTTCCAACCTCATTCCATTACTTAGAAACTCCTTCGGCGATTTCATAACCAAAAATTTACAGATGGCGAACCTGCTAAATTACAAGTTCTCAACTCTTGGATGCTTTCATGAGAAAAATTCAAAAATCAGGCAAAGTCCACCGACTTCTACATGCAAAATTCGAAAATAATAATAAATTTTCATTCCGATTCATCACATCAGCTGAATGTAAAAAAGAAATATATAATTTAAATTGTCAAAAGGCACCAGGTCCATCCAAAATTCCAGCCTGGGCATTGAAGGATGGCTGCAATGAAATATACACATATCTGACATTTCTATACAATGAGTTTTTGAAAAACAAGACATATCCTTGCAAGCTCAAAAAAGCAATTGTCACACCAACTTACAAAAAAGAAGATCCAGAACTACCAGAAAATTATAGGCCTATCTCTATAACTGGGTCTCTCTCAAAAGTTTTTGAAAAATTATTATATAAACAAATCAACGAATATCTGATATCCCAAAAATTACTAAGTAATACCCAATTTGGGTTCAGAACATCATATGCAACAATCGACGCTATTCTTTATTGCACTGAAGCATTCAGAAAAGCAATAGACAACAACAAAACTGTAGCATGTTCCTTACTGGATCTCTCTAAAGCATTTGATTCTATTGATCATACTTATCTTAAACAGAAACTAAAATGGTTAAACTTTTCCGAAGAAGCTATAGAAATGATCAATTCCTTTATCTTCAACTAAAGCCAGAAAACAATTGTTAACAACACCGAATCCGATTGGATTGCACTTGAGCAGGGTGTCCCACAGGGCACTGTCCTTGGCCCTCTAATATTCAATCTCTACATTAACTATCTCAACAAACAAATTGACAAAACATGTAAAATAGTTCAATATGCGGATGATACATTACTCTTCTGTGAAAATAACGATCCACAAAAAGCTATTAAAGCACTCGAAGCTAATTGCAGTCTGTTGTCAAATTATTTTTTAGAACACTCACTTTAATTGAATTCAAAAAAAAAACAGAACTCAACATTTTCAGCAAAAAACATTCAAGGAAAAAAGGATGGAAAGTATACTAACTCTAGATGATAAAAAATTTGAGGAAAAAAAAATGTTAAATATCTAGGAGTAGTTTTAGATCAGTTTCTGACATTCCAAGATGAAATCAAAAATATTCTCAGGAAAATGGCATGCGGAATAAAAACACTTCAATCAATCAAAAAGCCATTGCCAGTGAAAACAAGACTCTTGATAATGCATGCACTGGTAATTGGTCATTTGCATTAACCAGCAATTCTATTAAGTGGAATATCCGCTAACCTAATGATATCTCTGGAAAAACAGTTAAGCTGGGCAGTAAAAACTTGCTGCGATCGTGCAAAATACGACTCATCTTCAGACTTGAAGCTAAAACACAATATATTACCAGTAACAATGTTTCTGGACTATAAAATATTATGTCACTTTTGGAAAATACAACATCAATTATTGCCAGCCTATTATAACATTGAGTATGATAACCACCAAATAGATAATAATACAAGAAACAAAAAATTATACTTCGGCGACAGATACAATGGGCAATACATAGAAAATTCCTTCTTTAAAAAGTCCGTCATAATCTGGAACAAACTAACAGATGATAAAGTCAACTTTAAAGACATAGTAACATACAGAAAAACAAAGATAAAATTCAAGAATTATTATTTATTATTGTTTAAAGAAGACCTCTCTGTGGCAACTCATGGTAAAGTTTCATGGAAAAGCTTCAAGTTTATATAATAACATTTATATATAAACCACCTTGAAGCTCTCAGGTGAAAAGTAATCATCGATAATTGTAAAAGATTTTGTTTTGTTCATTGTTATTGTAACTATGTGTATCTAATGATGTTATAATATTTTTATGAGCTGATAGAAAAAAAAAACAGAAAACATTTGACATACACTTGTGTATTGAAATTAATTTCGATGTGCAATTAAAGTGTTTTTTTTTTGTTTTTTCGGCTGTAATGATTCTTGGCTTCGTTTCGGGTATCGCGAGAAACAGCATGATAGGGCCAATTGGAATTTTTGAAAAAATTATTTTCAAATCAAAAACAAACTAACTTCTTCAACATGACCGACCGGCACATGTTTTTATCACAATCACCCCAGACCTCCCCGAAACATCCGCCCGTCAATACCTGATCTATATAGTCCCGCAATAGAACATATCCTGCAAGACACAGCACAAGAATACACTTCTTTTCGACTTTACATGATTTTAACGAACCAAGTTTTTCGCCTTTCAAAATTACATCGATTTTTTTTAAACAACTGCACTCTAAAAGTGTCAAACAGGCAACATCCCCCTAAAGTTTTTTTACTCTCAAACCACCTGGCGTCTCCCCTCTGAAGAATTCCTCCCTCGCACCGACAGAAGAACGCTTTCCCAACTAAGGTCCGGTTACAGCCCGACCCAAACGTCCCTCCCAAACTGTCCCTACTGTGTTTCCCAACATACCACTTTACACCTTTTCAACTGTTCAAAGAACACCACTTCCTTGTCTCCCATAGGTTTTTGGCTTTGGTCGACTGAAGTTGCAAAGTTTCGGAAAACTCGGTGTAAACGACAACACGTGTTTTTACAGACTAGTTTTTATTTCTATGTTTGACTCAGTCAGCCTAATATTCTCTCATAATTGCAATATCTGTCTATTAGTTCAGGGTTTGTTTCGAATACATTTCGTATGCAAAAGCTTGCAACGTGTTCCTTCACTGCCTTGTTGCTATAGATGTAATTTTGATATTTCTTTTTTGTTCCAAGATCTGGGATGTAGATGCAATACCTAAAAAATGAAGCTCTGCTTGGATCTAGTTTCATCGCATAATTTGAAAAAGACAACTGGATGGCACGATTTGCAGTTGTGTACGCCATCTTACATTGTGCTACGAAATACAAGTTCAGACGAGAAACGATGTATCCACTATATATCCACTGAGTCGAAGAAGTTTGTGTACAAAGCATCGCAGTCTATTGCTTCTTTAATCGATTCCATGATATGCACGAGTTCTACTCAATCAGGTATATGTAAACTCCAACTGAAATAATGTAATAATTATTTGTGTGTAGCTAATGACATAAATGACTGTTTTTAGGCTTAAAGTTCGTGGGTGTCCTGAGTAGTGGAACAATTTTCACTTTTGATTTTCTGAAGGAGCTTTTCTGGTGCTCATCGTCAGTCTTTCGTCCAATAGCAGATAACCGACCCAGTAAGATTTTTCAGCTGACCTTTTTCTTTTGAGAGGGCAACTTTACTTGTTGTTGGGAATTAAATGTTTCCACCTAAACAATTTTTCAAAGTGATTTTCGCTTACACGAGTCGTCAAAATTAAACACAAATCTAGGGCTTTACTCATATAAATGCCCGTTTTAAAAGATTCTTTTGGACAGCATTTACTTAATAAAAGTTCTGCTTAAATTGAGCTTAAATGATCAGAGCTACACTCTATGAAATTTTCAAAACTGGGTTTCAAGAAGTTTTGGGTCTAAAAATGGCTGCATAAGTTCTGTCTCGCATAAGATAATTGAATTGTTCAGTGTAAAAATCAACAAAACTCAGCTTTCTAGTGTTTTACGTAGTGGTTTGAAGAACATGTGGTAAAAACTGGAGTGGAAATTTTCATAGAGGAAAGCTCTGATAATTTGCTCTCGATTTATGTTAACGTCTATTTTTTTTTCGATCTAAATGTTGTCAGAAAAGAAAAGAAAAGTTTCAATTTTTGTTTACTCTCAAATTCGAGTTTTCGCGATTTGACTTTTGATTTCTTTTCCAGTCCATTTCCTTTGTTATAATGAAGGCAGACTCCCCTACCAAACAGCAAAAACGCAAGGTGAATTTAGCCCTAGATTCAAAAACGGACCTCAATTTTTTGACTTCACAGCGGTAAAAAAAAAGTTGCTTATTGGTACAGTTTTCTTATGGTATAACTTTCTAAAAAATGACTATCATGAACATAGTTGAAGTTCAAATGGCGTGAACGTGATAGGTTTTTACTTGGTATCAGTTTTTCGAATCAAATAAACGTTCCGAGTTGAATAAGAATCAGATGTTTACCTTTGCGAGTTGCAAGCATCATCAAATTGACACAGGCGTTTTTTCAGGTTTAATGATTAGTTTAGGCAGGATCACGAGTCATTGGATAGCTTGGCTCATAATCAATTTAACTTCTACCTTTTATGATGCATGTTTAGCCTGAAGGCAATGAACTGGCTCTACTGGAGTCCAGGTTTCTTTCTAGCTTGAAAAAATATTGATCGGTCAGCGCTTTATCAGCTTAGTTGTCATTGTCATAGGCCTTCTGCACAATTGTTGTAGAGGTAACGTTCATGCTTGGCCTAACGACGAGCAAGGATTTAAGTCCGGACAATACGCTTTTTTTGAAAAATGAATGGTCCAAATTAGAAATGGTAGATTTAAGTTTAGTTCATATTTGAATTCAAAATTTTTTGCGTCTCCGGCACACTTGGCCTGGAAGTAACAAATCGCCTTGGAAGGCAATGCTCCTGGGTTCGAAATTGTCGGCTTATTATTTTTCTCTGCTCATGTTTTGTCGGCTCAGGTGCCACATCGTATAATTTTTTTTTGCTGTTCGCATTTTACATTGTAGTTGATTTTAATTTTTTGATTTACTTCAGCTTGTAATTTTTTGGCTTTTTATATTTTTCTTGTTTATTTCGTCGCTTAAAACTTTATTCTGCTCAAAGGTTTTTGGCGTATGTTTTTTTGGCTTGGTGAGCTAAATTTGAGACGTTTCAAGGCAAGCATATTTCTATGCTCACTAACTTGCTAAATTATTTATAGAAATATTAGCTCAAGTTTGTCATGGCAGCAATTTTTTCGGCTTTTTTTCTCGGCATTATAAATTTGGGCCCAAATAAAATTGGCTTAGTGGCCTCATATTGCGTTTTTGACCAGCTAATAGTTTTTGTATGAGGGTTTTTGTTTTTTAGTCTTAACTCTTGTCTTAAAGGTTTCTGCTAAGCTATTTTCGGCTTTTTAACCGCTTCGTAATTTTTCCTCCGATTCGAAATTCACATTCTTTTGTCCTGACATGTTTTCATTTCAAAATTAGCCTGATTCATAGATCTAGTTTTGTTGTCATTTCGAAAAATTTCATTTTTTTCCATTTTAGCGGCGTTCTGGTATCGCATGTGGTGCGAAGCTGTGTTTAATTTAATTTTTAAATTAGTTTTGATGAAAATTATAAGTAAAATCGATGTTTTCGTTTTTCATGATGAAAAACAATACTTGAGGTTTTTGTAAATGTATCTTCGGTTGGCTGAACTTTTAAACTGCAGTATTTGTGCTGATTTTCGAAGAAAACGGATTATTTATGCTCGGTGTGGTTTTTTTAATATTCAGTCATTTTTGGCGATCGGAATAACAGTTTTTTTAACGAAAAACTTTTATGCTCCATTGAAGATATCGACTCCCTAAAATCAAATTTAAAAAGATATTTTTCCTACCTTCATTTTTTGCAATGTTTTGGAAGTTTGAGAATCGCCAGTTTGGCCATGCTCTGGATTAATTAATGCACACTTTGAAGATTTTATCCTGAAAGCGTAACGCGAGTTATTTATTCGTGGCGCACAACTTAATCGTTCTAAATTGAATTGAGGCTAGCTAATCAGTCGTATTAATTTTCAAGTTTTCACTTTGGATCTTTGATATTGTCCAATGTTCATAGTTTTTCAATGTTTGTTTTTCGCAAAAATCTATTCGATAGGGATTAAGATGAAGTCGGAGCATTCAGGGCGTTGCCCTTATATACGAGTAGTCTTGTTTTGATCTATAAAAGTTTGAGTGAATAGGTCGTGGATGCTCTGGAAAAGTTCCTTGATTAATTTAATTGGCTGTCTTTCTGCTCATTGTATCATTTGTCCTTATTTAAAAAGTGACAAGAATAACCTCGCCAGTCAAGAAAAAGAAACTCTTAATTGCCGTTTTGTATACATGATAGATTGAAGAAATTGAACAAAAACTAAGGCGTTGAAATATTTATCCGCTAATTACGATACCAATCATTTTCCAATCAAATGGGGTACATTTTCCAAGCAATTGGAGTACACTTTCTAAGCCAGTAGAAATGTCTGGGTTAGTGTTTTGCGTGAAATTAGGTCTCCCTGTTTCAGAAATAATTCATCTAGCAGCTGATAATGAGGCGCAGTCTGTGTTGATTGTGACAGCCGCTCTTAATGTCTACTTCATTCAGCTCAAAACACGAGAACAGTGCAGAGACAACTTCGCTTACACCTCCATTTCACCAGAAAGTGAATCGTATTCGGTCTCTTCATGCTTTTACGAGGTGAACCATCCATCCCATCATACTTTTCATGCTACTCGAAATTTGTTATAAGTTTTACCAGCCGAAAACCATTCAACTCTTTTAAAGAGCACATTCAATATCATCACATTGTGAGAATATTTTGACCCGCCCTATCAAAACTCATACAAACTGTTGAAATCGCGTGTTCTCAAAAAGTTACGAGATGGTTTTTTGTATATAGGAGCAAGAAGCTTCGTGCAGATGCATTGTGTTAGTGTTTCAACCAGTACGAGATGCAATAGTCGTGAACAAGGTGTCTGTGTTCGCCACCCAATCCAAGTGAGTGAATAACCTGGAAGAAAATCTCAGGACTTCACCTGTTGATATATCCTGTTCACTCTATCCTGTTCATGGAAGCGCCACATATTATAATTTTCACAGCAGCATTTAACACATTATGTGTGCAAATTTAGAGCAACTTATTTTTTTAGTAACAAGTTCAGTCTTATACAGGGGCGGATCTAAGATTTTCTCGAGGGGGGGGGTGCGGATTTTCAAAAAAAATTTGTCCTTTTTTAGATCGACCAAATTGATTTTCTGAGCTCTCCTAAATCACTATAAAGACCCCTTTTTGACCAAATTTTCTACGCCGCAGGCAAAATTTTGAAAAAACATGCCAAATAAAGGCGTGTTTAGGCAATTTTTGGAAAATTTCTACCAAAAAAAATCGCGTTTATTCGGCGCGCGCTCCCCCCTCAAAATTAGTATATATTGGCGCCTTTAGAAAAGGGGGTCGAAATCCGCCCCCTAAATCTGCTGGTGGTCTTATCGAAGCCTATTTGAGTATCGTGAGCTAACTGGATACTTGACTTGTCTTACGCGCAGTGGCTTGCGCGGGAATTTTTGAAGGAGGGTCATTTTTTTGCAAAATGTCGAGCTTTTTTAGGTCAGCCGTTTTGAAGTTTTTGAATTCTGCCGAAACATTGGAAGGAACAAAATTTTCATAGGAAGGACTGTGTTTGGCGCAGGCATTTTTAAAAATATAAATAGTCGTTTTTTAGAAATTTGGACCAGTTGTGCCCCCTCAAATTTAATACATGTTGCCATCGAAGACAAGGCACTTAAAAATTAAGGTTGGACAACCAGAACAACGCTACTGCTCAAACGGCTTGCTACTGCTCGTAGTATCAGAAAAGTCAACTAAATGATGCATAATTAACGCAAATTTAAAAGGCAGAAAAACGCTGTTGAATGGACAACTTCTGTTGAATTCTAGACCCTTTCAAATTATTCAAATGGCTATTTAGGATTGAAATTAGTCAGAGACGCTGGCAGATCGACACGCATGACTGCTCGCCTACTTCTCAAATCCATTCTTGTATCAGTCTTAACGCTAACTACTTCGCAGTTTGTGCCCTCAGTTCAAAACAAATTGGAAGTGTGTTGCATATTGGTTCCATCCAGGGAGAGAAATTAGGAAATACTCTGAAAACATTGTCGGACCAAAACAGACCAAAAAGTGCGAGGACACATTCACTAGCAGCCTTGCAGTTTTCTGCAGATTCAAGCTTGCTGCTTGTTCTGACTAAAGAGGGAAACTTGTGTGCATTCACTATTTTTGGACAGCAGTTGTCATTGGACTGTTCTCAATTGTCAGCTGATGCTCAGATGTATCTGCATGTATTGTCTTTGCCGGCAAGGTATTTTGGTCCAATTTTTAATCATCGTTATATTTAAAAGTGCGATGTTTTTAACTATTTCCTCCCTCTCTCTATTGCAAAGGGGGAGACACGCTACTAGGTACCATAGGGGGTGGAAATAGTCAAAGAAATTCATAGTCAGTTTTGTCTCCTCTCTGCTTTTCTAACCGCTAATTATATCATTAAAAGTTCTCAAGCTTGAAGCAAACTCGGTATATTCAAAAGTCAGTGGCTTGAGTCTCCTGAACAAAAATTTTCCTTTTGGATGAAATATATTTTTTAAAATCTGATGGTTTAAATAAAGTCAGAGGTTGCGATTTCAGCAATAGCGGATTAAGCAGCAAGCAGAAGTTCCTGATTCGAACGCATAGTGGTCCTGATGACCTGTTTGTAATTACAGACGGGTTCTATGCTTCAATATTTCGATTTAATATCCTCGACAAATCGCTCTCGTTAAGTGCCGCTATTTTTGACTCGCTTTTCATTGAAACAGAAGACTTGCTGCAGTCTTTGGAAGCGTCTATTAAAGTCGCGTCCCCTAGAAAAGACTCGAAAAGGCCACGAGCAAGAAGCACAGCAGTGTCCGAAAATGCGATGCGGATCGCGAGAAGTTTTTCGGTTGGTAACAACAACAGTTCGATTCCCGACCTGGTCGCCGCTTACGAGAATTACTTGGGTAACATCGGAAGTAACGATACCATCATGTCGAGGAGAAACGCCAGTACTTTATCGTTGAACAGAGTCAGCAGTTATCAAAGCTTGCAGGATGATGATAGCCAACTGATAAATCTACTAAACGCTGCCTTAATGCAGTTGTCACAGATGTATGGCTATTTCGAACTAAAAGCTGAAACTGTTTCTCCTTATGAGTACGATCGAATTTTGTCGAATAACAATGCCCGTGCTAATTGTAATGATAACGAAAAAGTGCTAGCTTCTGTAAGAAAAATGATAGAGTTACTCTGCATTGTGGCCAAAACAAACGATTATCTAGCTGGTCAGTTTGACTTCAAACGAGAAATGGTGCTCCATTTTCTAATTTCACGACTTGTTGCTAACATTCTCTTCGTCGCTCTTTTCACGCCGAATGCCAATAAAGTAGTTCCATACTGTCTGTTGACGAATATTTCGATGAACGTGTGTCAAGTTTATTCGTCAACTGAGAAAAGTTTCGGCAACAAGTTGCAGATGAGATTGCTGAGTAATGCGATTAATCAACAGATTGAGAAGGCGCAAGTTGTTCCTCTGAGCGGCGTGAAATGTAAAGTATCAGTCAATGGCAGGTGAGTTGTTTACTTTTTTTTAACGGTAAGAATTTTAGTTCTATCAGTATTAAAAATGCACCATTAGAACAAAAAAGTTATTAAAAGTAATGAACGTGGTGACGACTCTTATATAGGTCTTGCTGATTTTTTTGTTAGGTTTTTTTCAGGAAAAGTCTTAAAATTTGTTTACGCTCATTTTTGATTTTCGCAGTTTGAATTAAGATTTCTTTTTAAGCTCAGTGCGTTTCCATTGTTAAAAGGAAGGCAAAATCCACTATCGAACAGCAAAAATGTAAAGGTCTCGAAAAATGTAATGGTCTTCTAATTTCGAAAATGGAAATTAATTATCAGATATCCCAGTGAAATAAAAGTTTTGCCTGTTGATCCAGTTTTCTCAAATTGGGTTAATTTTAACAAAAAAGTGTCCATCATAAATTGTTCTACAAATTCAAAGAGCTTTAAAGCCATCTATGTTTTCTTCGAAATTCAAATGTTGAAGATTTTTTAAAAAAAGTCAGTTTTGTTTCAGTTTCATTGCGTTCATTACTCTTTTCCAACTGTCAGTTGGATATGTTTCTGTTATAGATTTTTGAGTTTAATCTTATGAAATTTTTCCAACTGTCAGTTGGATATGTTTCTGTTATAGATTTTTGAGTCTATTCGAAACTTTAAGTTTCATGAGATTAAACAAGATAATTGCAATCGGGCTTGGAGAGGCAAGGTAAACCACGTCATGCGGTTGGCAACTTGGTTTTCATCTGTAGCGCTGGGGTTGGAGGTTCGCGTTCTGTGGGTTGAAGTTTTTTTCCAAAACTGGTTTTCGTAATTTGGATTTTAAAGTTCCCTTGAGCTACTAAGCTTGTTTGCGAAGTGTGGCTTCGCCTCTGTAATTTTCTGAAATGCGAAAATATACAGAGCTGATGAGTTAGGCCGGTCTTTGTTTTAGGATTTTATGCTACATTTTTCGTAAAGACAATTAAATTTTTTATTATGGTTATAAAGTATTTTAGGAAGCATTTTTCAGGATTGATAGTGTTTTGAACCACCGTAGGTAGCACGCCGGTAAGTAAAAAATCTATTTCAGCCGGGCTGCAGACCTGAAGAACCAATATTTAGCTGCTTTCACGTTTCTCAAAGACGTCGCTTCAAAAGTACAACGTGAGCAAACTATGGACTACTTGCTATTCTCTCAAAAAACCTTGACCAAAGCAGGAATCGAACCGAAGTACTTACACGATTCGGCTGAGCCAGATTCAATTGCACGAAAAATGGTTGAGACGACGATTCCCTACAAGCAGCGCATAGGGTGCATAACAAAGGAGTACCAAAAACGAGGTATAAAAACGGATTCCGAGTTAAATTCGGAGGATAAACTAGGTAATTCGACATTGTCGATGCTGTATTTCTTCTTGGAGAATTATGACATAAAGAATGTTCTCCAGCTGATCGACAATTGTGTGAGTTGTTACTTTGCACCGGAAGATACTCTCGTACCTGTGAAGAATATGCCGGAGTTGTTGATGACGGATAATTTGAAGAAGTTTCCGGTAAGTTCATTTACAGTCGTCATATCAACAGTTTAGTTAGATGTTCTCAGATATAGTTTCGCCCAATCTTGACACCTGGCGTTAAAGCAAAGTTTTGATTCAAAAATAAGTTTTGATAATTCAGATCAAATTCCTGCTTGATAAAAACAGATACTATGAAAATTTATGGGATCAAGTTTTTTTTTTTTTATTATTAATTATTATTAGAATTTTTTTTCTGAACCAATTTTCAAAAAAGGTGGCAATGGAATATCCGCCCATTCCCCTGTGTGCATGCATAATCCCATTATTGCTTTTTACCTTAACCTGTTTTCGACAACCTTCAAAAAAGTCAGTGGGGGTAATTTTTGACCGCTGTTTTTTTGTCATATTCTCGAAAACTGGCACCCTATATCTGATATTTTGGTTTCAATGTATAGAACAGGTCTTGGGAATCTCCTTGTTTGCATAAGCGGCTGCACCCAATTTTTTTTACACAAAAAGTTATGGCCCTTTTCAAATCTGAGATTTTGATTTCATTAGAAAAGACGGGTTTTGGGAAGCTCCCCTGCATAAGCGGCTGCGCCCTAATATTTTAAACGAAAAGTTATGACCCATGGAAAGTTCCTTTTTTAAGAGACGACGAATGAAATTCAGACTCTTATATAGGTTGCGATGATTTTTTTTCCAGTGAAACTTGTCCAGGCTCAAATTTAATTTTTCCCGGTTTTACTTTTGATTTGTGTTGAGTTCATTTCCTTTGTTAAAAGCAAAGCAAACTCCACTATCGACATCTAATTTCAAATATGGAATTTAATTATCAGATCTCCCAGCAAAACAAAAATTTGATCTTGTGATCCAGTTATCTCAAGTTGGGTTAATTTTATCAAAAAAGTGTCAATCATAAATTGTTCTAAAAATTCGAATCTAAGCCCATATTTATTTTCTTGGAAATTCGAAAATCCCTCCTGAATCTGAGATATTTGGTTCAATCTAAAGAACAAGTTGTGTGTAGTTCTCCTGCATGAGCGGCTACGCCCATTTTCTCCCACAAAATAATGGTCCTTGGAAAAGTCAATTATTTGGTTTTCACCGTTTTTTTGAAACTTTTTGACTTTCTCGAAAAAAGACGGTCTCATCAAACCCCGCCAAATCTGAGATTTTGTATTTTTGTTCCGACGATTTAAAATGGAAGGAATTTTGTATTCGGGCGTGTTTTAGTTTTTTTGTTTTCAGCGCAAAATTCGGTACCATAAATAATCATCGGAATGAAACAACCGACTTTAAAATAGTTTTTAAAAGTTGTTCTCAGTATCGAGAAGAACCGGCTTGAGCTTTTTGTTTTTTAATCTAATTTCGAGTTAATAAGTGAGCTTGCAGGCTTACAATAGCTTATTTATGCTTAATTTAAGCCGTGAAAATATAGTTTTACTCGAGTATAGTTAGTTTTTGAAATTTTTTAGCGCCATTTTGGGAAAATTTCTGCAAAAAAAATTGGAAAAAAATTAAAGGCGTTTTTTTGTTCTAGTAACTTTTTTTGCAAAAACTGTTTTTCAGTTTAACTATGATTGTCGAATTTGCCTTAGTTCTTTTGTTTCGTTGAGATCTTTTTATCACCGCACGCAGAAAAAACGACGCTAATTAGTAAAAACTTTTGTTGTATTTTTTAAGACTTAGGTCGGTACATATTGTGCTACTTACTCAGTAACCGGTTATACTTGTTTATCTATGCTAGCTCTTAATCAAATTGAGGTATTGAAAAACTTGTTGTTTCTATTAAAGAGTTAGTTCACTTCATAATCATTTGCTCCAGATTTCGTTCGTCAACTTGGTAGCCAACGACAAAGGAAACATGAAGTACATTCCAGTGCTCTTCTCCATTTCTGCATCTCAATCAAGGCCTAAACTCGGTCACTCTACGGAAGACGAATTCACAATAGTGCAAAATAGGACATCGGCGCTGCGATCAGTCGCCAGATTCCTAGGACGTTACTTCTTAGCCAACCAGAAACTATTCGTCTACCCATCGCATCGTGCAATTGAATTGCAGTCGCTGTTGGACGAAAATGCGGAGAAGTCATTTGAAGGACGAAAAGTGTTTTTAGCCAGGTTGAAAATTGCTTCGGCAATTAAAAAGTGGAGGTTATCTTCTTTAGTATCGCCTCAGTTGGCGTTGTCGCTTATGTTCGTATGTGGTTTGTTCACTGAAGCAGCGAAGTTCTGTCAACTCATGGGAAACAATAGACTGTCGATAGCTGTTTTATGCGCGGCGTACAAACTAAATGATAACAGGTAAATTATGCTTCGGCTGTAATCTGTTAAAAGAAATACCTCAAAGAGAAACATCAGGTTTGATCGAGGTATGACGGATAATGATAACACTTGTGAGAGCAAGTGTCTTGTAATCGGGCCTATACTTTTTTACGTAAACAACCTTTCTTACATATTTGTAAGAAATTGTGAATTCGCTTTATTATTGAACCTTAGTGGCTTCGAGGCATTTTACCGCCTGGCGTAGAGATAACGTGAATGCCTTTTTACCCTAAAGTCTGGGGTTCGAGTCCAAGTCGGACCTCGTTTTTTTTTCTTCAGAATTGATGAAATTGAAATGTTTTTTTTTTTGGCAAAAATTGAATTGTAGGACTCTTGTCTGCCTGCTTATGTTTTATCGGCTCAGTTGCCACATCGGGTACTTTTTTGTGATGTCAGCAATTTCTATCGTAGATGCAAGTAATCTTGGTTTACTCCTGTAAATCGATACCCCTTCGTTGTATATTTTCCTTTGTTTTCTATTCTTTTTTTTCGCTTAAAGTTTTATTCGGCCTAAATGGTTACGGTATATTTTTTAAGAGTAATGAACGTGGTGACTTTTTCCCTTAGACGGAGTGACTCTTATATAGGTCTTGGTAATTTTTTTTGTGCCTTCAGACATATTGCCTTCAGATGTGCCTTCAGACATATTAATGCATTTATGAATGCACTTAGGTGTAAATGCACTTTTTGATTTCAATTGAAATTCATCTGCTGAATCTCACTTAAATAGCACTCTCAAAATTTGAACAAGGAAATAACGCGATTTCTAGATTCGAAAGTAGAGTTTAGTTCTTAGATTTCCAGTGGAATAAGAACTTTACCTATTGATTCAGTTTTTCCACTTGTGAAATGCGTGTATTGGTACGAAACTTCTTTTTTCTTCAACCTAAGTCGCAAATAAAAGTGCTAATTTTGGTGGCACTTTGAATCGGTAGGCTGCGGTAGCAGTATAATGTCATGTGCTCTAACATTTGATTCGTAAAAATTTAACACAGTTGATGCATTTTTAAATCATCAAATGAAGCGAAAAAATTTAATTGTTCAAACAGCAATACAATGATAAAAAGCCCCATTTCAGAACTTTTTCCAACTCAATGTATCTCACAATTTTTGTGAAATGCATAATTTTTACATTTGGTTTTATGTTTTATTACATGAAAAAGTAAGTAGTATTTTGTTCTGTTTACTTGCATTCAATACTCTTTTCCAACTGGCATTTGGCTATGTTATTGGCTTAGTTACCTTGTTTTGTGCCGCTTCAAGGGCGAAAAGTGATCATTTAAAAAAATTCATGTGTCTGTTGCAAGATTTCAAAGTTTTGAAACTTAATAGCTAAAAATTGTATGGCAGTTTTTAGGACATTTTTTGTTGTCTACCCATTGTTGTCAGCTTAGAAGCCGCTCAGTAAATGCTAAAAGCTTATACAATACTGGTGGGTGTGTTTTCGGCTGTTTTTCTGAAATTATTTTCATTTTTCCCAAACTTTGTTTTCGATGTTATTTCCGCCTCATTTTCTATTCGCTAGCTTGCATTGCTGCGCTTGCATTGTATCGCAGGTGATACGAAGCTCCGTTTCGCCTCTGCGTATGAAAGCCCTTCTGAATGTAGATCAGACTGCATGGGCGAAATAGAAAAATGTTTATCGGTATCGAGAAAAATGGTACTGAAGGTTTCCGTACAGCTTGAAATGTAGTTTTTATTCAATCATCGATTTGATCAGTCCAAATGCGAGTCGAGTTCTAAATTTACGTTTTAGAGCTTATCAATTGGCGGATCCCCGTGAGAATGTCCTGAAGTTAACCCAGGAGTTTCAGAAACTATTCGATTCTCAAGGTAAGGAATTTTCGACTTATGGTCGCTGATGCTCGTGTATTATTTTTCACCGGCAGTCTAAAGAAATAAAAAAAAGGATGTATGTAGATTTGTCAAATTCACTATTTTCAGCATTCTTGATGTCCCTGACGCAAACCGACCAAATTGTCAGAGCGATGAAGGAATTGGGGGATCTTTTCCAACTGGGAATTGTCTGTGGCGTCGATGTTATGCCTGCTTTGGTTGACGATTTGACCTCTCGTGTATTATTATCAGCGAGCTCGTTCAATCTTTTCATCCCGGAAAACATTTCGCTCCCTTCTCTTCCTTTGTTCATGCCACCAAGTGCAACTGATCAATCAGAAAGCGAGGAGGATTTGGTGAGAAGGACTTTGCAGCAGTTGATGTATGTCTTGCGAGTGTCAATGCAAGCTGCAAATTGTGACCAGTTTCTGGTGAAGCATTACTTGCTAAAAGTACAGAAGAAGTTGACGAAAACAAAACAAACAGTGAGTACTTTCAGTTGTAAAGTATACCAAATAAAATTTATAGACCAATTAAAAGTTAAACCAAATAAAAGAAGGATATGTGAACCAAATAAAATTTATAGGATAAAAGAAGGATATGTGGCGCAAAAGGAAATTTTAATACTCGAATTTATATGGGAGGGATCAGTTGACAATACCGTGGAGCCATAAAGTTTAAGTACCCTGCATCACTGAAACTTTTTGAGATGCCTTAATATCATTCGAATTGACAGTGTCCAATGTTCTCAAGTATAACCATCAAGTCTCTTAGATATGTCTTTCTGTCGTACCCACTTAGGATTTTTTTTGCATAAATAGAGTTAGTTAAATGGTATAGTTAAATGGTCTACAAATTTTAAACCTAGAAATGAATCCCTGCGTAATGAATTCCATGCCCATTGCAATATTTGTGGAAATACTGTCAATATTTTCAAGAGTTAACGAAAATTTTCTTTTTGCAAGATTTTTGTTATCTCGAGAAAAATTGCGAGAAAAAAAGGTGCCATTTTAAAATATCTAATAATATCCCTTTCCTTTTAGCTTCCAGAAGTACTGGTCTCTCGAGTGAGTTCAGCGGTGGATGTCTCCCTCTTGGACGAAAAACAGTACACTCCTCTCACTCGGTGTCTGAGGTCCACTCTCTTCGTCATGTGGATGACTCATTGCAGAGACCAATTTAACCAGGCCATCCGAACATACAACCAAAACTACACGGCACTTGTTAATGTAACCATAATTTTTTCAAACCTATATTTAATTTTTCAAACCTCTATTTTTCAAAGTTGTTTGCCAAGGCCTAAATTTAAATTGTAAAAGGCCTGTGGTTTCTTTATGATACTAGCTCTGGTAAAAGTGTAGTGTGCGTGCTCAAATTTGCTCATTGGGCTGAAAAAAACCTGTTCAAATGGCACGCTACAACACGGCTAATTTTCATGTTTATCGGGCTCATTTTCCTTTAAAAAATAGTTACAGTTGGATGTGTAATTTTGATTTGCTTGTGGTTTATCCTAACAGTCATTGTTTTACTTTACAGGACCGTTCGCCCGACGATACCGGCGTTTTCGACGACGCGATCTGGGATTCATGGGAGGCGGCAATCCATTGGGCAAACTTCCTACTGCCATTCGCCAAGTTCATGGGGGAGGAAATCGCACTCATAGATTGTCTCATATCATTGTTCATGCAGGTAAATTAACCATTCAAAAGCTAACTAAGTTTTTAGTATGAGGTTATGTTTATGATATCATTAGATAAACAGACAGGGGAGCATCTATGCTTTTGTCGAGGGTGAAATATTTTGCCCTATTTTGTCAAAACTTTCTGCTCATTTGCCAAAATTTGCGTTTTTTTTGGCGCGAGCTGCCCTTTAATTAAGTGTATATTGGAGCCTACGATTAGATATGATTTAACAAACTTGTATTAACGTTCTTCTTTACACAAGCAATGCTTGTGTTATAGTATGAACTATCTTTTTTTTTCAACCTAAGTCGCAAATATTGTTGCGACGCGAATATTGTTGCGATACAATGTGTTCATTTTGAACAATAACCAGCTATTAAGTACAGCCAATGCTAAGAATTTTAACACAGACTATTATTGTCCCGATGTTTAAAGATGACGCCTCAGGTATACCCGTGAAGCTGACACGGAAAGAACAACAGAACAGCACAACAAAACGGAAAGCAATGGGAAAAAGAACCGGGGGACGACCGACTCCAAAAACGCCGAAACGAGGGATGGAATTCCAAACGGACCAGAGAGGAGAGAAAGAGAGTGCGGCCACATCAGGCTCAACAACGGTTTCGGGATCTTCCACCTCGGAAAATCTAGCCCCTACACCCAAGAGGGTTAATCAAAAGGCAACTCCAGAGTCGAAACAACATCAATCTAAGCAATTAAAACCAACACGCAGGTCAAATAGGGCCAGACAATCAACACTTGTCGGCGCATTGGGAAATCCGATCCCGATACATACAGTAGAGGACACTCTACAATCTCCAACCAAGAAATTCTCCATAGATTCACCTTCAGATAAACAAACAAGCAGCCAAACAATGAAAACTCCAGATCAGCGGTCACCAAGCCTCAAGAACCTCATCACAGAGATGGTTTCCACAAAAAATTGCCCGAATACCAAGCCTGTCTAACATTCCTGGACGCAATACGTCCAAAACATCAAACCAGCACGACTCAAATAGTAGATCTGGTATCTCCCGCGGAAACCCCTGAAAAATCGTCTGAAAATCTTGAAGTACTATCGGTGATAAACGTACAAAATGTGGAGGAAGCGAATTTCGAAGAGCACCAAGAGAAGGCAAACAAAGAGGAACAGATAACAGCAGAAAAACTTTAAAATCTCAACTCAGTCCCACGGGGACGTAAGAACTCAGGTCCTAAGGGGACGTAAAACTCAATTTGATACATACATATTTATTTTTGTTGAGAGGGGGAATATCATTTGGCCGGATTGGCAATTTAAATATAGTTTTTATTAGGCTCACTGCGTTGAGCTGGTCAAGTGACCTTGAGAGACAAGGCTAAACATTAAGTTTAGTGAATTGGCTCCAGAAGAGAAATAAACTGTTTTAAGAATCAATTGTCTTATTTATTCTCTTAGTTGTCCTACAGAGTTACCTAGCCAATCCGTTCGGATTCAGTATTCAAGATCGCGCATACTAACGGGTATGACAGCTCATTGGCCAAAATTTGCGTTTTTTTTGGCGCGAGCTGCCCTTAAATTGGAGCCTACGATGTATAAGTGTATATTGGAGCCTATGATTAGATATGATTTAACAAACTTGTATTAACGTTCTGCTTCACACAAGCAATGCTTGTGTTATAGTATGAACGATCTTTTTTTTCCAACCTAAGTCCAACCTTTTTTTTCCAACCGAAATATTGTTGCGACGCGAATGATGTTGCGATAAAATGTGTTTATTTTGAAAGTTTTCATTTTGATCAATAATCAGCTATTAAGTACAGTCAATGCTAAGGATTTTAACACAGACTATTATTGTTCCGACTTTCGAACGAAAGTAATGGAATATATGTACTCGAAATGTTTTTTCAGACAAATTTCGACTTTTTAACAAGCCATTTTAAACGGTATTTTGTGACGGGCTACTAATGCGTAAGGGGAGATTTAATCCGTCATAGAAATCGTTCCAAATTAGTTGAAGGAAGCTTATTTGCCAGAATTGATTTGTAACTAGGAGCGACACTTTGTACTTAATATGGCGTGTGTGGGGGATGATTTTCACAAAAAATCTCAAATTAAAAAATTCATTTTATTTTTTTTTTACGTTTTTTTTTTCATGCTATTACTGCTCCATAGACTGCTCTATAAATTGAGGCGTGATAAATGGATTTTTTTTCAAATTGACTGGTACTGCTAATGCGTCATAATTGGCGTGCGTGACTCGAGAACTTTTGTAGACTCAAATTTTTACTCATTCAGTTTTCCAGTAGAGTTTTCGGTCATCTTTTTGCTTGTGTATGCGAAGTGCAACTTCGACTCTGTGTAAAAATGTGCTGTCACTTTTTCGATTACAACTAGCGCCTCGAATTCCGAAGCGTAAGTACTGAAACAGTGTATAGAGAGGTTAGCTTAGCTATAAAGATCACCTTTGTTGTAGTTATATGTTTTGACAAAAATATAAGAATTTCTTTTCGCATATGCAGATGTTGGAGGTGTTAAGAAACGAATGTTGGGGGAAATTTTTTAAAATGTCGACCAAGTTTGAAAAACACTGAATGGAAATGGACGTTTTGAGATTAAACTAAAGGGTTGTATTAATCGAAATGGAAAAAACTGTTTTATTGATTTGATAAACGTTTAGAACTCATTGTTAGCATTGTTTATAAATTCAATTTTCTTCGGTTGGGTAATTTAAAATTTTGAGCATATTATGGTTGTAGATGCCGGTGAATGAGCGGAGTGTGAGAGTTATGGCGACAGTTTTCCACCAGCCGAAGAGGGTGGAGCCGAGGGCAAGTCTCATGCTGGAAGAAACCGAGGACTCCTTCGTGTTCGACTCATCCCTGTTCGCTCTCTCACACGCAGACTACGATCTCACCTCGAACCAAATTGTAAGTCCAGATGATAAACGTCATCAGTTTGTAATCTGTAAGCGTATTGTAATTGAAAAGAAGCTTAGCACCGGTAAGGGGCGATGCTTGTAAGCATCACGAGGACTGCTAAATTAGTGAGAGCAACTTTCCTAAGCTGCATTTTTATTTTTTTTCTTAACTGCAGTTCTCTTTTCAAGATAGAACATGTGAAAATTGGTTCTGATGCTATAGTTTTAGACATCAGATAGATCGTCATTTGGTCTTTGTTCTTTCATAATTGGCCGAACTTTGTGGCGGCAGCTAATAATTAAAAGAAGTTTTTATCGAAAGCTTGTGATTATTGGGATTGCATTTGAGCAGAAAGAAACTAAGATTAGTAAAATATTTAGGTGCCGTTCATCCTTGAGAAGAAGTACAAGAAACTGATGTTGCGATTAAACTGCCAAACTGACCTTCCAGCAGGGGAGGTTTTCACACTCTTTGTGAACAAACAGAGAGCCAAAAGGAGTTACATGATCAAAAATGGACTCATCGTTGCAGGTGATGGATTGATAACTAGTCGCGATACGCAAGATGATATCTTGCATGTGTCCACACCATTTTTTGTTCCCAGATTTTAGTGGAAGTTTTAATGGCTCCATATAAAACTGTCTGGTGGCTACAGAATAAAAATTCAAATTACAATACTCAAATGCATAATTATTCAGACCCCCTGAGTTTTGTTTTTTCCATAAACCATGTACACTAAATGGATCCACCATTTAAGCAACTAGCCATCAGATGTATAGTACCCACTCGATAGTTTTGGACTCCCCTGATAATTGATTTAGAGTTCACCACTTTAAATTGTTAATCATAACTATTGAAGATTCATAACTCAAATTTTATGGTGGTCAGAAATTAAAAATGTTTCAGATCTGTTCTTCAACCAGACGGACTTTCCCGAAATCGGTCAGCTAGAGTTCGAGCTGACCCCGGAATATCTATCCTTCCTAGAAACGTGTGTCGACATCATGCTCGCCAATGATACTAACAGATCAAACAGCGGAAAAACACAGGTAAATGTACCAGTGTTGATACCGTATGCTAAGCAAGTGGAAAAGCATCTGGGCGCTGAAAAGGGAGGAGAGAATGGGGCTCCAGGAGAGGTGCTGGATGATCTGATGGTTCCTAATATGAGACATTATCTGCAATCGGCTGTATGCACCCGAGCGATAAGTGAGTGATCATCAAAATAGATCTTGATAACTGGAAGCTGAATTTTGGAATTCTAATGAGACTATTATCAAATATTTTCAGCATTAATTATACAGATAGTTGTTTTGTCACGTTTCATCTGTCAAATGTCATCGAGCTCTTGCTAGTTTTTTAAATACAAACGAAAGATTTAAATACAAGCGAAAGATTTAAATACAAGCGAAAGATTCATCCATTTGCTAGTTGTTCCATCTTTTATGTTAAGTGCTAGTGTTATAAAGTGCTTAAAATCTGAATTTTGCTGAACGAACCCATTTGAATGTTCTTAACTAGCAAATGGTGAAATCGCGTCACAAGCTGAATGAAACGGTAATTTCTAATTTTAGAACGAACCTTAAAACAGCGTGGAAAAAATGACGATGAAGATGAAGATTCTCTGAGTCTTCAAATTTCAAAAAGTTTCGCCGACACTTTGGCTCTCACAGAAATGTCTTTCTCAGATGCGAAGAAACTAGGTGGCAAATCAACCATACCGATGGAACAAGAGATGTTCAAGAAGTTCAACACGATCGAAGAGCATTTTGCGACTATTAGTCAGAAGGAACAGATTTCCTATTCGATCACGTTGTCTGGAAAAGTGTTCTACAGCGAACATATTGATAAGTGGGTGTTTTTGAAAGTTGTTTACACTAGATAGCAGCCTAGTGTGTTAGTGCGAACCTTCTTTTTTGTAAACTAACTCCCAAATAAAAGTGTTCATTAAAAGTGTTCACTTGTGTTTGTACCTTTATGCCATAATCACAATCTGTAGCATTGGAAGTTTCATAGCATCTGTTCTCTGCTTTATGTGTGACTAGTGTTCATTATTTATTTAGCGTCCGTGGCTAAGTGATTAGTGCGTGAGACTTATATTCTTAGGTCACAGGATCGAAACCGAGACCGTGTGGAATTTTTACTAATTTGAGGCTTATTTTGACTTTTTTATTGCACTTGATAATAGAGCTGCTTTTTGGCGTGTTCTTTCTAGTGTTTGCGAAGCGAAGCTTCGGCTCTGTTTTATATTTGCCACGTTAAGATTACGCCTTGAATAAACACGTAGAGGGAGCAGTAAGAAGTGTCCCTTTGGTTGAAGCAATTGGTGGCAAAAATTGTACACAAATGTACAGAGCCTAAAATAAGCAAAATAATTGTCAAGACTAAAATTGTGAGCTTTTTTTTGCTGTCAGAAAAAAAGTACGGTAAATAATTTAGGAGTAGGAGTTGAAAAGCTGTCTCTTTTATTTTAGAAGTTGGAGTTGTCTCAACTGGCTCTGTGACTGGGTGACTCGCGACAACACAAGTTCAAGTTTGACAGCTTCTACCCGACCAAGTGGCTTCCAAAAACTGGACGTGTCCCCAAACCTGTTAGCCAACGCTTCCTGGAACTACTTAGTCTCGTGGAACGGGTGGCCTGAACGTCTATCAGAGCAACTGTATGTTGTAATGCCTATAAACGCGCAGTATTATATTGAGAGATTAGGCGTCGAAACTGGCGGCGAGCGGGATGACTCAAGAGGTCGAACAAACGGAACAAATCCAAATCACTCAAATAATATGAAGAGAAATGAGTTCGAAAATGCTCACGACTCGTCGTTGCCTTCGGTAACTCAGTCCATCGAGTCGTCGCCTAGAGGTTCAAGAGCACCCGGCTCGGCTTTCCACGAGAAGTACAATGCTGCGGGAGAACAGCATCAATTGAGCGAGGGGTTGATTTCAGACGCAGAACACCAAATTTTGCAGTCAATTGACCAGCCTGAACTGTTAGTTTATTTGATTATTAGAGTCATACAAGGAAAGTTTGACCAATGACCTTAGATATCGTCTAATATTATTCTCTGAAGCAATCTTATTTGTCAAAATAAGGCTGGCAAAATAGAATGATACATCGAATCGAAAGTGTTTTTTTTTCTGCTAGCTGAATGTGTATAACAAATGTTTTGTCAAAAGTGTATGAAAGCAACAAGAACGAACAATGAACATGCATGAAAAAGTAATACTACGTTGATAAATTGTGACAAACCAGTTTAATTTTTAGCATATGATATTTTTCATTTATTTTGCTTGGACGAAAGACACTAATACGTTTAAGTCGCGAGACTGCTCTGGATGCAAGACTGGATGAATTAAGGAGGCACAATCCTCAATTGCTACTGCAGAGTCCGGATTCTGGTAGAAACAACAAGTCAATGATGAGTAATCATCAGCCGATCATGGTGGATGCGGATACGCTGAGGAAACTGATTAGATCAGAGACAGCGCAAGCATTGAACGTAAGCTGGATTCTAAATTTTCGCAGTATCGTTTTCTTTTACAAATAATTAAAAAATGAATAAAACACTGAAAATGTTTTCAAGCTAGTCTCGAATGAATTCAGCAGCCCATGGAAACGACAAAAAATTATGGAAAATACTGAAGAGAAAAAATCTCTAATTTTTGACTAATTCCGTTTTTCTTGGAACATTCTGTGCTTTATGTAAAAAAAAACTGGCGGCTCGTGCTGTAATTAGGTGCCGTTTTCAGCAGTTCAGTATCCAAAATCATTTATAAAACGAAATTTTTTGTTCGTTGGAAGTTTTCGGTGGATTTGTGTATCTAAAATTTTCTTGTTACATTTTAATTAGTTTGTCTTGTCTTTTCTCTTCAGTTTTCGATCAAATGTTATTCTTTATTTATCTAGAAACAAATTCGATCAATGTTAATCTTTTTTTGATGTTCTAGGGAGCCATGGACAATACTTACGCCTCTCAGAGTCCTAGGAAGTCCCACCAGGCGCGTCGTCATGGTAACAGTGTCGAGTTTAACCTGTCATCCGAAGCTCCTTCCTACAACTTCGAAGACGAGGCAGACTTTGGTCGACCAAGAGGGAAGAAATCGCACAAAAAACACGGAAGAAAATCGAAAAAAGACAGGCGTTCGAATTTTTCCGAACAGCAAAATCCCTCGGGACAATTTGAGTTTTACCAACAACAAGTTCATCCTCAAAGTATAGGAATTCCACTACTGAATGTAAACACGAATCTTCAGCCGCAGCACGGATATCATCATGGTTTCCTGGAACCTGATCCGTATTATATGAATTCGTCGTTTTATCATCACGGTAGTATGCCAGCATTCGGATACCAACCGCCAATGAATCGAGGGAGTCCGTTTCTGTTGCAGCCGAATAGCAACGACGAGAATCAGTTAACAAATGAGCAGTTAGTTAATATTCTCCCGAGTAGAGATGAATTAGAAAAGTTTCATGAACATAGAAAAATGCAGTTGCTAAATGCACAGAATAGAGGGCGGCAACAGAGACTAGCATGGGTTACTGCGGGTTCTGAAACTGTGAACGAAATGTCGCCAAGAGATGGAGGATTGTTGATTCCGACAGAAGACGAAGTTAAAGTGAAACTTCTTCACGCCGAATTGCAAGATGAAAAGAATGAAAACGAGGTCAAAAGGTAATTGTCATAAGATTCCGAAAATTTTTTGTTCCATTTCCACGTATAGTTTTTGTATTCCAATTTAGCGTGAATAAAGTCCTGGTGATCTTTAAATTTTGTACCAAGTCTTGCTATGTTTTTGTTTGAAAATGCTATATGAAGAGGCTAAAAAGTGATTTTTCAAACACTGATACCCGAATGTATTAACACGAGATCATTCTTTGCTACTTTGAAGCGAAATTCCTAAATAATAAATAAAATTATATCCAGTAGCGCATTTAAAGCTTAGAAAAAACGATTAATGTGTTTCCTAGACCTGAGACACCGAAGGTTAAAGAAGTGAAGGTGGAAGAAGCGCTAGTGCCTCAGGCGAAGTCAGAAAGAACCCTAGAGGAGACTCCGAGAACCCCGAGGCCTATTCTGAAGGACCATCATGCGAGCACGACAGAACCACACGAACATGTCAAATTCAAGGTAAGTACTAAGGCTGCCAGCTGTGTTTGGAATACTTATTTGAACAGATTGTTGGTCATAATTTTTTATTGGTAATAAATTTCACTTTTTGTATATAGTTGATCATAATTTTTTAGTGGTAATAACTTGGTTTTCGATATAAGTTTAACAGATTGTTGATCATAACTTTTTAGTGGTAATAACTTATTTCATGTTTCGATTTAAATTTATCGTCGGATTGTTTTCTCAAAAGTGCAATGAGGTTTTCACATGCTGCTTAGCGTTAAAATCGATTCTTGAATAGTGACGGGCAATATATCTAAAAGAAGATTAATTAATAGTAGTTGCTTTTATTTAACTTGCAGCATTCGATGGGAGTTCAAGTGAATGTAAGTATATTTCTGAAGCATGCTAGAATTAGCCAATTCCTCTGCATTCTAATGATTTATGGTTTCTACCCTTTCTTATTTAAATGGGCACATAGTTATTTGAAAACTTTGATTTCAAGCTCCCGTCCCCAGAAGCCGAGAATACAAATCAGTCTAATATGGATGAGGTATATTTTTCTGGGGTCCTTTTTTTCGAATGTCGCTGTAGCTCGTTAGATGTAGAATTCCCGATTGTGATCTGAGTAGTGTCATAGCCTTTGTGTTGCAAAACGTGAATAGTTTTATAAAATTTATGATCAGTGTCGAAGATTCATCTTGAGATACTATCATGAATAAATAGCTTGTTGATCGCGAGTGAGGGGAAAAGATGCGCAAGACCCGAAAGTTCTGCTTCGGAAAGTTTTTATTTGCAAGACAATTTTTTTGATTTCATTTTTTTTCGCATGGCCGAGGTGTGAAGTTTGTTCGAACAAAGTTACTTGAAACGTTATTTCTACCATCAACTTGCACCTATTGAATGAAAATTGTATAATTGCGATGGCATGGTATTGACTGAAATAATTTGCAAACTCAACTAGCCTTGAATATTTTTAGAAATCGGTCACCGTTGTTAGCCCTTACGATGGCGAAGTGGAGGAGGATACTGTACTTGACGATGAAGACAAGGAAATTACAGATGAATTTAACAACCTGTCATTTGAAGTAGAAGACCCCAAAAGTAAGACTTTCTAAGAATCATATAAGCTGACTGCTGAGCAAGTATCTCAGAATGTTTTGATCACTTACTGTAACAAGGATAGCCGGTTACTGTGCAAGTAGAACAGAATGTTCCGACCATAGTCTAAAAAATACAAACTAAAGTGCTTAATTTCAGAAGTTTTCACTTCCTAAATTGCGCAAAAATGAGCTATTGTAAGCTTGCTCGCTCGCATTAATCGCTTCAATTTAGACTAAAAATCAAAATTTGAAAACTTTTTTCTCTCCATAATTGTACAATTGTTTGGATTTCAAAATTGGTTTATCTCAGGTTTTATAACCTTTTTTGAGGTAATTGAGTGCGCGTGAAAAAAAAAAAACTCACTATGTCAAAGACCCGTGCAATCAGTGGCTTTTGACTACTCTTAAAGCTTGTTGTATTACGAGGCCACATATTAGTGTTGGTGCTGTGTTATCACACAGTCATTACTTTCTGATTGCGCTCCTTTTTTACTGCAGTCTAATTTAAATTAACCCTCTGTTCGTTTCAAAAGTGCAAGATGCAACCACGTCTCCCCTCCCGTCTCCCAAGAAAGCGAGGAAAGAAACAGAGACACAGACAGCTGTTCACGAGAAGCAACCCCCGAGTCCGAGGGCACTCACAGTGGAGCAGATTAAAAGAGGAGAGACGTCTCAAGGTCACGCTTCGAATAGAGCGGCCATTCCACCAGAGATTTTTGTCAATCTACACTTCCCACACGTGCATAAGGTGTGTTTTGATTCAAGTTTCTACGAAAACTATTTTGTGGTAGCCTCTGAATGAGTATTTAAATTCCTCACAGAAATAAGTTTCAATATTGAAACCCACCGTTTAATAAGTTTCGTCGAGAGTGTTGGTTTTCAGAAGGACTTCTTAAGCGTAGTGGATATTGAGGAGAAAAATATGGAAGGCCTTCCAGAAATAACATCCAGCCTGTACGACTCCGAATCAATGCAGCCTCGTAGCTACGCTGACTTGCATTGGCAGATAGTGAGAGAGTTGAGAGAGGGTCCCAAGCCCAGTTCGGATGCTCAAAGTAGAACTCCGAGAGATGCTGGGAAGTCGCCCAGATTTGGAACTCCCAGAGGGGAAACGAATGATCAAAGACAAGAAGTTTATACAACTGAAATGGCTACTTCACCATTTGTCACTCCGAGAAAGACGCCTAGAGATACAGATGAAGAGGATGACTCAAAAGAGAATACAGGGGGCGATCGTTTCACTGAGAAGGTGTTTGCTGAAATGGATCTGCAGAAACATTCGAAAGAGTAAGTGAAATGAGTCTTGTATCTTGAGAAGAGGATATTGGAAGATGAAGCTATTTTAATTTAATTTAAGCGGCTTCTCCAGTTGGCTTTTTCGGCTTATTCTTTTCTCGTCTAAAAATTATTATTATTATAAGCTTTAAAATCTACATGAAGCATTTTAATCATCCGAGAATTGGTTTTTTACGTTAGTCGAATCCAATCTAAACAGAATATTTTTTTTATTTTTCAGTGTTTTATTTTGCCAAAGTCGTTGCTTTCCAACACAAAATCTTTGCTTACGCCATTTAACGTCACGCAAATTGTTAATAGTTCAAATTTCATTATTTCTACATTACATTACCTTAATGAATTACCTTAATTTCCTTTTATTAACAATTAATCAGTGTATCTTTTCACTGATATGCATTTCCAAAAATATAAAGATTAAAAACCGGACAACAATTTCTTGTTAACTATTGTAACAAAAATTGGACTTTCCAGCGTTTTTCGAGCATTTTGATCAAATAATTTATCAGAATGAATTTTTATTTCTGAAAGACCAAACAGAGGAGAGGGAAGCGTTGAAGTAATCTTTGAAACATTATGCTCAAAAAATAGTGCAAATTATGCAGTAACCCTCGAAAAACGCAGTTTTTTTTGCATAGATTTGGGTGTGAGGAGCGCCCGCCGAAAACTCTTTGCTGCTTAAAAACGCTTTTTTTCTTCCGTAAAATTCCCTAGGGCGCTTTTTGACAGAGCTCTTTAATTTCAAAACGGCTGACTAAAGATATCCATTTTTTCAAAAACTGGCCACTTCGAAAAGTTTCATATGATCATAATCTCATGGAGCGATGCTCCTTATATACTTTAAACGCTTCAATGCTAGTCACATTTTTTGCTAATCGAGTGGTCGCGTCGCTGTTTTTACGTCATAGAGTTGATTGAAGGGAAAACATTTAAAGGTTATTGGATTCCTTTCAGAGATTCGTCGGCACTTACACGTGGCGTTCTGACTCAGCAGAAAGTGACCCCAAGGACCAGAGGCAAGACTGTGAATGACCAACTGAACACCATGGCAGAACAGCTGCAAGTGATGGAGGAGACCTCAAAGCGACTCATGTACGAGTTCACAGGAACACACTATGTTAGTGAAGGAACTTTAAACACTATAAGATTTCTAATTTAGTTCGTTGAAAATAATTGTTAAGTATGTGACATCAGTAGTAGTCATTAGATATAGGAATATACATTTGGTTCTTCACAAATAGTGTTTAAGCAAGCAATGTGCAGTGTTATTTTTCCAAAGCGTTTTTTTTCCTGGTGATTAAAAGCAGCAAAGTTGGTGTTCCAGCTCAATGACAAATATATGCGTTAGGTAAGAGTAATGTTTTCGCGCATACGATCTTCAACGGCTGCTTTGCATTACATATTTGCGGCCAAAAACTGCTAAGCAAAGGGGAAGGTGCTTAATCGCGATCTTACTGATTCCTAGATATCTTTTCGGAGCTTTTTTGTTCAGTTTTTTCGGTCAGTTTTTTCTCAACCGTGGCTGCTTTGTTCTATATGCGAATCACTGCTTGCTTATATGCTAGTTCATATCATGTTGAGTTTTCTGAAATTGGATGTCTTCAGTTGATGGACAAGGTGGATGGAATGATGGATGTGCTGGATCCCGAATCAAAAGACCTGAACAAACAGAGACCATCGACACGTGTCACACCTGGAAACGAAGGAAAACAAAAGCCTGATGAGGCTGCAGACATTGATGATAAACATGCAACTCTTGATCTTGGGTCTCTGGCAGCGTCAAATGCGTAAGTTTAGATTTAAAAAGGATTGTCGTTTTAAGAGTCGATGAACGTTGTGCAGACTCATATAGGTCGCAATGATTTTTTTCGTTTTATATGCAGGAAAAGTCCAAAAAAATTCTTTCTTCAGGCTATAATTCGTTTTTTCGCGGTTATATAAGTCTTGCTGATTTTTTTTGTTTTTTTTTATAGAAAAAGTCTTAAAATATGCATAAAAATCTCTAATAACTATAGACGTGCATTCACACAGCAAAAAAATGAAAAGATTTTTGATTTTTTTTGTTTTTTTTTCTTGTCATTTTCTCTAAAAATTGTTTTCCAAGTTGCGTATTTTACTATAATTGTCGAATATTCCTAAACTCTAGTTTTTTGATCAGCCTTTTATCCCACCACGCAGAAAAAACGGCGCTGATTGGAAAAAACTTTTTGCTGTTTTTTTACGACTGGTCGGATTATTCTGTGCTACCTGCACAGTTACAGTCTATCCTTGATTGAATATGTGCGTACAGTTTCAAGGAAGGTAAAAAATTGCGACCTGAACACTATAAGTACACGAAAGCGTGCAAGGTTTGATAGCAGAAACTTTCAAATATAACCTAACTATGATTGTCTCTTCAAGTGATGACAATAACGAGTTGGAGTTCACCAATGTGGACGCCACTCTTGACCTTGACCTCCTGCACTCGGAAGAGAAGAGTGTTGTAGGTCAAGGTCATGAGAATAACTCCCAACAGGAGTTCATCAGGTACCGTGAAAATCTTCTTTATATTATGTCTACAGCAAATCATCAACTACTTATTGTCGATTTAATTTCTGTTCCAAAACCATTTCTTTCTTATTAAAAAGACTTGCGTTGTCTTGGATTAGAAAGCGCTTGTATCAATCGCGTAGAACTCATGATGTTTTATTTTCATCGCAGCAGATTTCGGTCATTTTAACACTTCATCACGATACTAAATCACGATCTTTTTCTAACTCGCTTAATTAACTTCAGGCAACATAATCCTCCCCCTCAAGTGTCGAAACTAGATCTCCGTGGACTGTCAACGCGAGAGAACCAATCAGCATCCAAGCTGGTTCAAGAGGCAAAAGAGAAAGCAAAGAAGCAAGAGGTAAGAGAAGGCGCTATGTATGTGAAAAAAAAAGCTTAAGTTAGAAGTTCAGTAAATTGTATTTTTGTTGGCCTTTTGTTCATTTTTTTCTGTGTAGTTCGAAAAACTTCTCAAAAATTCAGGAAATTTACGTTTTTATGTTATACTTGAGTTGGTTATCTCTTTTGTTAAGAGGCAAAGAATTAAGTCAAGTATTTGAGTTTTTGGCCGTGTGCTCGATGTTTTTTACAGCTTGAAAGAGCTGTAAAGCTGATGTTATTTTGTCTTTGAATCTCGATAGCTGGAAATAAATTTCAAAAGAAAGCAGTCCTTTCCTTGTTCATGTCAGTCTTATAACTTGGACACTTGCTGCAGGTTAGAAAGTGGATGAAGGAGAAGAGGAAGGAGAGGCTGGGGAAGTACATTGAGAAGCGGAAGGACTTGGCCCAGAAGGAACACCAGCCTTGGACTCAGAAACATCACAACCACCACTCAGTCACCACCCACGAGATCAAAGAGAACCTGAAAATGAGGGAGAACATGAAGGCGTAAGTGTACAGACAAGTTTGTGTTAGTTTGAGCTTAGTTAGGAGGCTCATTATGTAACCTAGCTAACTTAGGATTTCCCATCTTGAAGGTGTTAATCTTACAAATCAATGCACAAGAGCTGTTCGATCCCTCAGTGCTTTTGCAATTGCCACTGTGCCAGTTCTCCAACGACTGTCTGAACGGTGTTGACCACCAGCCAGCGATTCCTTTTGTGTTTTTTTTTACTGGGAATTTCATTTCTTGTTAAAAATCTAGAAATTGAGTTTTCGTTTGAAGTGGAATGCGTGGAGAGTTTTTTCTGGAACAGATGGCGAAGAGAGTTTTTTCCAAAGTAAATAAAATTTTAACTGTTCGAAAAATTAGTAGTTTCACCTATACAACACTTATACTGCTATTTCATGTACCGCAGTTTCCCAAGTACCACAGTTTTGAGTTAATTGAGGTGATATTTATGGGGATATTCATACGAAGAAAACTTATTCTCAATATAATATTTCTTTCTTTAAACAGAGAGCGTGATGCAGAATTTACAGAGAAGCGATACCAGTCAGCCGAAGAACTTCTGGGTGAGATTGCGACTGATCGGCCGACCACCTCCAGACACGAGAAGCTGCCCCCACCCTCGGTGCTATCTGCTAGACGAGGAATGGCGAGTGGCGCATCTACTAACAGAAGCAGAAATGAGTCCAGGCTGCCTGTGCCCGCTAACAAAACTCTACCGTCCAAGTCCCGCTCTAGATCCCATTCACAGGTAGATGTCAGTAGCAGGAGTGATTAAGTGTCAGTGAAAGCAGCTTAGACACTTATTTAGGTTTTTCTTGTTTTTTTTTTAAAATTTGATATATTTTTAATTTATTTAATGTTTAATTACCTTTGCATTAAGCAAGGGTTTTGCAATCGGGTACTTGACTTTTTTCCCGTAAATAACTTTGTTCACAAAATTGTCAAATTTAGAAATTGTAAATTTAGGTTCAGATCATAATGAATTCAAATCTTTTCGCATCTGCTCACTTGATCTGGAGGTAACGAATGCGCCTGGGAAGGCAAAGATCCTCGTTCGAATCTGACAGGACATGCTTTTTTCAAAGAGGAAATTGTCGGCTTATTATTGTCGGCTTAGTTGCCATATTGTAGATTTAATTAAAATTTTTTTTATACATTATAGTTGTTTTTAGTGTTCTGTTTTACCTCGCCTTGAATTCGTTTATTTTCTTTTTTTCACAAAACCTTATTCTGCACAAATGGTTTTGACCTATTCTTTTATCGGCTTAGTGACCTAGTTTTGAGTCGTTTCAACGGAAACATAATTTTGATGCTCAACTTAACATTTCATAAGTCTTAAGTCTTGTCCGACAAGGTGTTTGTGGCTTTGTTACCGCTGGGTACAGTTTATTCATGTCAATTTTCCATTCTATTGTCTTGGCATGTTTTTGTTGCTGGAAAAATAGCTTTATTCTTTTTGATAATCTAGTTTTTTTGACATTTTTGAATTTTTTCATTTTTTGTTTTGTATCGCAACTGGTGCGAAGCTCAGCTTCGTCTCGGTTTTTAGTTTATTTTAAGATTTTCCAGCGGAATAAAGCATTTACCAGAGATTTAGTTTTCTCAATTTGAGTTAGTTTTTTGAAAAAGTGTCAGTCATAAATGATTCTTGAAATTCAAAGAGGCTTAACTTTACTCAATGTTTTCTTCAAAATTCGAACGCTAAATTTTTTTTGAAAATTGGTCAATCATCTTTTTCGGTCTTTGCCAATTTTTTGTTAACTGTGTTGCATTTTAAGTAATTTTTCCAACTACTCAATTTAATTTATTGCTCAGGAAGGCATATGCATATCGTTGTTTGCTTCATATGTTCTCTAATTATTGGAACCGGTTTTGCGTAACTTATCATAATCGAGAATTCATCGTTTTACTTAAAAATTTTTGTTAGGATTTTGCTGTAGAAATAAATCTAAGATTGGTTCGGTAACGTTTTTTCCTTGATTGTGTCGAGTCTGCGTCTATGTTCATTTGTTCTAACGTTGTAATTCAGGATCCTCCAGCCGGTTACAGTTCCTGGTACGAGTACTACAGACTGCAAGCGAACCACAAACTGGCAGCGAGAAGGAGAGTTGCCGAAGAGATCAGACAGGAGCGGGAGCAGGAGGAGTCAGAACTGATGAGTAGACTAGACGAGTTGAGTCAGCTGAGCGAACACAGTCACCCTAACTACAATGGGCCAGCGGGAGAACAAGGGACAATGCAAGGAGGCGAGGAGACTGCAAGAGAAGAGGCAGATCAGGATAAGAGAAAAGCTCAGTAAGTGATTCATTTTCCCTGTTTTCGTCCAGATGTTTGGCTTTTATCATTGAGGACAGTTAAGGTCATTTCCTAAATATAAAGATTTGACATAAATGGTTTATGGTCAAAAGTTTGCGTCTCTGATTTTTGCTTTTTACGGATACTTATGCGTTCTAATTTTGATTCAACCGTTTTACTTTTGTGTCAGGAATTTTTTGGTATGCAAATATGTTCTAGGTGTCTAAATATGTTCTATGCACGGTTCTATGTTCTTGGGATTTTCGCCCCAAAAGCATTGTGAAAAGCTGAAATTGTTCCTGTTTGTTTTAGAGCGAGTAAGCCGCCACCTAAGCCCTTTACGGCACTGGTGAAAATTCAGAACCCAGACAAAACTAGGAACAGAAGCAGCTCTCCAGGCAAAACAATCACACATCATGACAGAGTCAAACAAGCCCAGTCTACGGGCCCACTTCCGAAACCCAGTGTATCGCCAGCCAGGAACACCCCGAACGCAAACGGTAAGTTAGACAGGATGGGTCGTCTCGAGTGCGACAAGAATTTGAAAATTGGAAAAATATTAAGAAATATTTATTATAACGATACAACTTAAAGCTAGCCGTTTTCACAGCATCGAAAATAATCATGCAGCTTTAGAATTTACCGGTATTAGTATGATGTTTGAGGCTTAGGTCGCAAAGTTTGTGCCTTTATGCCCCGTTCGGATGCACGAGGAATCGATTTTTTTGGGTGTTTGTCTTTGAAGGTATAAATGAAGGGTGCTGTTTTGTTCTAGCGCCCAATGCTTTGCGGGCAACTCGGAAAACAGAAAAGAAACCTAGAGTGGCCAAGACTTATGCGGAGAGACTGCAAGAGTTGCAAAGGGATAAGTCACGTTAGTCACATATTAGTTAAAAGTAAAATACTTTCTGAAGCTTTTGGAGCCCTTGAATCGCATAAAAATTAGAATTCAACACTTCAAGAAGATTCTGGAACATTTTAGAAATTGTTATGCAAAAAAATTTGACCTTCATCAATTAAGTTTAAGTAAACTTTCTTTCATTTGACTTCCTGCAATTCCAAAGTATGCTGTTTATCGCAGAGAATTATGAAGAGGCGAACAAACGTCTCCTTCCCTCTCGCAAAATTGATCGCTGACGATGCAAAAATTTACCCATTTTGGATTATATCGGAGTCGCCAAATACTCTAATCGGCTGGACGAGAGGACGCCAAAAACCTGTTTTTATTACAACAACTTTTTTGACTACACGTGCTGAAATAGTTTTTTTTTACAATTAACATCAAAGCTAAGTAGAAATAAGACGGGATGTTTTGTGTGTTGTAAATGTAATTATATGAGATGATGTTTCAGCTATGGTGCGTACTGGCAGTCCTTCTCCTGTCAGAGCAGGCAGACCCCTCCTGAAGACCAAGACTCCGAGGGGATCCCCAATGACCTACACACAACAGCTGCAGAAACTGGGTGGTAGACAGATTTCTCCCGCAACTCAGACAAGTAATTTCGGCAGCACTTTCAAACGTGAGTTGCAGTCTTTCGTTTAAAAGCATCGAAATCAATTTTTCAGAGAGTTACAGTGCTGATTTAAATTATCCGGACAAAACGAACGAAAGTGAAAACTTAACACGCGTTTTTCTCAAATTGGGTTGAAGTTAGACAAAAATGAAGAGAACAAAAATTGCTTAAATTTTTGAGTTTTGCGAAATTCGGAACCAAAAATGTTGCCCCAAAAATGTGTCACTTTGGTTTCTTTTATTTAATCTAGAATTACACTGAAACTACCTAGTCAATTGATGAGCAATTTTTATGAAAAGGAGCCTCCTACACGGACCAACAAAGCTCTAATATATTTTTGTGTGATAGCCAAAAAATATCTTTTTACTATATAACCTCAAATTATTTGCTTAAAAGCACTTTGCTTAAGACCAGTTTTTATCAAATTGGGTCAATTTTGTCAAAAAATATCTAGCGTAAATTGTTCTAGAAATTCTAAGAGCTTTAAGGCCATACTATTTATGCTGCTTAAGTTATGCTTATAATTAAGGCTGCTTAACACTTGCGCTCATCTTTGTGTGTTATTACGAACCTTCTTTTTTTTCTAATCTAACTCGCAAATATATGTGTTCACTTATTTGGAAATTTCATTGTAGCATTGGAAATGCATAGCATCTGTTCTCTGTTTTTCTTGTGGCTTGTGTTTGGCGTGTATTAAGCTTCCCTGGCTGAGTGGTTGGTGTGTGAGTCTCTTAATATCTAGGTCGCATGTTCGAATCCCTGAAGTTACAAAATTTTGCTAATTCGAGGCTTATTTCTAATTTCTATTATTACACAAGCAAAGCTTGTGTTATAGTATGAACTCTCTCTTTTCCAACTTAAGTCGCAAATATTTTTGCGACACAAATATTGTTGCGACAAAATGTGTTCATTTTTATCAATAACCGGCTATTAAGTATAATCAATGCTAAGGATACTAACACAAGACTATTATATTACAAATAGCACTTTAGCTTCAAGGTATCATGGATCTGTAGCGTAGTGGTAAGGAAGGAGACCAGCAGAAAAATAAGAGGGTTCGGACCTAGGCAGCATCGGATGTTTTTAACGAACTTTTTCGTATACTAGCTAAAATGCGCCCGCTCTATAAATTGAGGCATGTTAGTTGGTAAATTTCTTTTTTTTTGTCAAATTGACTGGTACTGCTAATTCATCATAAGTTGCTTGCGTTTTTAGCAATTATGTAGACTCATAATTGGCGTGCGTCACTTGAGAAATAATTGGCGTGCGTCACTTGAGAAAGTTTCACTCATTCAGTTTTTCCCCAGTAGCGTTGTCGGTCGTATTTTTGCTTGTGTATGCGAAGTGCAACTTCGCTTCTGTGTTGAACTTTATAGAGCTGCTTTTTGTCGTTTTCTCGCAAGTGTTTGCGAAGCGAAGCGTCGCCTCTGTATCAAATTTTGAGGTGTTTTATTTTTAAAAATTTTGTTACATCTTTCGTACTGTAAAATGTATTGGATGGAAAATGAGAAGGCTCGATTGTTTTAGGAACTGGATCTCCTGCCAACAAGACATACCAGCGAAGTGCTTCACATAGAGACCGACCTTACGCCAGTCCGTACAGAGAAGCCACCGACAAGGAAGTTATCTCAGGCAGAGCGAGACGCATCCCAGACGGCAAGAGGACTGCTCATGATGATGATGACGATAGGTTCGGTGGAGACGATATGTCGGAGATGTCGGATATAAGTGCATGGAGTGTACCTACCAAAGTGAAACAGCTGTTGCAGATGGATAATGACGCGGGACCTGTGTCAAGGGTAACTTGTGTTTTCAAGAAACTTATCTCGTCTTTAGGTCTTCTTTGTTTTACTTCATAGAAGTATTCGATCATTTTCAATTTTTTCGTGGTCTTCAAAAATAAATTGAAGATCAGTTAAAACTAGCTCTCGAAAATGAAGATAAAAATTACCCAAAAACTGATTCATTTCAAAGTTTTCATATCATGAATTCCATGGATTGTACATTTGTTTGATTTTTGGCTTGCTTAGAAGATTTTGGTTATTTAATATATTGAAGTTGACATACTTCCAATTCAAAACTTTAGTTCTATTAATTAATTCTTTTTTTATTTTTAGAATGGTGGAGTAGGGTCACATGCAACTTCGGACTCACCACGACTGACTAACATTGAC
This sequence comes from Symsagittifera roscoffensis, assembly GCF_963678635.1. NCBI lineage: Eukaryota > Metazoa > Xenacoelomorpha > Acoela > Convolutidae > Symsagittifera > Symsagittifera roscoffensis. Next base: position 17,443,876 of record NC_087067.1, read on the forward strand.
TTCTCGGAGCTGGAGGACATGGACATGGAGTCTCAGATCAGTAGCAAACTAGACTGGGACGCAGTACAACAGATGATCCAGTAAAACATCCAAAAAAAATTAAGTTTTTAGCGAGCGAAACTTCAAAATTAGATTCTGTATGCTGAGCAGACTGATAAATTTTGTACATTCTAAATTTTGTAAATTCTCATAATTGACCCAAGTCGGTCTGTACATAAAGAAATTATCTATAAATATGTAACATGTTTTACAGATTGTAAATATAGTAGCCTTGGACATGTAAAATTGCCGTCAAATAGTCATTGATTAAAACTGTTTTCAAGAGGTATGTAACTAAGAAGCAGTCATTGTATACATGGAATGAGCGTTTGTTAATGTCTGCATCATATGTGTGTGGTGATGTTTCGATGCATACCAGTATCCGTCATCTTTTTTTACTGGTGATACAATATTTCTCGGCCCCGAAACCTAACGAAGAGATTGGTGTTGTCTTGGATCAGAGGGTCAACGTTCTGATTTGAAAACTTCGAAATGTGGCCGTAGGTAGTCAATAATTGCTGATTTCGATTTATGATACCGCTGAAAGCTGAATTTTAAAGTTCGAGAAAACTTCCTTCGTTTATTGTAATTACATAATTTCGCATTTTTTTCACGTTATGGGTTGTACGTGGTACTGTACTCATAGAGTAATTTCAGATAAGGTACACCGTCTGTTAGTCACGCTATCTGAATTTCGGCCGGATAGATTCGTGCATTTTCTTAGTCTAATATCAATCTAACTCTTATATCTCCTAGTCTCAATAGATCTAGTGTATACTGGTATTTACGAGTTAGTTCTTGGAGTTTATCCAGGAGAACAACTGTGGTCTAAAATTTATTCAAATTGTTCTGGTGCTGAAACTACAAGTAGTTTCAGCACTTACAAATAAGTGTCAATGTTAGTGATGGAATATGATTGGTTAGTAATATTTTAAAGAGATTATTTTATCAATAAATTAATTGGTTTATAAATATTAGTTTAGAACTGGTTCCAATTGTTTAAGAGTCGATTAACATAGTGAAGACTCTTAATTAGGGTTGGTGTTTTTTTTCAAAAAAATTATAAAAATGCTCTAATAGCTACAGAAGTGCGGATTTTTTTTGGGAGGGGGGCTCTCCCCTTTGTACTGTTTTGAGATCTTTTTTTTTGGCGAGGAACCCTAAAACAAAATGTTTCTAAAGGCATCTTTGGTGCCAATATATATAAATTTTTGAAGGGTCAGCGCGCGCCGAAAAACACAATTTTTTGGACGAAATTTTCGAAAAAGTGCTTAAAAACGCATTTTTTGGCCTTTTTTGTTCAAAATGGGGTATTAATAGTGATTTGCGAGAGCTCAGAAAATCAATTTGATCGACGGGTCAAGCGATAGGCTTTAGCCTCGAGGATGAATATGCGTCAGAGGTCGATCATGAAGATTTCATGAGGTGAGTAATTGGGAAATTGGGCCCAAGGTGTTTCTTTTGTAACTTGGGGGGTCAATTTAAATCGGATTGTCCATAATTTTGGGATGCTGTGGCAGACATCAAGCATCCAAGGCACGAGGAAGCTTTGTCGGGTGAGAAAGCCAGCAAGGCTCGCCTGTTGAGTGAAGCGGAGGCACGCAGAAAGGAGAAACCGCAAGAGCTGGCAACAAAGGAGATGCAGGCAGTAACTGAAGAAATGAGTGAGCCTGAACCAGTGACGATGGCAGATGATTTGAAGATCGACTATAGGAGAGCCGCGAGAGATGCCTTAAACAGAGTCCAGCAGGATTTGGTGACGAAGGAGATCGAACAAAAGGTGAAGCTCGAACTAGAGAATGAGAAAACTCAGGAAAGGCTAAAAGCTACCAGGCATCGGAAGTCGAAGAAACGAAACCACCAAGCAGTTTGAGCATGAAACTAAATGTGATATCCGGGCAAACGTTCGGCGTGGTGCCACAGGGAAGCAGAATACAGTCAATAATTTCAGTTGCGGGACATCAGGTGATCAGGAACCGAAGTGAACCTTAAGCGTTCACTATGATGCATTTAGATACATATGCAGATTGTCTGAGACAAGTAGAGCCAAGCACTGAGTCAAGGGCTGTGCGAGCGTTATTGACAACGGGTGGCCCTCGAATAAAGAAACTCCATGGGCGCTGCGTGGAAAACTATGGACCATATCAGGTGATGTTGAACGTGGATGGGACCAGTATCTATACTAGGACCTACGTCACAACAGAAAGTGACCAAATAGGGCAGATCTATTTGGGTCAGGAAGAACTTAAGGTCCGTAGAATCAGCCATGATGCCATGATTGAGAAAAATGCGGTACACAGAGGGCACGAAGCAGATGTGACTGCACATCTGCTCGACACCGATGGGAAAAAAATTGGAGTGACAGGACTTCTGGATACAGGAGCAGTGGTAAGCGTGATGCCAATAAAGACTTGGGAAAGAATAGGCTTCACGAGGGAAGATCTAATTCCGACGAACCTTAGATTAGCGGTCGCCAATCGCGGAGCGATCTACGTAGCCGGAAGAACACCAATAACAGTCCTTCACATGGGAGGACGGGATCTTTGGATGAGCTTCGTCGTGGTGGAGAACTTAGACGACTCCGACCAATTCATCTTGGGCCGTGACTTCGTCAGGAATTTCGATGTGATGATTGACTTGAACAACGGCCTAACAAGGATTAGAAACCCGGACCGGAAGTATGTTATGCGACCAATCAATAGAATCATAGCAGACGAGAACAAAGTACCAATTTTTAGATAGAAAAGTAAGACAAGATGTAGTAGCAATTTTTGGAATAAGAAATTTAAACTCGTTAAGTGATGGTAAACAGGTTTGTCTGGTACCCAACCGAAATAGTCAAAGCTCAGTGATTTTAGGCCGAAGCTTTTCAGTAACACGAAATGGACTGTGTGCCAGTGTGTTATTGAACACACTGGACACCACGGTTTCAATCCAGCGTGGAAAGAAACTTGGCTACGCTTTGCTGATGAAGACCGACTATGAGGAGACACAAAACTTGAAAAGATATAACGTGAAAGACTGCCCAAATCATGACAATAAAGATAAAATTTAAAGAGAATTAATGAATTTAAATTTATTAATAAACTGTTTTCAATGAAATCCGAAACGGATGACGGCTTGCCGAGCTGCTCGAATTTTCCGGAACGCCCCTCGTCATACGAACTAGAATCCGACAAACCGGTTTTGCCGGAGATAGAACACTTGAGAGGGAAAATAGGTGAGCAATCTGGGAGGACGGGATCTTTGGATGAGCTTCCTGGTGGTGGAGAACTTAGACGACTCCGACCAATTCATCTTGGGCTGTGACTTTGTCAGGAATTTTGATGTGATGATTGACTTGAACAACGGCCTAATAAGGACTAGAAACCCGGACCGACAGTATGTTAAGCGACCGAGAGAAAATCGGCCCCTGCATTTAGGTATAGATGCAGTTTTCGAATTAACTTCAAATTCATCTGCTAAAAAATATGAACGCGGAAATGTCGCAAAAAACTTGATAGGCTTCTAATCTCAAATTTGATTCTCAGATTTCCAAGTGGAATAAAACCTCAAAGTATTGACCAGTTTTGGCTTCAGGGCCATCTGTTTTTAGGCCATCTATTTTTTTGAAGTTTGAAAATTACAAGTTTAACCTATTGACCCAATTTTACAATAGGTTATTTTCATCTAAAATTTCTAGTCCTAAATGGTTATCCATGTTCGAAGAAGTTTGGGGCATATGATAATTTCTTTGAAATTCTTAAGTTGCATTTTTTTAAAAAAAAAAGTTGTAGTAGAAATCATTTTTTTTCGGTCTGTTGCGAGCACTGGAATCTTTCCACTTATTTGTAGGCCATGTTCTTTAGTTTTCGTGAGGCGTTTCAGTTTTTGTGATGTCTATGTTGTTTTGAGATACGTGTTTTCGAGCTCTTGCATAAGGTTCCATGCTTATATGAACGTTGTCAAAATAAACCCCTTTGCTCTTAGAATTATTTTCTTAGTACCACATATGGTCCTTTTGAGGTTATCCCAGAAAATAGATGGCGTTAAGTTGATTAATTCTTGGCAGCAGTTTCAGAATGTGTAGGGTTCAAGCTTGCACTTTATTAGAAAACTGCTTTTCAAAATCGAATCATGACCTAAGAAACTATAAACCTTTGTAACCAATCAATCGAAATCTCTGGTAAATTGGTGAGTCCTTGGATCAACAAATTTCATATTTGCTTAACTTTTACTGAGAAATTCACCACAGTTGGACTTAGTTAGAAATTTTATTGAGTTTTATCGGAGCAAAGCATCTTGGTTGTCTAAATAGCAATAACCTTGTCTTCAAAGCTCCAAAAGGTCAAGAAAAAATATCTTTTAGTTTTCGTAAACTCATTGGAATACCATTTCAAAATTTAATTAACTTCCAGATAGTTTAATGCTGCAGATTTTGAGTTTTTTGCAATTTTATATTATATGTGACATTTTTCCATCAGCAAAATGTCCATGCTGAAGATCTTCTTTGTCTCGTTACTTTTGGGAGCACTGAAAACCGAAAGCAAGGTGTTTGTTTCCGAGAAGGATCCACGCAATGTCAGGCCGAGAGATGCAATTACTTCATCAATTGTCCGCGGAATGCCGGTGAGGGAGAGGCGGATGTTCTTTGTACGCATTCTGTCTCTAGACTCCGATCACTTTTGTGGGGGGACACTGATTGAGTTGCAATGGGTAGTTACGGCAGCTCAGTGTGTTTACCATTCACAAGGTTCGACTATGTTTCTATCATCTATGCAAGAGCAAATGGATTAGTTTTTGTGGAATCGGATATCAATTATTAGCGTTAATGAAACGTTTCGCCCGTCGTTGTGAAAACTGCGCAAAATGCTCCTATCCGTTAATTTTGTTTAAAATTTAACTGCAGAACTTTTTCAAAACATGTTTTTTTAAATCTTTTGTTATTGCGAAAATAATTGGATTATTGTAGCTATTCTTTTAGCAACAGGTAGCAAAACTTAGTCGAAATCTGATTAAATAATCCTTTATATTGGCTTCTTTTTTTGTTCACTCATCTTTTTGCCGTTTTATCGAATTTTTTCTGCATTTTGCGCTGGACAAGTTTCTCTTGCGGAAAATTTATTTTGTCAAATTCCAAACCAAAATTACACCCGTGAACGGGTCAATACAAATACATTTGATTGAAAATCAATGAGTGAAACAGGGTCATTTGTAGTCATTCTTACATCAACTGACCTTGTTTCCCTCCTAATTTTTGAATCAAATGAATTGACCCGTTTTAAAAGGGTAATTTTGGGTTAAAACTTTTCAAATCAAAAATTTTGTAATTTTCCAAAAAAAATTATCATCATTTTTTGTTTAAAATTAACCGAAATTTATAAAAACGGGAGTTTGAAGTTTAAGTTGGTTTTATCATGTTATTTTGAATCAGCGCTATACAGTGTTGATTTAAATTATCCGGACAAAACGAACAAAATTTGAATTTTCAAACACGTTTTTCTTAAATTGGGTTAAGATTAGACAAAAAGTAAAGAGGACAAAAGTTGCTTAGAATTTCACCAGAATTAGTATGGTTCCATTTTTTCTCCGAAATTCTCAACAAAAATTTTACCCCAAAAATGGGTCATTTTGGCCTTTTTCAATTAATCAAGAATTACGCTGAAACTACTATGTAAATTGATATGAAAATTATATCACAGGAAGCCGCTTACGCAGTTCAACAAAGTTTAAGAAGGCTTAAATCTTCAAAAACCAGTTTAAATGAAAAAATTTTTACTTGATAAACAATAAATGTGATTTTTACTACATAAAACTCAGAATCTATGTTTAAAAATAAATTTTAAACAATTTGCGCAAATTTTTGGAGGTTTAACCCTTCTCAAACATTGTTAAGCTGCGTAAGAGGCTTCCTGTGATATAATTTTCTTATCAATTTACAAAGTTGTTTCAGCGTAATTCTTGATTAACTGAAAAAAGCCAAAATGACCCATTTTTGGGGTAAAGTTTTTGTTGAGAATTTCGGAGAAAAAATGGCACCATACTAATTCTGGTGAAATTCTAAGCAACTTTTGTCCCATTCACTTTTTGTCTAATCTTAACTCAATTTGAGAAAAACGCGTTTGAAAATTCAAGTTTTGTTCGTTTTGTCCGGATAATTTAAATCAGCACTGTAGAAGCTCGCTCAGTGCAAAATAAAGTGATATCTCGATAAACCGCGAGCGGACGAGTGAATAACAACGAAATCAGAATAAAAATTACGTCATCAAAATTCGGCAATTTTTTTCTACCTATTGCAAAAAGAATAGCTTCAAAAATCCAAATAATAGTGAAACAAGGTGCATGAAAAATGTGTTTCGAAAACACCTCTAGAAACACAAAAATTTCAGGTTTTTAAAATTGAATCATCTTTTCAAATAAATTATTCAAACATCAATACTTCGAGGATTTATGATAGCAAGGAGTCATCGACAAAATGCAGACAACCACATAATTTTACCCTCCATTTGCTGAATTTGTCAATAAAAATAATTATAATATTTATTCACGAAACTGAGAAAATTTTTTGAGATACATTTTTTCGACCCAAAGTATGAGTGGAAAAAAAATAAAATTTTGGTTTAAAAATAAAACGACAATTGAAAGCAAGGTGTTTGTTTTGAGGTACCGTAAATTGCGAGAAAAAATTCTGTGCAAAATATGAAGAGACGTTTTTGAAAAATCAAAATTTCCGTTCAAATAATGGACCCATCTGAACAATTTACCTCCTGAATAGACCAATAGAAAAATCTGCACACAGAAATTAAATGACAAATTCAAAAATTAAGGCCTGCATCTACTATGCTCAAAATTTTTCGGCTGAAAATTTTGTTTCTTAAATGGTGAGTGATCTCCTCCCTAATTTGGTTTATGGGGAGATAGTTCAGTTGCTTCATGTTTATTTAGGATTTGTAAAATTTTAACCTATACAATAACATGAAGAACGGAATTGTAGAACACTTATCAGTTTTCTTTGACGGAATACTACCGCCGCACAATTGATTGGCACTAAAAATATGCCACCTTTTTAACCACAGCCAAACAAATGATTATTTCTTCTGCGCCACAGGCTATTCTTCTAAGTAAAAACTTCGTTTCGAGCACTCACTTTTTTCCCATGTTCTGCGGTTTGCTTAAAATATTGCATATTTTTGAATTTGTTCCATTCCGCGAACCTTCGAAACAATTAACCATTTGTTCAAAACCTCCACTGACAATTAACGTGTATTCATTTTGACCATCTGTCGTCGCGGTTCCGGTTTGCTGTTTTTTTTTTCACGGCTATTTTGAGTTTTGGTTTTCATTTCATCTACTTAAAAAGAAACTGTTCAAATTTAATTGATATACTAAGTACCAACATTTTTATCAGATAAAAAGACTCTCAGTGAGTGATTTGAATCATAATCAAACTAAACTTTTTTTTTGCTCATTTTATATTGAACGCGAAAAGTGCCAACATTACAAGTTTTTTCCGTATCTTTTTTTTTGCAGTACGAGGCCAAACTGTGCACTGGATAGGTGCACAATTTTGTGTCGGTATGTTCCTGGATTCCAGAGACAAGTCTTAAACTTGGTAAAACTTTGTCGGAACGAACAAAGAGAATGAAATAACAAAAGAAGAATAAAAGGAGCGTCCTTGTTGCGGAATCCGCTCACAAATTACTCAGTTTGGCCTTGTAATGTGTTTCTGAGAAAAAAATGCTGTGAAAAACATGGAAATACAATATTTGAAAATTGGAAATTGTGTTTTAAAAAAGTCTCATGTGAGGTACCGTATAGACCAATAGAAAAATAGACCAATAGAAAAATCTGCACACAGAAATTAAATGACAAATTCAAAAATTAAGGCCTGCATCTACTATGCTCAAAATTTTTCGGCTGAAAATTTTGTTTCTTAAATGGTGAGTGATCTCCTCCCTAATTTGGTTTATGGGGAGATAGTTCAGTTGCTTCATGTTTATTTAGGATTTGTAAAATTTTAACCTATACAATAACATGAAGAACGGAATTGTAGAACACTTATCAGTTTTCTTTGACGGAATACTACCGCCGCACAATTGATTGGCACTAAAAATATGCCACCTTTTTAACCACAGCCAAACAAATGATTATTTCTTCTGCGCCACAGGCTATTCTTCTAAGTAAAAACTTCGTTTCGAGCACTCACTTTTTTCCCATGTTCTGCGGTTTGCTTAAAATATTGCATATTTTTGAATTTGTTCCATTCCGCGAACCTTCGAAACAATTAACCATTTGTTCAAAACCTCCACTGACAATTAACGTGTATTCATTTTGACCATCTGTCGTCGCGGTTCCGGTTTGCTGTTTTTTTTTTTCACGGCTATTTTGAGTTTTGGTTTTCATTTCATCTACTTAAAAAGAAACTGTTCAAATTTAATTGATATACTAAGTACCAACATTTTTATCAGATAAAAAGACTCTCAGTGAGTGATTTGAATCATAATCAAACTAAACTTTTTTTTTGCTCATTTTATATTGAACGCGAAAAGTGCCAACATTACAAGTTTTTTCCGTATCTTTTTTTTGCAGTACGAGGCCAAACTGTGCACTGGATAGGTGCACAATTTTGTGTCGGTATGTTCCTGGATTCCAGAGACAAGTCTTAAAACTTGGTAAAACTTTGTCGGAACGAACAAAGAGAATGAAATAACAAAAGAAGAATAAAAGGAGCGTCCTTGTTGCGGAATCCGCTCACAAATTACTCAGTTTGGCCTTGTAATGTGCTTCTGAGAAAAAAATGCTGTGAAAAACATGGAAATACAATATTTGAAAATTGGAAATTGTGTTTTAAAAAAGTCTCATGTGAACAATTTATCCCCTGAATACGCCAATAGAACAATCTCCCCTGAAATTAAATGGCAAATTCAAGAAGTAAGGCCTGCATATTGTATGCTAAAATCTGATTGGCTGAAAAGTATTACTTTTAATCAGGTGAACAATCTCCTCCCTTATTTGAGGGAAAAGATTGTTCACTTGGTCCAAATGAAATAGCGGTGTTCCATATCCCGAGAGCGTGTCTTCACTTCAGCCAAAATGCCGAAGGCTCGATGCCCAGTATGAATTCAAGCATAAAGCAGCATCTGCCAGCTCAGAAAATAACAAAGTTAGGCTCAGTGTAGTTTCTAGTCAGCGGAACAAACCGACTTCTACCCCAAGAGGTGAACAGCTTGTATTTAGATTCAATGCCTCGTTGATATGACCTTGATACTTGAATAAATTTAACGCTTTCATTATTTTAGATTTGTTTTTAGTTGAAAACATCAGCGTCGAGGTGAAGGATTTTTCGGAACCCCTGCTGGTCGATGATTCTATTAGTCGATTCAACTTTGTCGCCCAAGTTTTCTTTCCTCCAGGGTAAGCGAATTATTAGTCATCATTAGTCATCAAGGTGAATTGTGTTTACTTAAGTGTTATTCCTTGTAAATAAAGGGAGATTGGTAACAAAAAATATTTGTCCCAGATCAACACACACAGAATGACTTTAATTTGTTACTCCAAATTAAAAACCACACTTTTTGCGGCTACTTAATATTAACAAAATGTGCAAATAGAATATCAGCTTTAAAAGGCCACAATTTACTAAAATTTAATTTTTGTGCCCAGTGCGTAATTGTGACATGATCTAAAATAATTTCTAAACTATAGTGGAGTTTAATCTACTCTGCTAACCAGTCAATTAATGCATTGCATGCTGCTCTTGGATGCATTCTGCTATTGGATGTGTTCTGCTCTTGGATGCGTTCTGCTATTGGATGCGTTCTGCTCTCGAGCCCCCGAAAGCGAACGTTTCTGAACCGTGACAGAAATTAATAATCGAACACGAAAACAAATTCCAAAAACGAAAACAAACGCCAAAAACAAAAACAAAGTTTAAACTCAACAAATTGAAATTCGATCAGCACAAAAGCTGTAATTTCTAAAACTGTGTCATTCATCTCGGATAATTTCTTTGTTCTGCTATTTTTTTTTTTTCATATAGGCATCATTATTTTAAAAAATTTAATACAAATCTATGCACTACACCACATGAACCACGGAACCAGATCTTGATTGCCAGGAGACAATTAGGCTTGCAAATTTTTGAAAAAAATTGATATGATATATGTAGACGCAGCGAAGCAGAAGTGGTTTTTTCTCCAGACGAATTTCGACTTTTTAACTGGCTTTTGATTTTTGAAGAAATTTTTTAATAAATAATTAAAAACATGGGTTCTCTGAGCTTAAAATCAAAACAATAACTGTGGCAATTTTGTGCAAAATACAACGTTACGCGATTTAAAAGTGAGACTAAGCTGAACAGTTTGGAATAAATAGTTTAAGCTAATTAATAAATTTTTGTCAACACGTTGCGTAAACTAAAGTTAATCCAACTCAAAACTGATTCCAAATTTGGTCTTTCACCCTACGCGTAGCAAGGGTGTTGCAAGACGGTATTAGGTTTTTCTCCCGCAATTTTTTTTCCAGAATTTGTACCCAAAAATGTTTCACATGTTTTAGTTGCTTTATTATAAATTCAAATTTAAGAAGAATTATGCGCATTTGGCGCAGTGTTTAAACTCATGCTTGAAGCAACAAAGCCTGCGAATTTGGCGTAGTCCTGTCTGCAAACTGAAGCTTTTCGGCTGCTTTGGACAATCGTCTCTCTGCTTATTTTAACCGCTTAAATCCCATGGAAAAGTATTTTTTGAATGTTTGCTTTTTTCTAGCCTTCCCAGCGCTTTTCGTTGAATTTCTAGAAGTGAAGATCGTTTTTTTAAGATTTTTGGTTTTTTTTGCAATTTTTTTCTTCAGTTTTTGATTTGTCTTCCAATGTTCTTCTAAACGTAGTCATTCGTTTTATTTGCAAGTGTTGCGCAGCTCAATTCGCCTCCGTATGAAACTCAACCGTTATTTTGTATGAAAACATGCATATAGAATATCAGCTTTAAAAGGCCACAGTTAACTAAAATTTTATTTTTGTGCCCATTGCGTAATTGTGACATGATCTAAAATAATTTCTAAACTGTAGTGGAATTTAATCTACTCTGCTAACCAGTCAATTAATGCATGCTGCGCTTGGATGCGTTCTGCTCTTGGATGCGTTCTGCTCTTGGATGCGTTCTGCTCTCGAGCCCCCGAAAGCAAACGTTTCTGAACCGTGACAGAAATTAATAATGGAACATGAAAACAAATTCCAAAAACGAAAACAAACGTCAAAAACAAAAAGAAAGTTTGAAACACAACGAATTGAAACTTGATCAGCACAAAATGGACCAGCACAAAAGCTGTAATTTCTAAAACTGGGTCATTCATCTAGGATAATTTCTTGATTATGCTATTTTTTTTTCATATAGTCATCATTATTTTAAAAAATTTAAAACAAATCTATGCATTACACAACATGAGCCACGGAAACAGATCTTGATTGCCAGGAGACAATTAGGCTTGCAAATTAAAAAAACTTCTTATGATATATGTAGACGCAGCAAAGAAGAAGTGGTTTTTTGTCTCCAGATGAATTTCGATTTTTTTAACTGGCTTTTGATATTTGTAGAAATTGTTAATAAATAATTGAAAACATGGATTCTCTGAGCTTTAAATCAAAACAATAACTGTGGCAATTTTGTGCAAAATACAACGTTACGCGATTTAAAAGTGGGACTACGCTGAACAGTTTGGAATAAATAGTTTGCGCTCATTAATAAATTTTTGTCAACACGTTGCGTAAACTAAAGTTAATCCAACTCAAAACTGATTCCAAATTTGGTCTTTCACCCTACGCGTAGCAAGGGTGTTGCAAGACGGTATTAGGTTTTTCTCCCGCAATTTTTTTTCCAGAATTTGTACCCGAAAATGTTTCACATTTTTTAGTTGCTTTATTATAAATTCAAATTTAAGAAGAATTATGCGCATTTGGCGCAGTGTTTAAACTCATGCTTGAAGCAACAAAGCCTGCCAATTTGGCGTACTCCTGTTTGCAAACTGAAGCTTTTCGGCTGCTTTAGACAATCGTCTCTTTGCTTATTTTAACCGCTTAAATCCCATGGAAAAGTATTTTTTGATTGTTCGCTTTTTTCTAGCCTTCCCAGCGCTTTTCGTTGAATTTCTAGAAGTGAAGATTGTTTTTTTAAGATTTTTGGTTTTTTTTGCAATTTTTTTGTTTCAGTTTTTGATTTGTCTTCCAATGTTCTTCTAAACGTAGTCATTCGTTTTATTTGCAAGTGTTGCGCAGCTCAATTCGCCTCCGTATGAAACTCAACCGTTATTTTGTATGAAAACATGCATATAGAATATCAGCTTTAAAAGGCCACAGTTAACTAAAATTTTATGTTTGTGCCCATTGCGTAATTGTGACATGATCTAAAATAATTTCTAAACTGTAGTGGAATTTAATCTACTCTGCTAACCAGTCAATTAATGCATGCTGCTCTTGGATGCGTTCTGCTCTTGGATGCGTTCTGCTCTTGGATGCGTTCTGCTCTCGAGCCCCCGAAAGCGAACGTTTCTGAACCGTGACAGAAATTAATAATGGAACACGAAAACAAATTCCAAAAACGAAAACAAGCGTCAAAAACAAAAAGAAAGTTTGAAACACAACGAATTGAAACTTGATCAGCACAAAATGGACCAGCACAAAAGCTGTAATTTCTAAAACTGGGTCATTCATCTAGGATAATTTCTTGATTATGCTATTTTTTTTTCATATAGTCATCATTATTTTAAAAAATTTAAAACAAATCTATGCATTACACAACATGAGCAACGGAACCAGATCTTGATTGCCAGGAGACAATTAGGCTTGCAAATTAAAAAAATCTTATGATATTATGAAGAAGAAGTAGTTTTTTCTCCAGACGAATTTCGACTTTTTAACTGGCTTTTGATTTTTGAAGAAATTTTTTAATAAATAATTAAAAACATGGATTCTCTGAGCTTAAAATCAAAACAATAACTGTGGCAATTTTGTGCAAATTACAAAGTTACGTGATTTAAATGTGGGACTACGCTGAACAGTTTGGAACAAATAGTTTGCGCTTTTTAATAAATTTTTGTTAACACGTTGCGTAAACTAAAGTTAATCCAACTCAAAACTGATTCCAAATTTTGTCTTTAACCCTACGCGTAGCAAGGGTGTTGCAAGACGGTATTAGACTTTTCTCCCGCAATTTTTTTTTCCAGAATTTGTACCCGAAAATGTTTCACATGTTTTAGTTGCTCTATTATAAATTCAATTTTAAGAAGAATTATGCGCTTTTGGCGCAGTGTTTAAACTCATGCTTGAAGCAACAAAACCTGCGACTTCGGCTTAGTCCTGTTTGCAAACTGAAGCTTTTCGGCTGCTTTAGACAATCGTCTCTCTGCTTATTTTAGCCGCTTAAATCCCATGGAAAGATATTTTTTGATTGTTTGCTTCTTTCTAGCCTTCCGAGAGCTTTTCGTTGAATTTCTAAAAGTGAAGATCGTTTTTTAAGATTTTTGGTTTTTTTTGCAATTTTTTTTCTTCAGTTTTTGATTTGTCTTCCAATGTTCTTCTAATCGTAGTCATTCGTTTTATTTGCAAGTGTTGCGCAGCTCATATTCGCCTCCGTATGAAACTCAACCGATATTTTGTATGAAAACTACTAGACATCTATCTTAGAGGACAATCGAAAGATACCAGCAGGCTGGCTTACATCTTTATAAATCTCCATACATATACTGACTGAAAATTCCTATTATGATCGCAAAACTTTATGTTAGCCGCTACGCCGCCTAATCGTTTATAATTCTCGACTTATTTTCAATTCAATTCAGCAACTTTTGAATTTTTCAGAAAAATGATTTTTGATGTCCGTTTTTTGATATATTTTGAAAGTTACGCCTTCGACATGAAAATCACATAAAAATTAACGATGCATAACTAACGGTATGACAAAAAACAATTAAACTGAGAAAAAAAGTAAAAGTGTTTATTTGGCGATAGTTTTGAAAGGCATAAATTTTAAATAAAATTATTTGAAAATTATTAAATACTCAAGTAGCTCCAAAACTGTTTTTCTTGAAACTTGAAATTTTTTTTGGTTGTATCGACATGTAAGCTGTGATGTTGCTTTTTTTATTCCGATAAACTGATAAAATTAACTTAGTAATAGTTCTAAAAACGAATAAGATTCTGACACTGCGGCACGACAAAACTGCATAATTTTTGAAAAAGCTTAGTATGTTTTTTTAGGTATTTTACCTTTATGAATGGAATCAAAACGACTCCTCATCAAAACTTTGAAAAAAGCTTATCCTATAAAGTGCATATGTCAAGCATTCAATCATAAAATGAGCGATATTTAACTTTGTTTCAGGTTGCAAATAGATGAAAATTTCCTGCCTCGATATGACATTGCGCTTCTTAAACTTAGCAGTCCTGTGCGTGGCCAGTTTGAACTAATTGACCTCTGCAGTCGGAAAATAGGCGGGTGGCAACCTTTAGGGGCTATGGGCCTCGGGGCCATTTCCGGCCAGACTTTTGAACTCCCCGATACTTTGCTAGAAACTGTTTTCCACGAAACCTATTTCCAATCTACAAATGTGTTTAACATGAGATTCTGTAAAGAGTATAATGTTTGCACTGAAAATTTGTTTCATGGCTCCAATATGTGCGCTATGGACCAAGGCGGGCCATTAGTGACCTACTACTGTGAGACATTTGTGCCTCAATGTTTGTATGGCGTGGCTAGTTTTTACTTGTCCAAAAATGGACATCCGAGGGACGCTTGCAATGGTGGCAGTACATTCACTAGTATTCCTTATTTTTACGAATGGATCAAAAACACGATTTACTCGAACGATGGATGAACGAGTCCAAACTTCTTGTTTATTGGAATCTTTGTTTTAAGAATCAGAAAGCTGTAAGTTTTAATTCAAACTTTCACAGATATCTTTTTATATTAGAGGCATTTCTATACATAAGTTTAGATTTAGTAGAAAAAAAAACATTTTTCTAGATCAAAACAACTATTTGTTGGGCGAATGTAATTAATCACTTTCAAAAAGCAATTTGAATATTCACAGTGTCTCTTTTGAGCCCAAACACGGTTGCTTCTATTACAATTAGAGTAAATAAATGTAATTTGAAGCATTTTTCTTAAGATATACAGAAAGAAGTTCAGCTTCTCCCTTAAAAAAGTGTTCCCATTCATTTGCAGCCAGTGTCAGCTGTAAACAAGCGAAGTCCATTAACCCTCCACCACTTTCATATAAAATAACCGCTTTTTTGCGCTACTTTTCCCGGTCGAAGTGTTCACTTCATTTTTCGACCATCTGGAACAAAATTCGGTGTTTTGAGCTTCTCGGCTAATTTCTGGCATATTTTGACTTTCTTGACACAATGTAAATTGCTTCATCGTTGGACCCAAGCAAGATATATTTTGAACTTGCCGGCCAAATTCGTTGATGTTTCGACTGCCTCGACAGATGAAACTGTGCTCCACCTCGTTCGACCCAAGTCAGATCAATTTCTACCGTCTTGGCTATTTTGTGTGCTTTTTTACAGCCCGACTAAAATGTGTTTGATCGATTCAAGTTACATATAAATCTAAAATTTTGACATAGCAACTCTATGTTACAACCTTTGCGACAAAAACTATTAATTTCTAGGCAAAAGTTTCAATTCTGTTTCAAAACCCGGTGGTTTATCGTCTAGCATAAAACTCGACTAGTGTAAAATTTTTACAGTTGAAAAAGTATCTGCAAGCATAAAAATCAAAATAGAAAATTTTAATATTTTCTAAATTAAAATCATTATACGCAAAAACAAATACTTACAAACAAGTCAGTTCTTTCACTTACTTAACTCTTTTTTTTTGCGCGGCAATTAGTGTTTGATCAAGCCATTACTGGTCGGGGTGTGACTGTTGATTAGTTTTTAAGGCATCTAATTTGCCAGTTGATTGCCTAATTTGTCATTTACTCAGTTTTCTATTTCTCAGAAATGCAAATTTCAAGTTAAGCTGAGTCTTGTTTTGTGTTTCTGAGAAATAAAGCTATCAAGTGATGCTAGTCGTTTCACTTTCATGTTTCCGTAGATATTTTCGATACATTTCAATGTATGCTAGTCAAGCTTTATGCTAGTCGAGTGGTTACAGAAAGCTTTTATTTCAATTAGAAAGAAAAAAGAACAGACGCAAGTTCCGAAACGTTGTCCTCTTGTGATTCTTTTTGCTACCCGCACTAAATTTTCATGGATAATAATTGATTATATTGGATTATAATGGATTATAATCCATTTATTTAAATGTTTTGTGTGATTTTTCAATATTTGTGTGATTTTTCAATATGATAAATTTTTCAAAAAAGTGCCAAAAAACTGCATTTTTGACCAGTTCCCCACGTCCCTACACTCCATAAGTACCCAACCCGACATTTTTTTCATGCGGAAAACTATCATGCCCTTTTTGAGATCATTAGTTGTTTTTCTCTAGTAGGGACGTGGGGAATTGGTCAAAAATGCAGTTTTTTGGCACTTTTTTGAAAAATTTATCATATTGGCCTCTTCAAAGTTACTACATTCTGGCCGCCCCTGGATGAACGTGTTCGTTCGAGTTTTGCAGAAAATAGCGAAAAGTAGAGTCATTATCTACAAAATTTAATCAATTTTCCTGGATTTTAAGTTTAAAAAATAATTCATTCTATTGAAAACAAAAATGGATTGTTAGCTATTATAATGGATTTTTTTAAAGGAATTTTGTTTTTCGAAACTAATCAATTAAAATGGATTAAAAACCCATTACGTTGTCTAAATGTGCCATGATAATCAATTAGATAGACAACGTTTTAGTCAACAAAAATCCGTTATAATCCATTTTATTTATGAATTTTCGGTGCGAGTAAATCAGGTACTCTTGTTTAATGTCCATAATTTTGCTTTGAAAATTCAGTAATTTCTGTCATTCACGTCTTTTCATTCACGTTCTTCCGTTTTTTCACGTGGTTAGTTTCAAGCGCTTCACTCCACTAACGTTTTTGTACCTAAATAACACTATTCTAAATATTCATTAAAAAGAAAGTTGCAAATACGTGTTATAATTGTAACAATTTAGACTAAAATTCTATGTTAGGCCTGAGTTCTGCTTATGGGTAAGTGAGGAGGCTGCAAATTTGTTGGTACACAAAAAACCAACATTCGTTTAGCTTTTTTTATTCGTTTAGCTTTAAGCTGCAAATAGGCCTAATAATTGGATTTTAGAATAAAACTCCAGAACCAGACGAAGTTCTGCATCTGGTTCAGTGAAAAGTGCGGTACTGAAAAGTATAATTGAGATACTTTTTTCCTATACTCCTGGTTGAGATTTGTTTTTGTTGGAATTCCAGATACGGTGTTCTTACTGTCCAGAAAAAAAGCACAAAACTATTCGGCTGATATGTCTTTGATAACGGCATAAAATTTTCTAAATTGCTGCGCACAAAAAATCTTTTTCCTTCATGGTGTTTTTGAGCGGCGAGAATTTTAGCTGATAAAGTGTTTTCATGACTCAGTAACAATTTAAAATGCGAAATGATATACCTCAGTAATTTGCATTTGAATTTGTTTCTTCTTGCAGTAAAAATCCTACGATTGGGGTATTACTGTTTGCTGATTCTGTTGAAATTTAGTTTTCAAGCAGTTAAGCAGGAATCCGCTGAACTTAGAAAAAACTTGATAGTCAAAATACTAAAAAGTTCGCTGACCAAGCGATTGAGCATAAATTTAAAATGCAGACACTTTACCTTGTAATTAGACTACCCGGAAAACAAGTTCGAGGTTGTTAACAGATTCTGTGATCTAAATAGGTTGTTTTTGCTATATCCCATGATTTGATTTGCCAACCGACAAAGTGAGAACCAACATCGGAAACTCTTGTTGGTGAAAAAACTGCGAAACAATAGATATGTGCATTAAGCCGCTTCTTAATGTGAAATGAGGATCAATAGATTAACTTGTGCGTTTTTGCGCCGGATTTGTGCTCCCTCAACAGAAACTCGGAGATAGTCAGTTGGCAAAACTTTGAATCAATTTAAAACCCACTCAACCATGATTTGGATTCCAAAAAAAAACGATTCGAAAAACTCCATTTTAAGAAAAGAAGCCTGCATTTTGTTGTTTTTTCAGACTAATAAACACAAAGTTTACAAAATAACCTGAACTATCAATTCAGTTCTAATGCTCTTAAGGCTGTGCGATGCAGTTTTTTTCAAAATCGATGCGATGACGATGCAATGCGGAAAAATTCATCGCTATTCGATGAATTTTCGATGCAAAGCAAAATTTGAAACAGAGAAACAAAATTTTATTTTAAATTCTCACGCAAGAAAAGTAGCATACGAAAAATTACGGGAGATAATGTTTGTCGTGCTGATGTTACTATATTACTCGCATCAGACCATACTCTCTCGCTGGGAACAGCAGTTCCAGGAATACACAGTAAATTTTCTGCGAGTTTGGCAACTTTTGGGAATTTTTCACAGTTTTCTTCCAGTAGAGAAGCCGGTTTTCGTTCCTTTCAAGGTATTTTTCATGAAGATACTGTTCAAGCTCTCTGTGGAATAGTGTTCTCGTTTGTCTTGAGCTGCAACGGTGCGAATTAGTTTTCTGACAATTGCATTAGTTGTGGTAGTTGGGCGCAAGAAAGCTCCAATTTACACTTATTGCACACGCAAGTTTCTCCGGAAGTTGACTTGATAAAAAAAATCCAGACTGCTGAGTTCATTCTGACAAAAATTGCTAAGTTAGAAGATTCTCAGAGACGTAATTAATATTAACGCGTTATAGCTGTAACGCATTTTTCAGTAAAACTAAGTTAGAAGGCTATTTCCAATCACTTAAGTGTTAGCTATTCACTTAAGAGTTAAACTTTGCAAATCTCGGAGAGGTCTCGGAATACAAGCGCTATTAGTAAGGTTCTATAACTTGGCATACAAATCACTGATACTGCTCCGAACCATTTGACCGGAATGAAATTTCGAATTCTAATTGATTTTCCATGAGAAACTACAATTTGTAAATGTATTTGTCAATCAGTTGTACTTTACTGATTTCAATTAAGACTTATTTAGTTATTTTAATTTTATTAATGACGTAATTATTGTATAAACACGTTATAGCTGTAGCGCATTTCTCAGAAAAACGCAGCTGCCAATCGTCGATCATCGAATAATTTTTGCATCGACTTTCGATTCGATGACGATGAATGCCCTTGCATCGATATTCGATGCAAAATCGATGCAGCGGACAGCCTTAAATGCTCTGTTACAACAATTTGCTAATATTACCTTAAATTTAGCAATTTTTAACATAATTCAATTGCCCCTTCTAAAAAACAAGAGACATTTTTTTGAATTTAATTGTTTTATTATGGTTCATGAAATACTTTACTTCAAACGTTGTGGTATTATGCACAAAAATCGGCTATCTTTGTTGTTCCAACCAATGAAAATGGGGAGCAACCTTGTCTTTGGAAGTGACACTTTTTTTCTGCTATTACTGATATTCGGTCAATTTTATCAATTTCACCACGTAACTGCTATAAATGCTATTTCTGCTATTTATAAAGTCATTTTTGGTCTTTCTCAGAATTTAACTAACTAATACCTACATTTCTGAGAAATGAAATTTCAATTGTGATGCTTTTCAAATAATTCTGAGAATTACGTGAGCCAGTAAGCCACGTAATTGACCATTTACGATTGCGACGTGCCTCGTGCGAAGCTTACATCCCGCGAGAAGGCCTTTCATGTAAAAACCCGGTATCCAAAAGAGGTCAGGGTCTTAGAAAATGGAGAGCTATTCTGTCAACTATGCTCTGTAAAAGTGAATTGTGAAAAAAGTACAACGTTGAACGTCATCGCAACACCGAGCAGCTTAAAAGAAAAGAACAGGAATTGCTATCCCATTCTGGTTCGGTTATTCAGACAACTTTATCTCTGGGCGTCGACCATTTTAAGCTGGGGATTCTAAATAATTTTAATTTTTTTCCTTTACATTTAAATTTGTACGTGATTGAATTTTTTCTGTATTCAGGAGACCGTAGTTGAAGTCATGATGGAAATGGATGGAAAATAAATAGTGGAAGCCAACTACAAAGATAGACGAAAACTGCAACCCTTGGAATATGCTATCTTGCAAAGTGCTCCACCCAGTGGGCGGCGCTGATGTCGAACGTGCGTTTTCGCGACTTAATTGCATGCTAGAAGACAACCGAAATTTTGCTTAGAGCAATGCTGAAAACTACTTTATGTGTTATGCGAACTTAAATTCTAGTTGAGCTCGATATTTCTACATGAATATGTTTTTTGGTCTTATTTTGAAGCTTTAAGGTCAATTTTGAACTCAATTTAGGCCATTTTAAGGTCAATTCGATAACGCTATAACTTAAGTTTTAAAGTCAATTTTGTGGTGATATAACATTTCAAAGCCCTTGAAGCCGAAATAACATCAGAATTACGTAACAATCGCATAACAAAAATGACAATCTGCCGTTACATTGCATAACAAGACTATTTTACGGCTTATTGGAATGTTATCTTCTTTTCGGCTTATTGGCCTTTCGCTTTGTTGGCCTACCGTCACTTGAAAAGTTCGCAATTTGCTATTTTTGAAGCCAATTATTTTAACTTTAAGACAACAGTTAACAAAATTGTTGTTTTCTTTGTTAAACTTCAATGTCAGTTACTTTCAAATTTTCGCCGTTTTACGTTCTGCATCAAGATTCAAAGATCCAATTTAGCATGCCCGTTTTAAAAATCTGAATTTTGTTTTAAAATGTCATAATTAAGGCACTTTATTAGGTTATCATTTTCAAAAAGTCAATCAATCCCCAGGAAAATCAAGATCATAAATATATTTGTTTCAAACAATTCAGATTTCTAGGCGCCAAATCGATGAGAGAATGAAAATTGTATTGGGAAATATTAGAATTATTGTTACTTGTTTAATTGGTGAAGTTATTGCCATGATTTCAGTTATGGAGTCTTTTGATTACGCGTATGGCAACATTGAACTGATTTGCGTAAACACTGAAACACAGCCTTTTAAGGTAATTTTTTGACAATTTCGGAAGTTTTATCAATTTCGGAAGTTTTATTTTCGAAACTAATCAATTAAAATGGATTAAAAACCCATTACGTTGTCTAAATGTGCCATGATAATCAATTAGATAGACAACGTTTTAGTCAACAAAAATCTGTTATAATCCATTTTATTTATGAATTTTCGGTGCGAGTAAATCAGGTACTCTTGTTTAATGTCCATAATTTTGCTTTGAAAATTCAGTAATTTCTGTCATTCTCGTCTTTTCATTCACGTTCTTCCGTTTTTTCACGTGGTTAGTTTCAAGCGCTTCACTCCACTAACGTTTTTGTACCTAAATAACACTATCCTAAATATTCATTAAAAAGAAAGTTGCAAATACGTGTTATAATTGTAACAATTTAGACTAAAATTCTATGTTAGGCCTGAGTTCTGCTTATGGGTAAGTGAGGAGGCTGCAAATTTGTTGGTACACAAAAAACCAACTTTCGTTTAGCTTTTTTTATTCGTTTAGCTTTAAGCTGCAAATAGGCCTAATAATTGGATTTTAGAATAAAACTCCAGAACCAGACGAAGTTCTGCATCTGGTTCAGTGAAAAGTACGGGACTGAAAAGTATAATTGAGATACTTTTTTCCTATACTCCTGGTTGAGATTTGCTTTTGTTGGAATTCCAGATACGGTGTTCTTACTGTCCAGAAAAAAAGCACAAAACTATTCGGCTGATATGTCTTTGATAACGGCATAAAATTTTCTAAATTGCTGCGCACAAAAAATCTTTTTCCTTCATGGTGTTTTTGAGCGGCGAGAATTTTAGCTGATAAAGTGTTTTCATGACTCAGTAACAATTTAAAATGCGAAATGATATACCTCAGTAATTTGCAGTTGAATTTGTTTCTTCTTGTAGTGAAAATCCTACGATTGGGGTATTACTGTTTGCTGATTCTGTTGAAATTTAGTTTTCAAGCAACTTGAGCAGGAATCCGCTGAACTTAGAAAAAATTTGTTAGTCAAAATACTAAAAAGTTCGCTGACCAAGCGATTGAACATAAATTTAAAATGCAGACACTTTACCTTGTAATTAGACTACCCGGAAAACAAATTCGAGGTTGTTAACAGATTCTGTGATCTAAATAGGTTGTTTTTGCTATATCCCATGATTTGATTTGCCAACCGACAAAGTGAGAACCAACATCGGAAACTCTTGTTGGTGAAAAAACTGCGAAACAATAGATATGTGCATTAAGCCGCTTCTTAATGTGAAATGAGGATCAATAGATTAACTTGTGCGTTTTTGCGCCGGATTTGTGCTCCCTCGACAGAAACTCGGAGATAGTCATCTGGCCAAACTTTGAATCAATTTAAAACCCACTCAACCATGATTTGGATTCCAAAAAACAACGATTCGAAAAACTCAATTTTAAGAAAAGAAGCCTGCATTTTGTTGTTTTTTCAGACTAATAAACACAAAGTTTACAAAATAACCTGAACTATCAATTCAGTTCTAATGCTCTTAAGGCTGTGCGATGCAGTTTTTTTCAAAATCGATGCGATGACGATGCAATGCGGAAAAATTCATCGCTATTCGATGAATTTTCGATGCAAAGCAAAATTTGAAACAGAGAAACAAAATTTTATTTTAAATTCTCACGCAAGAAAAGTAGCATACGAAAAATTACGGGAGATAATGTTTGTCGTGCTGATGTTACTATATTACTCGCATCAGACCATACTCTCTCGCTGGGAACAGCAGTTCCAGGAATACACAGTAAATTTTCTGCGAGTTTGGCAACTTTTGGGAATTTTTCACAGTTTTCTTCCAGTAGAGAAGCCGGTTTTCGTTCCTTTCAAGGTATTTTTCATGAAGATACTGTTCAAGCTCTCTGTGGAATAGTGTTCTCGTTTGTCTTGAGCTGCAACGGTGCGAATTAGTTTTCTGACAATTGCATTAGTTGTGGTAGTTGGGCGCAAGAAAGCTCCAATTTACACTTATTGCACACGCAAGTTTCTCCGGAAGTTGACTTGATAAAATAAATCCAGACTGCTGAGTTCATTCTGACAAAAATTGCTAAGTTAGAAGATTCTTAGAGACGTAATTAATATTAACGCGTTATAGCTGTAACGCATTTTTCAGAAAAACTAAGTTAGAAGGCTATTTCCAATCACTTAAGTGTTAGCTATTCACTTTAGAGTTAAACTTTGCAAATCTCGGAGAGGTCTCGGAATACAAGCGCTATTAGTACGGTTCTATAACTTGGCATACAAATCACTGATACTGCTCCGAACCATTTGACCGGAAAGAAATTTCGAATTCTAATTGATTTTCCATGAGAAACTACAATTTGTAAATGTATTTGTTAATCAGTTGTACTTTACTGATTTCAATTAAGACTTATTTAGTTATTTTTATTTTATTAATGACGTAATTATTGTATAAACACGTTATAGCTGTAGCGCATTTCTCAGAAAAACGCAGCTGCCAATCGTCGATCATCGAATAATTTTTGCATCGACTTTCGATTCGATGACGATGAATGCCCTTGCATCGATATTCGATGCAAAATCGATGCAGCGCACAGCCTTAAATGCTCTGTTACAACAATTTGCTAATATTACCTTAAATTTGGCAATTTTTAACATAATTCAATTGCCCCTTCTAAAAAACAAGAGACATTTTTTTGAATTTAATTGTTTTATTATGGTTCATGAAATACTTTACTTCAAACGTTGTGGTATTATGCACAAAAATCGGCTATCTTTGTTGTTCCAACCAATGAAAACGGGGAGCAACCTTGTCTTTGGAAGTGACACTTTTTTTTCTGCTATTACTGATATTCGGTCAATTTTATCAATTTCACCACGTAACTGCTATAAATGCTATTTCTGCTATTTATAAAGTCATTTTTGGTCTTTCTCAGAATTTAACTAACTAATACCTACATTTCTGAGAAATGAAATTTCAAATGTGATGCTTTTCAAATATTTCTGAGAAGCCAGTAAGCCACGTAATTGACCATTTACGATTGCGACGTGCCTCGTGCGAAGCTTACATCCCGCGAGAAGGCCTTTCATGTAAAAACCCGGTATCCAAAAGAGGTCAGGGTCTTAGAAAATGGAGAGCTATTCTGTCAACTATGCTCTGTAAAAGTGAATTGTGAAAAAAGTACAACGTTGAACGTCATCGCAACACCGAGCAGCTTAAAAGAAAAGAACAGGAATTGCTATCCCATTCTGGTTCGGTTATTCAGACAACTTTATCTCTGGGCGTCGACCATTTTAAGCTGGGGATTCTAAATAATTTTAATTTTTTTCCTTACATTTAAATTTGTACGTGATTGAACTTTTTCTGTATTCAGGAGACCGTAGTTGAAGTCATGATGGAAATGGATGGAAAATAAATAGTGCAAGCCAACTACAAAGATAGACGAAAACTGCAACCCTTGGAATATGCTATCTTGCAAAGTGCTCCACCCAGTGGGCGGCGCTGATGTCGAACGTGCGTTTTCGCGACTTAATTGCATGCTAGAAGACAACCGAAATTTTGCTGAGAGCAATGGTGAAAACTACTTTATGTGTTATGCGAACTTAAATTCTAGTTGAGCTCGATATTTCTACATGAATATGTTTTTTGGTCTTATTTTGAAGCTTTAAGGTCAATTTTAAACTCAATTTAGGCCATTTTAAGGTCAATTCGATAACGCTATAACTTAAGTTTTAAAGTCAATTTTGTGGTGATATAACATTTCAAAGCCCTTGAAGCCGAAATAACATCAGAATTACGTAACAATCGCATAACAAAAATGACAATCTGCCGTTACATTGCATAACAAGACTATTTTACGGCTTATTGGAATGTTATCTTCTTTTCGGCTTATTGGCCTTTCGCTTTGTTGGCCTACCGTCACTTGAAAAGTTCGCAATTTGCTACTTTTGAAGCCAATTATTTTAACTTTAAGACAACAGTTAACAAAATTGTTGTTTTCTTTGTTAAACTTCAATGTCAGTTACTTTCAAATTTTCGCCGTTTTACGTTCTGCATCAAGATTCAAAGATCCAATTTAGCATGCCCGTTTTAAAAATCTGAATTTTGTTTTAAAATGTCATAATTAAGGCACTTTATTAGGTTATCATTTTCAAAAAGTCAATCAATCCCCAGGAAAATCAAGATCATAAATATATTTGTTTCAAACAATTCAGATTTCTAGGCGCCAAATCGATGAGAGAATGAAAATTGTATTGGGAAATATTAGAATTATTGTTACTTGTTTAATTGGTGAAGTTATTGCCATGATTTCAGTTATGGAGTCTTTTGATTACGCGTATGGCAACATTGAACTGATTTGCGTAAATACTGAAACACAGCCTTTTAAGGTAATTTTTTGACAATTTCGGAAGTTTTATCATCAAAACTGGTTGCTCGTTTTTTGAATTTAGCTTAAGTTTTCAAAATACTCGCGCTGATTTTTAGCTATGCTTGAATTTTCAAGATATATGCTAAAAAATGAAAATAAAAAATGCCAGAAACTCGTTTTTCTTGTTTTTTATGTGCTTGTGCAGGACGGCTGTTGGTACCACCAGTTCGACAAAAGCGATTGTTCGTCTATATTTCTTGTCTGCTACAAGAGCCGAAAGATCAATTATAACCAATCTGTCAGTTCTCATGTAACCTCGAAGAAAAGAACGTTAGGCCGAAATTTCGAGACGCCGACAGGTTCTGAAGACGACAGTTACAATATTGAGTCAATAACAACACCTGTTCCAGAACTATTGATAAAAGATTCGAAAAGTGGAGAAACTTACAAAGATGATCAGTTATTAGTGAGTGGTGAGGGTAGGATAGACTACAATAAAAGTGGCAATGATAGTAAAACAGTTCTCGTGGACCGAGTTATAAATGGGTTCAATGTGAAGATTACAAACCATCCGTGGACGGTGTACATGGAAATGTGCAACGGAGATGAGTAAGCTACCATACCAATAAGGAAATCCTAACCATTTGCATATACTTTGCAAGCAACACTGATTGCTTCAAGCTGTTGGTCTGATTTGTTTTTTTTGTACCAATCTAACCTACTCCCCCTAAGCAATTAAGGGAAGAGGATATTAACTTGGATCTGAGAATTTTCAGCCAATCAGAACGTTTACTTTCTTTTTTCAACGTTTTTTCCCCATAATTATTATTCATTTTTTAAAAATTGGTATGTTTTTGTCATAGCTCGACCTCATTTACATGAAATTTTAAGATGCTGTTCCAAAAATAATTAAAAGTTTTCTTATTTTTGGTGATAGCTGAGTTCGGACTATTTTGGGCTACTTGCATCTTAAGTTATCCTTTTACTTGCAGGTGCTCTTTGTGCGGTGGTACTCTCATAGACCAATATTCAGGTAGGTGGAAGAACTGAATAATAAATCACAAAATTAGAATACAGAGCCTTTCACTGTATCGCAAACATTGAAATTATCAGTTAATGATGAGTGGTTAGGAGAGCGTGAGTATCAATTAAAATCCCAGCTCAACTTCATCGCAAACTGAAAGGAGGAGAGCTAATTGATCCTAATAATTACCGAAAAACTCAATAGATAACACTTCTTAATATTGGCTGGAGGGGAATTACTTATTTAATATCTCTCGGGCCGAAGTTGTGGTTTTATGCAGGGGCGGATTTAGGGGGGGGGGGGGGGGGCGGACGCCTCCACCCCTCAGGGATTCGACCCCCTGCCGAACCAAAGGGTCCCCCCTTTGGTACTTTTTAAGAAATCCATTTTTTGCCGACCGACCCTAAAATTTTTCTAGAGGCGCCTTTGGCGCCAATATATACTAACTTTGAGGGGGAGCGCGCGCCAAAAAAACGCGATTTTTTTGTCAAAATTTTTCAAAAAGTGCCTAAAAAAGGTTTTTTTGTCCTGTTTTTTCAAAAATTTGCCTGCGGCGCAGAAAATTTGGCCAAAACAGGGACCTTTTACTGCTTTAGAAGAGCTCGGAAATTCAATTTGGTCGACCTAAAAAAAAAAAAAGGTCGTCAAAATTTTCGAAATTTTTTGAAAATCCGCTCCCCTGGAAAAAATCCTAGATCCGCCCCTGGTTTTATGACTGGAAAACTATCCAGACTTTGATGACCGAGAACGGGGCGACCCAGGAAAAGTTATCCGCGAACAGAGCAACCCACCAAATTCCATGAAAATTTAACCGCAACCATGACGAATGATTAAAAATTAACATCTGGCTCATATTTTTTCTAAGCTGGCCCATTTTTAGCTATTCGCTATTCTCAAAAACTACTTAACCATTATTCAAAAAAATTATATTATTGGTCATTCAAACTATTTTTTACGAGTTGTTTTTTACTATTTTTACCTGCACCACTCTTTTTTTACCTTACAACATGTTCTACGTCCATTTTTTGCTAGAACAAATTGTAGCCTTTGGAAATGGCCAGTTTTTGACAATTTGACAGCTTTTGTGAAAGTTTTGACTTATCACGAAAACAGCTTTTCCACATCTAAAATAAGAAATTCAAAACAAAAAATCTGTAGGGTTTTTACTGCATACACGGTAATGCCTTAATTTAAAAAAAAGAGTTATTTAGAAAGTTAAGAATTTAGAAAATTTGGAAAAACCATTTTTTTGCGGTTTTGACCGTTTTTGTGAAATTTTAGGATTTTAAAAAATAACTCACAGATTGCGGAATTAAAGATGCAATCGAAAAACCGCTACATCCTTAGAATTGTAAAAAAAAAAATTTATGAACTTACAAATTCTACAAGTTTGAAAATTTGAGTGGTTTTTGGAAATGTTTTCGAAAATGTTCTCGAAAACTACTTTTCGAAAATGTTCTCGAAAACTACTTTGCCAAATCTGAGGTTTCAATTCTAGTCAAAAGAACAGACTATGGTAGTTGTTTTCGCTGCATAAGTGGCTGGTTTCTAATAAGTCTTATTCTGTTTAGAAAAACAATACACATTTAGGCAACTACAGTCATTGGAAATCATTTTTTAAAAACGTTTCGACATTTCTCAAAAAGTACCCGCCCAAAACTGGGATTAAAGCTTTAGTCAGTAAAACAGGTTTTTGAAATTTTATGTGCGTAAGTGTTTATTCTTTTGTCGAGAAATTATATGGACTTGAGAAAAGTTCAATATTTGACAGTTTGGTTTCGGTAGTTTTTTCTTTTCAAGAGTAATAAACGTAGTAAGTACTCTTATATAGGTCTTGCTGATTTGTTTTACTTTTTTTTAGGAAAAGACCTTAAAATTTGTTTACGCTCAATTTTTATTTTTTGCTGTTTGACATGTGATTTCTTTTCTCCCTTCAAACAAATATTTTTTGTCTGCGCGTTAGCTTACAACCGTTTTTCAAAAGTTAATAAAATTTTAGTCCTTTGTCTTTCTTGGTCGTTCGTGAGCTTTTCCCCCCACCTCACAAAAGCATCGATTCATGATGTAACGAGTGTTTTTACAAGGCTGAGTATGAAGACCAAATATGTTTGTCACGGCCGAAATAGTCCGACAATGGAAACAGAAAAATTTTCTAAAAAACTGTGGGGACGAAAGGACAAAAAGCCCTTGTTACTCCCGTTATCACTCATTACGCTAAACCTTCGTATTATTACAATATACTCAAAGAAAATCTCAATTAGGTATTTTCGGCTTTAACTGGGCAACTAGTTCCCTTCCAAGTGATCGTGATGCAGATGCGAAGGTATGAAACACCTAATCGTCAAGTTGGAGGTTCGATTGCGAAATAGAACAGAAAAAACCTCGAGGCTTGTATTTAAGCTTTTCAATTCTTTCATTTTGTTTTTGCCTTTCTAGATCCTCTTTTTGCTGTTTTCTAGTTTGTGTTTGCAAAGTGCAGCTTCGCCTCTGGGTAAATGCTTGTTTTAGTGCTGACTGCGAAACACTGTGTTAGGGGTGACGTGAATGGGAACTGTGACGGAAGCATCTTTGTAGGCAACAGAAGACCGAATCAAGGTCAGTTTATAGACAAAAAGCCGCACAGATTGGGTCTCGGCTTGGTTGCGTTATAATTGTTCTTGAAACAAAAATTTCCATTTGCTTTTGCATCCAACCTATCAACTAAAAATGATTTTTGATTGCCCGTTGCCTTAAAAGGGCTTAACTGTGGATTTCCAGAACTTTCCTGATGCGTGTTTCCGTAATCTTGGAATATTCTTTGGGGTTCTTGCAAATCATGAGATTTTTGATGTTCGCTGGGTGTTTTGAGGAAATTTTTGATATTTGATGAACGAGCACGGTTTGTTTTTGATAAACTTTATAAACCTGATCAAATGTATTCAAAAGCTTTTTGCTGTTTGTAAAAAGTTGGAATCAAATTATAGCACACTAGAATTTTTATTTTTTGACTAAAAATCATCCATAAAAATTTCAGAACCTTTTTTTGTATTAAAAATTGAACATGAATTACTCCAAATTTTTCATCTGCATCACAATCAAAAACTATATACACATATCAATTTGGTTGTGAAAATTTTTTTTATATAGTATTATACAAAAGATGAGAAACGATAACTTCTGGTTTAAAAAATTCCAAATAAAAAAACATAGTTTTCAATGAACTGTGTCCAATTCTAGCTCTTCAGTCAATTTTGTGAAACTCAAAAAAACCAAAAAATAGGGAAAATTTCTCAAACTGCTCAAATTTTAAAGTCTTAATCTTCTGATGAAAGAAAAAGACCGAAAAAAGAAATCAGATTTGTGAAACAGTTTTTTTCTGGTAGCATAACTAACAAATTTTTCCTTAACAAACAGAATGACACAAACTGAATGATAAAAAATGAAACAAAAATCTCGAAAGCGTGAAAAAGTAAAAAAAAAGAGCCAAATGTAAATTTTAAAATTCTAGTCACAATTAATTTCACAGTTACTGGATATGAAAATTATTTCTAGTTTTAACCATTTAAAAAATATATCAATTACAAAACCTCAATTACACAACTCATAGCTCATAACTGTCGATTGCCAACACTTTTGACAATTCGGAGTAAAAATTCTCAAAAAACATGCTAGCATCGAAAACACTAAAAAATGAAAAATGTCAGTCCATTTCAGCAACAATACTACAAATAAACGAAAGAATCAAATTTTCATCAAACTTCGTTCCTCTGCCGTCAAAATTGTTTCAAATACAAAGTTTAAGATAACACTACAATCAAAGAGAACCAATTACTCCTGCTTATAACGTTCAGTTATAGCGTATCCTTCGCTCGAGAACAAAAAAAGTAAAATTCATGGACTTAATTAAAGCCGAGTATCCTGGTTGCACTAAAATTGAAGCATCCAAGAGTTTCGAATTCACAGATTTTCAAAGTGATTTTTGATATATTTCTTCGTTGTTGGAATTTGGTGCTCATTTTTTTGTTTATTGGCTGTCACTAGCAACAAAATTTGAACCAAAAACTAACGCTTCCGGCTAAAAGACCAAAATAAAAAAGAAAACTATGGAACACATTTTTGGAATTTTTTCATTTCATTGTCTTTTTTAAAAGATTTTCTTCGCTTAGTTTCCAAGTTCAGTTCATTTTTAGAGCTTAGTTAAAGTATGGCTGAACTGAATTTTTCACTGTCAAATTGTTCCATAACTGG
Organism: Symsagittifera roscoffensis; assembly: GCF_963678635.1. Classification (NCBI taxonomy): domain Eukaryota; kingdom Metazoa; phylum Xenacoelomorpha; order Acoela; family Convolutidae; genus Symsagittifera; species Symsagittifera roscoffensis. The sequence goes on from NC_087067.1 coordinate 17,474,572, forward strand.
TACAACAAGGCTTGTACCGATCTTTTTTTGAACATTTGCCTGCTGCAGCAGATCTTAAAAGCAGAAAAATAAAACCTGGTAAAAAAACCAGGATAAGAATTTATTCACAGAGAAAAAAGCTTAATTTGTTCGATCTAAATAAAAGTCAGTCATTTAATGTGTTGATAATAAAACAGAAAAATCCGCTGAAAATTCACTAATGGGACTGATTGCTTAGAACTCCAAAAAAAACAGAAACTAAATGTTGATAAAATTGTAAAAATATTTCGAATCGATTATAAAAGTAGTGAAAAAAGTACTTTTGGTTTCCAAAAAAGAAAAAAGTAAGATAGACCTAAATTTTGACCCTCTATCAGCAGCATGAAACACCATTGTTTGCAAATGAATACTTCTAAGAAAAATTGAAACCTGCATTTTCTCAAAAAAATAACTCTTTTTCTCAAAAAAATAACTCTTCAATAACTTTTGAAAATTTACTGTTATAGCTTCAAATTTTTTTGAAGTTTTAAATAATTGAAATGATTTAGAGGGGAAAAATCTAAAAAACAACTTGATTACTGGAGTTGATTTTTGCGGTTGGTTTTTCACTTTGTTTTGATTCAATTCAAGCTCGTTTGTTGATGGAAGGCAAAAAATATAAAAACATACATGCGAACGCATCATTAGATTAGGTGTGAAAAGCACGTATAAATTTGAAATTTCAGGCAAAATCAAAAAAATTGTTTTAGATTCAATTTTTTGAATTTTTATTTGTTTCACCAAACACAATTTAATTTTGAAGAACCTCACATTGATATAAAAGTTTTCTCTGGCATTTGAAGAAAGCAGAAAAGTTGTGATTGGCCTGACTTTTTGTTTCATTTTCCCCACCTCCCTCATCACACTACAACATTGATAGTTTTATCAACTGTTGACACAGCATTTTGCGTTTTAAAAAAGTTGTCAGAAAAAGCACTGCCATGAATTATTGCAAGAAGAAAAAATTAAAAGAGGAACTGGAAAATGGTCCAGAGTTTCCGATGTCATCTGAAAAGTATTGACATCTTGAGCTCAAATTAAAAAACGTTTTTCATGTGTTAGATTTTATTGTAGAATTATAGGGTTTAAAAGCTGCCTACTTGGCCGAACTGGGATAATTAACGAGCGATATTTTTTGTGATTTAAATTCTTAATCCAGCTCATATATTCTCAGAAAAAGAAATTATTTTAGGCTTCCTTGTGATTTTTATACCATCTGATAGGTATTGCTGTCAGGAGCGCAAATTGAAAATGACATTTTATTTTGACTTTTTTCACCAAATTGTAATGGTTTGAACTTGGAACAAGTTTGACAATTGCAATTCAAATTGGGTTATTCATTCTATCAAAAATTTAAACGGAAAATTCAACCATTTGATATTGATTTGAGGCAAGCAATTTGCTCTGAATTATAAGAAAGCAAACTGAAAATATATCACCTTATACCTTACCTAGGTTGTGGGTTGATAAAATTAAGAACTAAAAGTTTTAAAATGTATTCAAAAATTTTTCGATTTTTCGATTTTGACATAAAATATTTTCAGCAAAAGCTGGTGATCGACAATTGAGGGCAGTCGGAACAATCAAGATTGTGCATTGACATCGAGCAGTCTTTCTTTTATGCAAATCACTATTGAAAATTATGTCAAGCAAAAAAGTTCAAGCGTTAAATTAACATAAATGAATAGGTTTGTGACAGGTTTTGTACGTTGAAACTCGATTAGGAAATATTCGATTCGTTTCCTTTTTAGGAAGTACATTCAATTTCGGCTGCGGCGATTCACAAGTGTTGAGAAACGGCGCCTTCGATCTGGCTATGATCAAAACATCTCAAGCAATGGTCGGTACTCCCCTAGCTGTACCTCGAGGACCAGAGGAGGGGACAAGAGGGGGGCAGAATGCTTACGTATTGGGGTGGGGGCGAGTTTGCGATGCTGATGGGAAATCGTGTTCGGGTCAGAATGACCAAGCTACCACAATACAGGTAAAGTACGCCCTTTCTCAAGATTTCATCATTTCCATCCAAAGCGTGCCGTTTGGTAGTAATTTACATCATCATTTAGTTTTGAGTTGGAGCGAACACTCCAAAAAAGCTCAAAAGGGCTAAATTTTTCCAGTATTTGCCTAACCTAGCTGAAATCTTAGATTCAACCCTGGATTCAAATTAAGATATTTCATAATGAACGTGGAGACAACGTTAACAAGTTGTTAACCAGAAAAACTCCGGTTGGGCGATGATGCCGGTTTTCAAATTGGTTATGATCAAGCCATTTTGAACATACGTGCCCGCACTCAGTAAAAAGAGAAAATAATCGGTTATATTATAATTATAATTGTACTGCTAGCAAAATTATAATTAATTATAAGCGCCAATTTTACATGTTTAAACGATTTATAATCCATTATAAGGAGAACATTTTTATTGATTATAATTTTTCCGAAAATCTCTTTTAATCTCTTATAATCTCTCATAATCTCTTATAATCTATTAAAATCTATTATATTAGATTAGATTCCCTTTTTCTTCTATCAAAATATGATTTTACAAGCAAAATGAATTATAATGGATTATAATTTAGCTATTCTGCATGAAAACCGAGTACAAATTAGGGCTCTTTTTCCTTTTCCCCCTACCTGCAAATTTTTTGGAGTATTTTTTTGTTCACATTGTCGGATTGTTATCAAATTTGGCATACGGACTATTTAGGCCCTGACAAACATATTTAGTCTTCATACTCAACCTTGTAAAACACCTCGTTACACCATGAAGTCTATAATTATGTGAGGTGGGGGGAAGGAAAAATAGCCAAAATTAGTAAGAAGTAAAAAATCAGTAAACCAGGGGCGGATATGAGATTTTCTCGACAGAAGGAGGCAGATTTATACAAAACTTCCAAAAATTTTATCTTCCGTTTCTTAAGGTCGACCAAATTGATTTTCCAAGCTCTCCCAGAGCACTTAAAAGACCCTGTTTTGACCAAATTTTGACCAAATTTTTGAAGAAACAGAAAAACGGCTTTTTTAGGCATTTTTTTGGAAAAAGTTTACCAAAAAATTGCGTTTTTTGGCGCGCGCTCCCCCTCAAAATTAGTTTTTTTGGCGCCAAAGGCCAAAGGGTCCGCCACCAAATATGAATATCTCAAAAGAGTGTAAAGTGGGAACCCTTTGGGTAAGCAGGGGGACGAATCCCTGAAAAAGACGTCCGCCAACCCACCCCACACCCCGCCCCCCTCCATAAATCCGTCCTTGCAGTGAAGAGTAAGAAAGTAAAACAGTTAACAGTAAGAAAAAAAACCAACTGAAAAGCACACTAAACAAAACAAAAATAAAACGAAATGTAGCGATGACGTTTTTTGAATAAAAAATTAAAATGGATTTTAATTCAATAAAACTTCGGAAATAATTTTTTTTTCAAAAAGTAATAGATTATAAGGCTCTTTTTCCTTTTCCCCCCACCTCACTCAAACATGAATTTTATGGTCTAACGAGCGGTCTTACAAGGTTAATTATGGAGATCAATTATGTTTGTCATGGCCTAATTAGTATACATGCCAATTTTCTTGGCAATCGTACAAAGTGAACAGTAACTTCAAATATAAAAAACTGCAGGAGGGGGGGGGTTTGAAGGAAGGAAAAAGAGCCAATTATAATCGATTACAATCAATTTTAATCGATTATAATGGGTTTCTTAGTTCGAAAAATAGTAACTTTATAATCACTTTTTAATCGATTATAATCTCTTTTTTTTGAAATTTATGGAGACTGACCATAAAAATCTATTATAATTTCTTTTTTTTTGGAAAATTATGGAGATTGACCATAAAAATTTATTATAATCTGTTTTTTCTATTTTTACTGAGTGCTCTTTTTTATTCGCCTAACCTGGCTGAAATCTTAGATTCAACCCTGGATTCAAATTAATGTATTTCATAATGAACATGGAGACAACGTTAACAAGTTGTTAACCCGAAAAACTCCGGATGGGCTATGATGCCAGTTTTCAAATCGGGGCTCTTTTTCCTTTTCCCCCCACCTGCAAATTTTATCATGCAACTTTGTTGACCACATTGTCCGATTGTAATGAAAATTTACATACGAACTAATAAGGCCACGACAAACATATTTGGTCTTCATACTCAACCTCGTAAAACCACTGGTTACACTAATATATTGAAGCTCGTGTGAGGTGGGGGGGGGGAAGGAAAAAGAGCCCAAATCGGTTATGATCAAGCCATTTCGAATATACGTGGTAATTTTCTTTAAATAAACTAATCCGATAAAGTTTTTGGCTTTTTTTCCTTCCCCCCCCACCTCACACGAGCTTCAATATATTAGTGTAACGAGTGGTTTTACGAGGTTGAGTATGAAGACCAAATATGTTTGTCGTGGCCTTATTATTCTGTATGTAAATTTTCATAACAATTGGACAATGTGGTCAACAAATTTACTTATAAAAATTTGCAGGTGGGGGGAAAAGGAAAAAGAGCCAAGTTTTTGTCTAGAATTTTTGTATTTTTTCACCATTTCTTATTTTCATTTACTTTTGAATTTTTAAAAATGAAACCTAATAAAATGTTTTACAGGGCGTGACAATAGAAATCCACGATGGATGTGCCTATCAGCCTGCTCCCCCGATGTTCTGTGGAGGGGGCTATGATTCACAAGGGTACCCCAGAGACGCCTGCATTGGTGACTCAGGGGGAACAGTCGAATGCAAGGACGTTCAAGGTATCATATTTTAATGAAGACTTATTTTTTTTAGCTCACTGCAAGCGTGACGTATCTTTTAATCTGTTTTGAACTTTTGACCCAAAAATTTTTATAAAGAGCACGTTTTGAATAATGGTGTCAACAGAGAATGCTAACTATTCATCAGACGATGGCCACGGTTTTTAATAATTGATTAAGTCTCGAATGTAGACTGATTTTATGAGCTCCATCCTAAGACAAGAAGCAGTTTTTAACTTTTTTTATTTTTAAATTTTGAACTTTTATTTTTTTTGAGGAATCTTGACCAAAAAAATCCATACTTTTAGCGTAGTTATGAAAACAATTTTCGGTGTTTAGGCATTAAAACCTGATCTAAATGGGCTCATCTAACTGGATGGGACCACTGAGAAAAAGAGCCCCATCCAGTTAGATGAGCCCATTTAGATCAGGTTTTAATGCCTAAAGTGGTCAACAAATTTACATGTAACATTTTGCAGGTGGGGGGTAAAAGGAAAAAGAGCACTGGATGGTTAAGGTATTGAAGTATCACGAGGCTATTTTTTTATCAATCCTTTCATAATGCGCAAATTTTTTCAGGTAAAGCCTTCCTTTGCGGCGTAGTGTCCCAGGGACCCCAACCGCCTAATTGTGGCAAGGCGCCCGGAGGGTATGTCGGAATTGCCAACATCCAGATATTGAACTGGATCAAGCAAAATGCCCAAGTTTCAAATACCCGACAGCGTTCGTATGCTCAAAATTACTCAAGTGATGAAATTATTTTTGTTAAGAAATTATCAAAAATTACTTAGCACACAAAAAGCAGACGTTGTAGCAAAAAAAGAAAATAGCAAAAAACTTGATTTTGAGTTTGATTTTAGACGTGGTGTTTAAATTTTGAAAACTATGAAAAAAACTTTTTTTCGTTTTGCACGCAAAATCAGGAACCTTAAGTAATCATCGAAATGAATTGAGATTGAATGAAACATCATTTTAAAACTGTTTCAGTTGTGATTCGAACGACATTAAAATAATCAGAAAAATTGTCCCAGTATTGAGAAAACAGTTTCAAAATTTTTGGTTTTTAGTCTAAAATCGAGCAAAAAAAGCCAGCGAGCAGGCTTGCAATAGCTTATTTATGCTTAATTCAAAAAGTAAAAACTTAGTTTCATTAAATTTTGATAGTTTTTGGAGTTTATTGCGCCAATTTAGGAATCAAAAACTTCAAATTTTCAACAACAACAAAAGTGAATTTTTTGAAAATTTTAAGTTTTCTTAATGATTTTAATTTTTTTAGTCTTTTTTCGATAAAAACTGATGTCTAGCTTACCTTATTTACTATGACTATCAAATTCTACTTTTCATCAGATACTTTTTTTTTGCACCACGCATAAAGAAATGACACTAGTTCGAAAATATTTTTTTTTGTATTTTCTAAGACTGGTCGGAACATTCGGCACAGCAACCGGCTATCCTTGTTACTCTGGCGATAAGCAAGGGTATTGCAATCGGGAACTAGACTTTTTCCCCGGAATTAAATTTGTTCACAGGACTCATCTCCTGGACTCATTAATCTCCTGGTCTCTGTTGGAAACTGCAACAGACAGATTTTGAGCATGTTAGCTTTTTGAATATCTGTCTTAATCGAAATTGGCGTTCTAGGTTCGTGGTATTTTACCATTACCAATTTGTTTTTTTTAAAACTTTTTTCTTTTTCATTTTTTTCTTTGTTTTATAAGCTTTGGCCTGTTTATATCGGTTAATTGGCCTCAAATTGCGTGGTTTGATGAGGGGAAAATTTTTTGCGTGGTTGTGTGTGTATTCAAGGGGATGAGGCTTCAACGAATTTTTAATTAGTTCTTAAGTCTTTTTTTTGAAATTTCTTTTTTAATTGTTTTTTTTTCTTTTTTCTTCTCTCGGTTTAAAAAGTTTTGGCTTATTTTATATCGTCCCATTTGCCTCATAATGCGTCATTTGATGAGCAAAACATTTCTTGTGTGTGTGTAGTGAGGTGCCATGGGTTTTAACAATTTTTTTATTAGTTTTTATAAGTCATTTTTGAAATGTTTTCGGCATAAAAAATTTCAGCTATTGTATTTTTGGCTTTTTAAAAGCTTGGTTAATTTTCTTCTGATGCTAATTTATCTTTATTTTCTTGGTGCTTTTTTTGAAAACTCTTTTTTTTTTATTTTGATAGATGTCGGCATTTTTGAAGTGTTTTCGATATATTTTTTTCGATCTGGCGGCGGTTTTGTATTGCATGGTATGTGGTGCGAAGCTCGGCTTCGCGTCCGTGTTAGACTTGCGATTTGCAATCGTTTTTGGTGTGAAGGTAGCTTCCATCCTTCAGAAGACCAATTAATAGAATCGATTCTTGCCAGGAGCTAAATTTTTTTTATAAATTGAAGTTTGTTTCTGGGAGAAAATTAATTATGTCGGCTTAGCTGGAGCTTGATACATTTTTCTACTTGACATCCATTTTTAGACCAACCAACCTTAAAATGTTTCTAAATGCACTTTCTGCGCCAATATATACTAATTTTTTAGGGGAGCGCGCGCCAAAGCGTTTTGGCTTTTTTGACCTTTTTTTCAAAAATTCGCCTGCAAGGCTACATTTTTGGTCAAAATTCAGCCTCTGTAGTGCTCTCGAAAAATCAATTTGGTCTACCTAAAAAGAAGTCGACAAAATTTTTGAAAATCCGATAATTGCAGCAACCGGCTCCTCTTCGTTTCAGTTGTTCTCAGTTGCTTATAAGAGTGGGCTAGCAAACAATTACGCACATGCACCAGATTCCTTGAATCCATATTTCTTTATTATCATTGCTACGAAGAAGTAATTTTTAGATGCAAAAACGTTTCAAAATTTAGACTGTGATTTTTTCATAGTGGCAGTTTGGGAGACAGAAGACCAATATGAAGACGATGGCTGCAATATTCAAGAAAAAAGTGATCACCTCGTGCTACTTGCAACGTCAATGTCAATGTTACCATCGCATTATATACACAATCGTTGACAAGCCAAAAAAAACAGTTATTGCATTATCTGTCGGATTTACTGATTATTTCTGAACGTGGGTTCAAGTTTACTAATATTAAACCATGATTCAGCATATATTTGCGACGTTTGAACAATTTTCCTGGATTATTGTAACGTTTTTGTCCAAGAATGATCATTTGTGCATCCTTAGTTTTAGATTTAGAAATCAAATGTTGGATCAGTGGTGAATTAGAGTGTTATTCTCATTAAATATGAAGAAAAGAATAAGACAGTAGTGGGCTGTTTCAGGAATATTTTGAAATTTTAAAAAATCGGCATCGGGAACGCGCACCAAGTGAAGTTGAAGCAGTTATCGCGTGGCCTGCTCATATTAATAAGATTGCCCATATCAAGGCAAATCCCTCCTTGTTCCGAATGCCCTTGATAAAGAATTGTTAATAAATTCAAACCAACCATTTGAAAAAAAAACTTTTTGAAGTCCCTATAAAAAATAAATTAAGTTCTTATCTTTATTAGCTGGAAGATAGGTTGCTTTTATGCAAAGAACCTCAGACACTAATTGCATTACATTTTTGCCTGAAGTATTGGAGAAATCAAGTCTATCTAAGATTTTTGGATTAATCGAAGTTTTTTTTCTTTTTGAGCTCGCTACTTCCAGTTGCGTCCAAGGCTGAAGTTTTCGATCTGTTCGCATTTAACATGCTTTAAAGTGTTTTCGATTAAAGTTACTCGACATAGCTCAACCTTTTTAGCCTCAACATTAACTAAGCTCTCGCAAAGAGTGAATTGGAGTGAAAAGCCTGATGCACTCTTCTCGGAGTTCTTAACCAGCTGAGTTAAGCTCTAACGCCGTGTGACAAGATTTCTAATCGTCAGTTTTGGACCTCATTTTGAGCTTGTTTATGGCTCCGGTCATAAATTTTGAACCACTGGTCGCACAGCTCCCATCTTTTTCATGCAGCTGACCATCAACCATATCTAAATTCGCTATTTTTTTCTCTTAAATGTGTAATACTTAAAATATATTACTTAAAAACCAAATTTGATGTTATTTTTCCGAATTGTGTTTTTTAAGCAGTTCTTTTTTCGGGCAATTTTCTTTTTTATTATAATGCTTCTTTTTTCAAGTGCCATGAACGTAAAAAATGCTCTTATATATGCCTTGGTTATTTTTTTCAGGAGATGTTCTGAAATTTTGCTCCAGCTCAAATTTCAGTTTTGGTTATTTGACTTTTGATTTTTTTAAGTCCATGTCAATTCTTTTGTTGAAAGTAAGACAAACTCCAGTTTCGAATAGCAAAAAAGCAATGTTCGCATAAAAAACGTGATCGCTTTCTAGTTTTGAAAGTTTTAATTAATTATCAGATTTCACAGCGGAAGAAAAGTTTTACCTTTGCCAGTTTTCTCAATGTGTGCCAAAATTGTTTAATCAAAAAAGTGTCAATCATAATTTGTTCAAGAAATTCAAAAAAACTTTATAACCATATATTTTGTACTCTGATTTTTGAAAGCTGAAGTATTTTTTTTTCAAAAATTAAATCGGTACTTTTTTCTATTTCTTTGAGTTTATGACTCTTTTCCAACTATCTGTTGGCAAAATCAATTTTGTTCGCAGTAGTTAATTCAATAAGGAAAAAATTTTTAGCCTGAGTATCATCTTTTTTCCAATATATTTATTCTGATATCTAATAAATGTCAAAAAAAACACCTACATTTCTTGCCGCTTTTTCCATGCTGTTTGTAAAAGTGAAGTTGTTCTAAAATAATGTTTTTTAAAAAAAAAAAACTAGAGTTTTTGATTTTTTTTCAGAATTTAATGTCAAACTACATCCTCAGAGCTTTTAAAGAACTCTTTTCCCAAAAATAACCTCAACCTAAGCACTCTCTCCATAAGGAGAGAGTGCTTAGGTCTTCAATATTTGAAATGCTATACACTCTCCTCTACAAAATTTAAAATAGTATTATCTTTGTAAACTGGTATTAATTGAATAACTTGTATTAAACCGCGCAAATAAAACACCACAAATATTGCGCACCACAGCAAAGCGGTTTTTTGTTCAGACTTCCAATGAAAATGTCAGAAAATTTTTGCTAGTGGTGATTTTTTTACCAAGACAAAATTTGATTTTTTAGCTAACAATTTTTTACGGTTGTAATGCTCAAGGCTTCTCTTTGATACAAGCAGTTTCGTTCTTTGATTTATTGATAAAGAAAAATGTTGTTTGTTTAGCGCTGAATCATTAATCAAACATCGCCGAATTAGCAAACATCGACCAAAGATCAAAAAAATTTTCGAATGAAATCACACTGATTCAGCAATGACTGTTGACATAAGTTCAGTCCGGGTTTTTCTTACAAGATTTTTTCTTGTTTTCAATCAGAAAATCATTAAATTTTGTTTATTAGGCTGTCATTTGATTTTTAACGACAGTTTATTTAATGAAAATTCCAAGTTACGTTAAATTATATTTGTAGTCAATTTCTCTCACAAACTTTTTCTGAAAAATGCACGTGCTCGGAAATGAATAAAAAATTGTTTCATTGGTTGCGTGTAAGGATGCAGCTATAATTTAACAAATTCAGAGCTATTTGGATTGTTTTGTTACTGCCGGACTTGGAAGTGGTTAAAAACAGGTGAGAATGCATAAAAACCCCATATGTTTTTTTGCTTCGGCCGTTTTTATTGTTAATATATTTAGGCTGTCATTTGATTTTAAACAATAGTTTTTTTTAATGAAAGTTCCAATTTACGTTAAATTATTTTTGGAATAAATTTTTTACACAAACTTCTGATGAAAACACACGTGCTCGGAAATGAATAAAAAATTGGTTCATTAGTTGTGTGTAAGGATGCAGCTATACTTAAACAACTTCAGAGCTATTTGGATGGTTTTGTTACTGCCGGACTTGGAAGTGGTTAAAAACAGGTGAGAATGCATAAAAAACCACATTCTTTTTTGCTTTGGCCGTTTTTTTTGTCAATATATTTAGGTTGTAATTTGATTTTAAACAACAATTTTCTTAAATGAAAGTTCCAATTTACGTTAAATTATTTTTGTAATAACTTTTTTATACAAACTTCTGGTGAAAACGCACGTGCTCAGAAATTAATAAAAAATTGGTTCATTAGTTGCGTGTAATGATGCAGCTATACTTAAACAGCTTCAAAGCTATTTGGATTGTTTTGTTACTGTCGGACCTAGAAGTGGTTAAAAACAGGTGAGAATGCATAAAAAAACTCTCATATATTGTTTGCTTTGGCCGTTTTTAGTGTTATAAGGGTATTTTTGTGAAAAACGGGAAAAATTTCTATTAAAGGCAGGCGCGGATCTAGGACATTTTTTTTGGTCGAATAAATTGATTTTCTGAGCATTCTCAAACCACTTTAAAAACACTAATCTGACCAATTTTTTGAAGAAAAGCGTTTTTAGGCTTTTTTGGAAAATTTGGACCAAAAAACCGCGTTTTTTGGGGCACGCTCCCCCATCAAAATTAGTGCAGATTGGCGCTAAAGGCGCCTTTAGAAAGTTTTTAGGGTCTGTCAGCAAATATGGATATCTCAAACTAGTACAAAGGGGGGACCCTTTGGGTCGGCAGGGGGTCGAATTCCTGAAGGAAAGCGTCCGCCCCCCACCCCCGCCCCCCTAAATCAGCTGCTGATTAAAGGTTATTTTTTCATAAAATTGAGGGTGAGCGATGAAAAATTGATCAATGAGTTTTTTTAAGACAGTTTTAATCAATGATCGTACGTTGTGATTCATATGGTTCAAAACTTTTGAGATTATTTCGGGAATGAAACGTTAACTGAGGTCTTTCAAATCAAGCGTAACACCTGAAAAAAATTTTAAGCTCCCCTCTGTCTAGCGCAAATGAGCAAAAACACCAGTTCTTATCAAACATTATATCAAAAACTAAGCGCTTCAAATTTTGCTGATTTGTGTAAAATTAAGGCTCTTTTCCACCTCCCCCACCTTTCAAATTTTCTATTATTGTTGTTGGTTTGCGTGTTGTCGGCTTTTTCCCAGTTCCCCTTTTAGTTTTTTCTAGAACTCAATATATGAAAGTCTATTTAAAACGATTTTTTATGCTGTAAGCTGCATTAAATTGTGCCAGCGTGAACAGGTAAAAAACTTAGGTTAAAAAAGCCAAATTGAAAGATACAATTTGTTATAAATTTTATTTATAATTCATGATGATTTGCTTGTTGAGTTCTTCTTTCTCCATACAACCAAACGTGGCCAAACTTGCAAGGTTTTCACGTCCAATAAATCTGATTTCAGTAGACTGGTCGGAGAATATTTTTCATTCAGCTTTTCAATGACCAAACTGATGAAACGTTTGTCGCACGATTTCAATTTTTTAAAACTGAAACAGTTTACAACTGACCGCCAAGTGATATAAATGTAGGGAACATTTATTTTTGCAAGAAACTTCCATGCTCCGTTAAGTACTTCAAGCTCGGAACCTTCGGTGCCTATGTGTAAAACTGCTTCAGTTATATTGAATCTTTCGAACGTTGGTATCAGATTATCCAATGTAGCAAATTTTGAAGATTTTGCGTACTTGGCGCAATAAGATTTCTTTCGGAAGCTTTCTGTTGCAGTGGTGCTCGCAGTGAAATTTTTCGAAGCTAAATTTAAGCAATACTCATCCGTCAAAACATAACAGTACAATTTGACTTGGTTCTCAATTTTGTTCAAAAAAATTGAATGAGCCAACTTTTTCACCAAGTTAGTATTTGTCTCAAAAGCGAAAACTTTTTTGCTCCAAATAGCTCCAGTTAAGGTTAGCATACCAACTTTGGCACCAACGTCAACAAAAGCTGCTTTTGTGTAATTTTTGAAAACATTTTGCAAAGAAGTTCTCGAATCGAAGAGTTTATAGTTTTCCGAGTAATCTGAATCTGATAAACAAACTCTTGCTGTCGCTATTTGAGTTTCAGTTGAAACATTTAAAAAGTTGTCGCAATGTTCAGAAATAAATGTTTCATCGGGGTGAAGTTTGTAGGGCTGAATTAAATCGAGATCTGTTGTAATTGATTTGCTTTTTCTCTCAAAAACACAATTTTTCAACATTCGCAGATAGAATACTCCTAAGCCGAACATTAAAACAACCAATAAAACGGTACCGAAAATATAAATAAACTTAAGAACATTAAATGAGCTTTTAGTTTTCCCTTTAACTCCGTAAGTCTTAGCCACAATTGCTGTTATAATAATTGAGCAAGTAAGAATCATTGCACTGCAGAGTAAGCGATTCAATAAAAAATCACTGTTCAATTTTGGCGCTAAATTTTTACAAAAGATTTGTCTAAACATTAAAATTGTTGATCAAACTTCATATTAGCTGAGAACATTAATACACATGTGCTAATAGATCAGCTTTCTAATTCGGAAAAAAGTGTTCAGAGCGAGCACTGAATTACAAATGCATGTAGTTTGGACGGCACAAAACTCCACGAGGTAACGAGAATATGCTTGCTGGAATTTTTGTTGCCGAGAGTCATTGAAGTCAACAGTCATTTTTTGGAATTTGAAAGAATATGAGGAATACTTGTGACAGAAATACTAAAACGCTAAAGTCTATTTATAAAGCGCTAAATCGCCACAATTCAATCAACAATATTAAGCTTTTGCGCTTGAAAATTTTTGATTTATAGGTTTGAGACAATAGGTTTATCAAAAAATTAAGAGCGACTTCCATATTAGGTATTTTATATACTTCCCTATAAAATATTCCATGAGCAAGGACCTCGAATGTTTTGCTTTGAAATGTCTTTTTTTCTTTTGGTAGGCTTTGAACAGTTTTTTTCCAAAAATTTGGTGTTTTTAGACGAATCATTCTCCCTTGAAAAAGCGCAAAAAACCACACGGAAGTAAATTTGAATTCATTAAGTTATTTCAGCTAATACACTTGTAGAAATAACTTCATGGTCACATAACAACTTAGCTTTATATCAAAACGTAAGAAAATTAACTCAAATTCATATTAACACCGTCGCCACTGGCGATACAGAATATAACACTAACTACAGCAATGACCTTTACAATAGTAAATAGCTACGTAATAACATAATACAGATATGTTTTACACAGTCTCCACTACAATTCGTTTTCAAATAAATCAAAACATTATACTATGTCAATCATTTTCTGTCGTTCATTGGCTATTGCAAATTTTCTTGAAATGAGTTAACACGTGCGAGTCTTCGGCTTGGCTTACACCTGTTTTCTTACAAGGTCTCGTGAAGTGTTTACAGCCCTTACAGTTATTACAGATAATATTTGTTGCCGGAAAATTTTCTCTGTGGTTTGGTTTTGTTGGCTGTTTTGTTGACCTTAAGCTTCCTCGTTGGCTTTTTATGTCCTTTTCTCTTTCCCGTTCATAGTAGCTATTTTAAGAGTGCTGGCGTCCTTGGTCAAAACCGTGTGTAGCCCTCAGCTAACTCGTTTGTATAAGACTTTGTCTCTTCCCTCGGTAGTGCTAGGGGAAAAGCGTCTGCCGGAGTTAACGTTTCTACACACAACGGATTTCAAATATCTTCGTTTCCCATATTTAAAATGAACACGTCTCGTTTTTTTGATCCCTCCCTATTGCCAAAGTCTCACACACGGGTCAGGTTGCTTAGTGCTCCAAAGAGTCGTTCCATACCCTCCGTTCCTATTTGTTTCCTGCCAATTAGTATCAATCGGTGGTTGGTAACATTCGGTTTCCGTTGGAAAGCGTCCACCTAAGTCTCCAAAACTCGGCGAAGTTTTCCTTCAGAGTCTTCTTGTAAGAATACTTTTGATAGAAATACCTTTGGCTTTGTTTTTCTAAGCATCCGAAAAGTTTCAATTTTAGATTTTTTGTCTGCTTCATCCCGGCTGCTTCTCTCAAATAAACGCTTCTCCTCTTCTGTCCGACGGTTCTCTTCCTCTCCACGGTCTGATTGCTGTTTTGTTACGACTTTCTCTTTTTTTCGTGTTTGTTCCTCTTCAGTTCCTACTGGTTCTTCTAGCGTTGGGTATGCGTTGTCCGGTAACGCATTTTCTTCCAATAGATCTTCTATTTCTCCTCTTTCGTTAATACGACCAAATCTCCTCTTTCGCTATTACTACCAAATGGAACCGCTGTGTCAAGTTTTCGCAGGTTGATGGGGGTTCCTGTGAGGGATTATGCCAACATACGTCGAAACCGCGGTAGCTCGATTCCGTTTGTTACTGCGCCATGTAAAAGTAATTTTGTGGTCACATTACAACGTAGCCATATATCAAAACGCAAGAGAATAACTTGAGTTCATCAAAACACGGTCGCCGTTGGCGATACGTGAACACAATGCTAATAACCTTGGCGTTGTTATTTAGTTCCGTAATATTATGATATAGATGTTTTACACAGTTTCAACCACAACCATGGCAAGTTTTTTAAACTAAAATTAGCTCGAACATTTTTTCAGGATAATGGCAATGTTAATTTGCGCTATTGCTTCTCTCGCGAAACCTCGCTTTTTGCTGTTTTGATTGTGAGAATTTTTCGACGTTGTATCAGTTGAAATTGGCAAATAATTTAGACAATGATTCAGGGAAAGTCTTAAGACTCGAGCACGCAAGACGAGGTACGTGACTTAAGTTGCGACTAATTTGACTCAAGACCCAAAAGAGATAAACTGCGACTTAGTGTAAATGTGAAAACAGATTTGCGAGAATATGTAAAAATTTACGTTTGATTGCTCAAAAACTTTGGTTCTTATCATCTCACTGCGTTTAAGTCGCGGCTTTCAGGACCGTGACGTGGCGATTGCGACTCGATTTGCATTTTTTTGCGCCTGAAAAACCTTTGGCCTCTGCGAAAGTTTGGTCGCAACGTCTACTTCGCGCGATCGTATACTGCGCTTAAGTCGCATTTTTTGTGCACGACGGTCGGGACTTAACTCATCATTATTTTATACTCAAAAATCTCGATTGAACTCCGGAATTTTGATTGCGTTATCTACCTTGCTGACCTCGATCCGGGCAAGGGCTAATATTAAACATTGGAGCTGAAGTATAAAAACACAGTGGTTTTGAACGTCCAGTTAATAGAATGTTTTTGAATTAAAAGACTGCAAAAAAAGTACCCAAGTCCGTAATTTACTATTTAATCAATCAGTGTTAAACGTATTTTTGTGCTGGCTGTACAAATTCGCAGTGCAAATTTCGTCAATGGGATCTCTGGTTTTGACAAATTTTGGCAACACCTTCAAAATTGTTCTGGGCTCAACACTTAGTCTAGCTGGGCTAAAAAAATGATTCATAATCCATGTGATTATGAGCTTCATACGGTAAAATTGCAGGCCGGATTATTGTAAGCTGGCTTGACAAACTTTAAGATTGCGCTAAATTATAAGAACTTTGATCCGGTTTACACAATCTTAGGTCCAACAGATGATAACCAACAGCTTGTATCTGGCTCAATCAAGGGCCAAAGTGCTACCATCAATCAGTTTTTCAAGACATCATTTTTTTTCCGCGAAAGTCAACTTTGAAACATATGTGAATGTAGGGGCGGATCTAGGATTTTCTCGAAGGTGCGGATTTTTTTTAAGTCGACCAAATTGATTTTCCGAGCACTCTCACAAGACTATAAAGACTCTCTTCTGACAAAAAAATGCTCTGCAAAAACTAAAGTGTTTTTAGACACTTTTGGAAAATTTTGACAAAAAAATTTTGTTTTTTTGGCGCACTTCCCTCAAATTTAGTAAATATTGGCGTCAAACAAGGTGCCTGTAAAAAAATGTTAGGGTTGGTTGGCCAAAAATGGATGTCATGAAAATATCAAAAGGGGGGACCCTTTGGTTGGTGAGGGGGTTGAATCCCTGAGGAGGGGGTAAAATAACATTCTGCCATGATTCTGAGAAAAAGTTCCTAATGTTTTTAAGCTATCCAAATATAGTAAGCTGAGTTTGTCAATATGAACAAAAAAATGCTCACTGAATATTCAGATCAGAAGACCCAGCGAACAAAACCATTCAGTTCAGTCATCGACAGACATTTTATTGAAGTACAGAAAAGATCAAGGGTCGGCAAACGCTCTTTTCGAGTCTACTGATTACGTAACATCTTTACATTACGTAACATCTCCAGCCATAGTATCTCCAGATTACGCAACATCTCCTTACCACAAAATACGGTCAGATGAAGAAAGGGGTGAAAATGACGTAATGATAATGGCTGGGAACAGAATTGTGAACGGAGTGGACTCTCCTATCTCTGATCACCCATGGATTGTTTACATGGAGATATGCGAGGAAAAAAAGTGAGTTTAGAAGCACTGATATTCCACAATAGACAAGCATGGAATGGAGCTACGATGAATGATTCACATTATTTTAAATCTCCGCTTACGCGTAAACAGTGCGAACTATATCGCTCATTAATTGTCCAAAATTGGTAATGTTGGCAATCTTTAAACCTTCATAACTTCACAAAAAAGATCACAAGTGAAAAAATATTTTTGTTTTAAAATTTGATCTCAGGGCAGCAATACCTTTCAGGTGATATAAAAAATTTCGATGATCAATTTTTAGCAGCGTGAAAACAATTGAGCAGAAAGGAAACGACCCGATGGCAGATGTTCAAAAAACATAAAAATTAATTGTGAGCGGTGTTTGTTGATTTGTTGATTGTTGTAAAACGGAGGAGAATGAAAAACACGTAATATTTTAAATAATCTGCAAAAACTTGCTAAAATTAATCAAAAGTAGTCAGTAACTAATGAAAAAATTACCCGGTGGCGCAGAAAGAATTAAAATTTTTGGGTTGTGTAATAGAAACGTTTGACCTTGAGAATAACAATCATTTTCTTAAAAGAAGTTGCTCCCCTCGTTCCCGTCGCACGACCCTGTTTAGTGACTTATGTTTAGTGACTGTCAAATGTGCGGCGGTAGTATTCTGTCAAAGAAAACTGGTAAGTGTTCTGCAACTCCCTACTTCATCTAATAGTATAAATTAAAGTGTTAGGAGCTCTTAAGTTTTCAATTTTTGAATCAATTTTTTCCACAAACTCTTTGTGAACAAAAACATCTCAGTTTTCAAGCACGGTTTTTCCCAGTTTAAAACGTTTTCTTCCTTTTTTTTCAGTTCTGACTGCAAAGCACTGTGTGGCAGCCGACTACTGCGAAGGCGTCATTCGATATGCTAATTCGAACAAGTACCAAGGTCGGTTTTGAAAGGGTGCAGGGAAAACTACATTTAAAAAACTGTCGAAAAATTCAGAAGAAATATAAAATAATTTCCGCTGGCACAGTTTAGAAATCAATTTTCATAATAACGAAATTAAACAAAATTGTCATCACCTCAGTTTTCAGCGCCAAGACACCTCCTTTTTTCTCCAAAGGCATATGCTAATGTTTTTAGGCCGTGAGTTCAAATTTACTTGCACCCAAGCCGAACTAAAAGATGACGCCGACTTGGCAATTATCCGACTCAAGGACAACGAGAGGTTCATGCGACCTCTAAACATTTCCTCGATACCCAAGAACGAAAACGAAAAACCTAAAGTGGCTTTTTTCTTAGCCCTACTTACTCGGAGACTGGTAAAACTTACAAAATTAAAAAAAAAACACTGGTTTCCTTGGCTTAATTAAAATGCACTGGTTTCACTGGTTTAATTAAAAAACATATTTATTGTTCAAAAGTTATGGTTGAGGGCGATTAAAAATGCTTTTAAGAAAAAAAATGATAATTGTAGCTATAAAAAAAATATTTGGTTGTCATATAATTTCTCATTGTAAAACTGTTAGATTCAGTTGATTAAAGTACTAGAATAGTAGTATTGTATCGTGTCCCGGATCCTAAGGGGGGGGGGGGGGGTCCTTCCTAAGGGGGGGGTGGTCCTCACGTAAAGCAAAATCCTAGGAAAGGGGTCCTTAATTTTTTGGAGGACCCCTATCCTAGGATTTTGTAAATGATCGCAAGTTCCCACCCCTAAAGTAAAAGACCCCCTCCTTAGGATCTTGTTAAGCTGAGCTCAACAACCGGGACGCGATACAATAATTCCTTCTAATTCCTTTGAAAGCGGTCCCTTTTCCCGCGATAATTAAAATTAATCGTCCTAATTCCTGAACTTTTCTTTTTTCGTCCTAGTTTCATGTGGATATCATTTCCTGGCTTTCTTTCTTTTCGTCAAAGATTTGTCATGCTATTAAAGTTTGTTATTGAAAACAAGCCTAAGGATTTCACACATTTGTTTGAATTAACACTTGGTTTGCGTCTACTAGTTTATTTGCCTGAAGCTATTTATGTTAAAACAGTGATTGAGCTCAATACGAGTATTTTATTAGTTGTAAATTGGTAAAAACCAAAACATATACAAGTCGAAGTATAAAAAGGACGAACAGTAAAAATCATCTCAAAATATGTGTTTCAGACTTTAATGTTTATTGTTTTGGTTTTCTTTGCGCTGTTTTTTAGATGGTCGTTCTTCTGAAGCTTCAGATAAAATAAATGGGTTTTTTATAGGGGGACGTTCACGGACTCGGCTACTAGAAGCTTCTTCTTCTTCTTGCAGCTCTGCTTCTGAGTAGGGCCGCTGTAAAAATCCCCAATCCGGAAGTGTAAAATCGGGAGAACTGTTATCAGTTTCATTGTATGAGTTGGCCCACTCGGTGTCCATGTAAATGTCTTCTAGAAAAGCATTTTCTTCAGCGGCTTTATGACCAAAGGGCACTGTCGAAATTCCGTCGAAAAGTAGAAAACGTTTTGAGTCGAATGGTGATAATGCAAGTTTGTTTTGTTTCACTGTCATATTGGTGTGACCTTTCGAAACTATATTATAGTTGTACACTCTCATTGTTTTTCCAGTGAATAATGTGTCCCTGGAGGTTTGGTGGACCAGTTCTCTCTGTGCACTCCGTTTAATTCCTTTGGCACTCAATTTTTGAGTGCCTTCTAAACAGAAGCAAAATTATTATTCTTTTCTACAACGTAGGGGATAGCTTCATTTCACTTCAGCAACTCAATTTATACCGAACAAATTTTGATTCGTTTTATCAAAAAAGAGCAGAAGACTCTAAACTATGATTAAAAAAGAGGAAAAAAGAGGGAATATGTTGTCAGATAAATCAACGTTTAGGCAACATTGTATAATGTTGCCTAAATCAGCTAAATGCCCATAGTTTAATGCAACAAATTAAGGGGTGTAGGTAGGTTGGTGGTGGTAATTTTGTTCTGTAAAAGGTAGGAATGGGGGGTGGAAGGGTGGCTTAAATTTTATTTACCATTAAGGACGACCGAATATAGTTTCGGTTTTAGGGCGATGAATTCTCTGATCGGCTTCCCACCAGTCTCGTCTTTGAACTTCAGCACAACTTTCTTGTTGGTATCCTCGAACAAGAAATGGTCCTTATCGTAATTTGAAAAGTCGAAATCAGCTTTTATTTTCTCCAAGTCTCGGTAAACGTCATCAGTTTTTATAGCGTAAATAAAACTATCCGTGTCGGAGTAAAGGAGTTCCAAGTTTAGATTTGGTTTCATTTGTTGATAATGAAACTGAAACATGAAACGCTTGGCGAGGTCTAGGATGGTCGCACCAATTATCATAGGTTTATCCCACAATATTTTTGTTACTGAAAAGCTAATTGTGGCTAATTGATCGTCAATGATTTGAAAGCTTTTCATTGTGCTCAGAGCTGTTTTTTGTAAAAGTTCTCTCTCATTCCTTACAATCTCCAGCTTCTTTCTTCCTAACTTAGACTCCATTGTCTTACCGAAAGCTGAATTAACAATTGGCTTGTAGAAGTTCTCCTAGAATTTATTTACCGCGGCTTTTCGTAGGCGGGTGTTGAGGTCGACAAAGGGTGCCATCCAGTGACTTTGGCGGAACTGAAGAACTTTTCCGAGGTGAGTTATTTTCATTCCCAGCTCATGGTACAATTTTAGGGTAAGGTAGTGCAAAACATAACCTTCTTTAGGATGCAAGGTCTGTAGAAGCTTTGGCACTTTTGGCAGTGTGGTGATTCCCAATTTTCCCAACATGTCGACTTGCTCGTTGCTCATTGCACCGATGTCCACTACTTCACGAGAGGGGGCAAGGGGGTAATCAGCAAAGAAGTCGTGAAGCTCTTCGGGTATGGTTAAACTGACTTCAACTATATAACCCCACTCTGAGGTTTCGCTGGTGAGCAGTATGTCTGCCAGACTTTTTTCAACTATTGAAAAATCGTTTAATGGCAAAGGGCAGTGTTTCATTATCCCCCCGTACAAATTGTTTGCAGCAATATTGAGGATGTAGCTTGATGGTTCTGAGGGCAAAAAATCGTCGAGGTATTTATTGTTTGCTTTGTAAAATCGGCGCGCATAGACCGACGACATGCCTCCTCGTATCATTCGCTGCACAAGGTCCAGATGTTCACGGTCCGTTAAGAGTTTCAGTTCGGGCTTACAAACTTTTAAAAAGGCGTCCCCGGAAAGGTTACTTGCCGTGAAGTAACAGGCACAATCCAGCCCGTATGTTTGATAGCAAACTTCCCGAAAAGCTTCGAAAATGGAAGCAAGCAATAGCACATCTGTAGTCAAGTACAAGTCGTGGTAATCACCAAGTGAGCCACACTTCAGTTCGGTGAAAACTTTAAGGGCATGATTGTACTCGCTTCTTGAAACACTCACATCCCCTCCTGTTAGACTATTTTTCCACATTGCTCGTGGGGGAAGGCGAGTTTCTCGGAATTTTTCGAATGAGTTGAAGTATGAGTAGGGGTAATGCCCTTTCTGTTTCAACAGACTGACTTTTTCAGCTGAGTGGCCGAGTTTTTCAAAATAGTTCTCCAGCAGAAAAAACTTTTCGTTGGGCAAATTATTGACAAGTTTTGCCAACGATGCTAGCATGAACCTATACGAATCGATGAACCTCAGATTTTCGTAGAGTTTTTTGATTTTGCCGTTTTTGTCCGTTTACGTTTTTATATATACTGAGATTGTCAAGGATATATATTTTTCTTCAGATGCGGGTATTACGGAAAAAGTGTTTTCCGAATCGCTTTTTGCCAGCGCTTTGATTATAAAGTGTAAATCATAATTTGACAAATTATGAGCTACCACTGGAATGTACTTTGTTGTTTTTCTATTAACGTTACACTCATTGTGTGCCCAACCCAGGAACTTGTTGGTGTAATGGCAATGATCAAGTACCACTTCATCATTGTCGGAAAAATCATTCTCGCATATCCAACAAATTGTAGGATCTTCCCGTTCCTGGTCTGTTATACCAGTGAAAGTGTAATATTTCCTTTTTTCTACTTAAATTTGTCTCGCTAACGATTCAAGGGAGCTAATTAGCTCTTCCATCACATTCGGTCCTCTTTTAAGCTCAAACTTTAACAGGTCTTTTTTCCCAAATTCGATTACTGCTAACGCGTAGCCGCACGGTTGATGGATTTCAATTGTTTGCGTGCTAGATTTTCGCGGATCAGGTTGCGGTCCGTATACTGGTAAGAGCAGGGACTCCAAATCAAAGTAGATTACTCTGGGTACGTACCAACGAGCTGTTAAGTTTTTGAACTTGTGGTCATCTTTTCCCGGCTTGGGCATTGTTATGACGACATCTTCGTCTTGGTAGCACAGTTCTTGATGTCTTCTCAGAGTTTCGAATGAAGCGCATGTGTGGAAACATTTGCGACAAATCTCAGATTGAAATCGGTGCACTTTGTGCCGCAC
The DNA here is from genome assembly GCF_963678635.1 of Symsagittifera roscoffensis. Classification (NCBI taxonomy): domain Eukaryota; kingdom Metazoa; phylum Xenacoelomorpha; order Acoela; family Convolutidae; genus Symsagittifera; species Symsagittifera roscoffensis. The sequence goes on from NC_087067.1 coordinate 17,496,967, forward strand.
GTACTCGACCAGTTTCTGGAGATCACATATCAACACATAGTGATATTTTGATCCATCTGTCAGCAGCAACAAGTCCACAATCAGGCTAGTAGTGAATCTGCTCGATACTCTTATGGGCAACAATTCGCCATCGTTGTACCTGAACAGAAAAATAATTTTTATACCTAGGATTGGAATGAAATAAAAAGGGTGTTTGAATAGGTGAAGAACATTATTGAAGGAATTTCAAAATTTTTAGAAGGCAATTAGAATTTGCTTACCGGAAGACGTTGATTTGACAATTATTCAACTTTTCAAATCTGTCCATATCCATCAGACCCATTGGCATTTCGTATTCCCCATTGATTTTCACAATTCCTTCTTTATCGAGATTGTAGGTTGAGACTTTGTTTTTCTCCAGCCACCGTCTAGATGTGGGGTAGAGGGCCGGCTCATTCACATTGTGATATGCGGCAACAAAGCAGTAGAGAAAGCAACGGTCATCATCTTTAGTGTTGATATTTGTGAGCAGAGTAGATGCTGCGCTGAGTGCATGAGGTAGTTCGAGGTAGGATCCTGCTCTTATTGGTGAGAAGGCCGCGAAACTGATTTGCATTTTTTCAATTCTGTCAATAATCCATCCGCTACCATGAGAAGAGAACGAATTGACTTGGTTGACCATATGTTCAATCAGTTCCAAGAATTGAACCCCAGCTATTCCCTCGAAGTACACTGTCAATGTCTTAGTGTTCAGAAACAGCATGGTCCTTTCGAAGTTTCCACTGTCCCCGTCTTGCACAGTGGGAATTTTGATCATTCCCACTTCCACGTGGAATTGCACCTTGTTCGGACCCTCTTTGACCCTTTCCAGTATAAGAGCATCTATTTCCTCCTTGTTTTGCATCATGACTTGAAGCAAATCCATTTCTTTTTCACCAACTTTGAGATCGTATCGACGCAATTTGCCTCTGAACGCGCTTTCCGTTGGGGCAGCGGAAGACGTCGTCTCAATGCCGTCCCAAACTGGCAATGCGTGCTTCTTCAGCAAGTGTTGTCCATAGCTTTCCGCGGTGAGAAATATTGTATGGCAATAGATACAATGACTATTCGAAGTCATGTCATGTACCAGCTCGACGTGCTCTCGGGCTTCCGACAAACTCTCGAATGACTCGAGACACTCATCGCAAACAGTTTGAGGAGGAGGGGGGGGGGAAGGATCTTGTGAACTTTTTGCTCATGTCTTCTCAAGTTCCTTTTAGAGCTCAGTATTTTTACGCACTGCTGGCAAGGAACAGGTGTCGCGATAGAAGTAGAGTTCGGCATTGTTTGTTGAAGTTACTGACGTAATTCAGGAAAATTTCAAGAAGTAGAACTGGTTATGAAAAAGCAAAAGCGAGAAGTGACTAGCACCAAAAAAACTTTGCGGGTAAGGGCAAGTAGAAGCCATTAACGAGAATTATACTTCGCCGTCTTGACAATAAGTACTTTCCTTTCCAAAAACAGGGTTTATGCTAGCTTTAAGCTCTAAATGTCTCATCACTCTGCTCAAGTGCAGGGGTTTTTTTATACTAAAAACTGATTCATTTACAGCCTCAAACTTTTGCTGTTAATTTTAAGGGTTAGCGATAAAGTTTTGGCATTTTTTAGGGGACTGGCTTAGACTTTCAATTAACATTTCAGCACTAAATTACAAAATTTAAAGCTTAGAATGATTCAGATAGAGCCTAAAACTTTTTCTGACTAATTTTAACCGTGAAACAGTAATTTCCTAATGATTTCAAGCCCACTTCTTGGTTTGCGTAAATAGGTATAATAAAAAGTAGAAACATGAGATAAAAGTATTCAGAAAGTAAAGCCCTCAACTAATTAATTAAGTTGAAATAAAATAGTGAACTTAAAAAATGAAAACTTTGCAAATTTGACACCTTGACACCGTCTAGATGTGGGGTAGAGGGCCGGCTCATTCACATTGTGATATGCGGCAACAAAGCAGTAGAGAAAGCAACGGTCATCATCTTTAGTGTTGATATTTGTGAGCAGAGTAGATGCTGCGCTGAGTGCATGAGGTAGCTCGAGGTAGGATCCTGCTCTTATTGGTGAGAAGGCCGCGAAACTGATTTGCATTTTTTCAATTCTGTCAATAATCCATCCGCTACCATGAGAAGAGAACGAATTGACTTGGTTGACCATATGTTCAATCAGTTCCAAGAATTGAACCCCAGCTATTCCCTCGAAGTACACTGTCAATGTCTTAGTGTTCAGAAACAGCATGGTCCTTTCGAAGTTTCCACTGTCCCCGTCTTGCACAGTGGGAATTTTGATCATTCCCACTTCCACGTGGAATTGCACCTTGTTCGGACCCTCTTTGACCCTTTCCAGTATAAGAGCATCTATTTCCTCCTTGTTTTGCATCATGACTTGAAGCAAATCCATTTCTTTTTCACCAACTTTGAGATCGTATCGACGCAATTTGCCTCTGAACGCGCTTTCCGTTGGGGCAGCGGAAGACGTCGTCTCAATGCCGTCCCAAACTGGCAATGCGTGCTTCTTCAGCAAGTGTTGTCCATAGCTTTCCGCGGTGAGAAATATTGTATGGCAATAGATACAATGACTATTCGAAGTCATGTCATGTACCAGCTCGACGTGCTCTCGGGCTTCCGACAAACTCTCGAATGACTCGAGACACTCATCGCAAACAGTTTGAGGAGGAGGGGGGGGAAGGATCTTGTGAACTTTTTGCTCATGTCTTCTCAAGTTCCTTTTAGAGCTCAGTATTTTTACGCACTGCTGGCAAGGAACAGGTGTCGCGATAGAAGTAGAGTTCGGCATTGTTTGTTGAAGTTACTGAAGTAATTCAGGAAAATTTCAAGAAGTAGAACTGGTTATGAAAAAGCAAAAGCGAGAAGTGAATAGCACCAAAAAACTTTGCGGGTAAGGGCAAGTAGAAGCCATTAACGAGAATTATACTTCGCCGTCTTGACAATAAGTACTTTCCTTTCCAAAAACAGGGTTTATGCTAGCTTTAAGCTCTAAATGTCTCATCACTCTGCTCAAGTGCAGGGGTTTTTTTATACTAAAAACTGATTCATTTACAGCCTCAAACTTTTGCTGTTAATTTTAAGGGTTAGCGATAAAGTTTTGGCATTTTTTAGTGGACTGGTTTAGACTTTCAATTAACATTTCAGCACTAAATTACAAAATTTAAAGCTTAGAATGATTCAGATAGAGCCTAAAACTTTTTCTGACTAATTTTAACCGTGAAACAGTAATTTCCTAATGATTTCAAGCCCACTTCTTGGTTGCGTAAATAGGTATAATAAAAAGTAGAAACATGAGATAAAAGTATTCAGAAAGTAAAGCCCTCAACTAATTAATTAAGTTGAAATAAAATAGTAAACTTAAAAAATGAAAATTTTGCAAATTTGACACCTTGACACCGTCTAGATGTGGGGTAGAGGGCCGGCTCATTCACATTGTGATATGCGGCAACAAAGCAGTAGAGAAAGCAACGGTCATCATCTTTAGTGTTGATATTTGTGAGCAGAGTAGATGCTGCGCTGAGTGCATGAGGTAGCTCGAGGTAGGATCCTGCTCTTATTGGTGAGAAGGCCGCGAAACTGATTTGCATTTTTTCAATTCTGTCAATAATCCATCCGCTACCATGAGAAGAGAACGAATTGACTTGGTTGACCATATGTTCAATCAGTTCCAAGAATTGAACCCCAGCTATTCCCTCGAAGTACACTGTCAATGTCTTAGTGTTCAGAAACAGCATGGTCCTTTCGAAGTTTCCACTGTCCCCGTCTTGCACAGTGGGAATTTTGATTATTCCCACTTCCACGTGGAATTGCACCTTGTTCGGACCCTCTTTGACCCTTTCCAGTATAAGAGCATCTATTTCCTCCTTGTTTTGCATCATGACTTGAAGCAAATCCATTTCTTTTTCACCAACTTTGAGATCGTATCGACGCAATTTGCCTCTGAACGCGCTTTCCGTTGGGGCAGCGGAAGACGTCGTCTCAATGCCGTCCCAAACTGGCAATGCGTGCTTCTTCAGCAAGTGTTGTCCATAGCTTTCCGCGGTGAGAAATATTGTATGGCAATAGATACAATGACTATTCGAAGTCATGTCATGTACCAGCTCGACGTGCTCTCGGGCTTCCGACAAACTCTCGAATGACTCGAGACACTCATCGCAAACAGTTTGAGGAGGAGGGGGGGAAGGATCTTGTGAACTTTTTGCTCATGTCTTCTCAAGTTCCTTTTAGAGCTCAGTATTTTTACGCACTGCTGGCAAGGAACAGGTGTCGCGATAGAAGTAGAGTTCGGCATTGTTTGTTGAAGTTACTGAAGTAATTCAGGAAAATTTCAAGAAGTAGAACTGGTTATGAAAAAGCAAAAGCGAGAAGTGACTAGCACCAAAAAACTTTGCGGGTAAGGGCAAGTAGAAGCCATTAACGAGAATTATACTTCGCCGTCTTGACAATAAGTACTTTCCTTTCCAAAAACAGGGTTTATGCTAGCTTTAAGCTCTAAATGTCTCATCACTCTGCTCAAGTGCAGGGGTTTTTTTATACTAAAAACTGATTCATTTACAGCCTCAAACTTTTGCTGTTAATTTTAAGGGTTAGCGATAAAGTTTTGGCATTTTTTAGGGGACTGGTTTTGACTTTCAATTAACATTTCAGCACTAAATTACAAAATTTAAAGCTTAGAATGATTCAGATAGAGCCTAAAACTTTTTCTGACTAATTTTAACCGTGAAACAGTAATTTCCTAATGATTTCAAGCCCACTTCTTGGTTTGCGTAAATAGGTATAATAAAAAGTAGAAACATGAGATAAAAGTATTCAGAAAGTAAAGCCCTCAACTAACTAATTAAGTTGAAATAAAATAGTAAACTTAAAAAATGAAAATTTTGCAAATTTGACACCTTGATAGTTACCGATGCATGATAAGCATAGATTGTCATTTGAATGTGTAAAAGATATCGGAATCAAATTTTCCTTCATGTCATTCAGTGTCCCGTGAAACATTTCATATCATGTCCTTCGAAATATTAAGGCATGGCCGTTTGGTTTAAGGGGCAATAGCAAACCCGGCGTTGCTCGTCGCTACGCTCCTCGGGAACGCCTCCCGTTCTGTAATTTCAAGTGAATTTTTTTTTTTCAAAATAAAGGAAAACCTCAAACTTTTTATGTTGTGAAAAAAGGAAAAGTAATGTTTAAAAAAGTGTCTTTTAAATCTATCAACAAAAAAACCAGTAAGTTTTGTGGGACCTCGAGCACAGTTCTACTGGTCAAGTTCGAAATTTAAAAAACATAATTTTTTAACTTCTTTTTTCCTTCATTTTTAGCTTGAATTATTCGTTCTCGTTTTAAATTCAAGTGAATGTGGTTTGAAATTTTTAGGAGCTATCTGATACGTAATTAGGACAAGCGTAGAAATTAAAAAAAACAATTATAGCCCAATCAATGAGAGTAGACGCTTAAAAAGTTGTGATTTTTTGAGAAAATCTGATTTTTGTGAAAATATTGAAAAAAAAATTGGGAAAAAATTTTTTTCTCTCCAAATCCATTGAAACTACCCTCAATCAATTTGCCATGAATTTCTGAGCAGGGTTAAGGGTCATGTTCATTTTTCGAAAAAAAAAACATAATTTTTTTTTTCACATTTTTTTAAAAAAATTGTCCGTTTTACACTCAAAACATATATATGAATGTAATATAATGCAGATTTATGGCTTAAAACACTCTCTGTTACTTTGCGTAAGACCTGGCTAACCCCACCGGGCACAAAGTATGATGAGAGAGAGGACAGAGAGTGTTTGATAAAAAAGCCAAATAAATATGGTTGGACTACCAACAAGAAAATGTTGGACCCTTCCATATTTTTCTTTCTTTTGAAAAGAAAGCAATATCCCGAAAAGGATATTCCAAATGGGGTTCACTACTGAGCAAGTGTATTTATCTCTCTCTCTCTCTCTCTCTCATTCTTTCTCAAACAACAATTTTAGCGTAAAATTATTCTCGATTTGTGATTTTTTTCTAGTTTTTCTCTAACATTTTGCTGAAAACTTTACGGGGCAAACTTTAATTGATCTAATAAGCAAAATAAAATGAGACAAAAAATATACACACAGTAATGTTAAAACAGCTTAGAAGTCAAATCAAACAAAAATGAAAATATAAAACCTTGGAATAATATTTGAAACAAAGGAAAGTTTTTTGTTTAAGTTATTAGAAACCTCGAAACTGTAGTTTTCTCTTTTTTGGCGCATAGCAAGCTGCATTTGGAGGAGTGCCTTGAATGAGATCTGGGGTGACTAGATCAATTGTCTCCGCACTAGATGAAACCCGAGCATCCGAATAGGAAGTTGATTGTTCTGGAGTTGAAACTGCTCCCCTAACAAACGAATCGGGAGACATTGCTGTCGGAATATCCCAGTACGCTTCGCGCTCTGCATAATCACGAATACATCCCTCCTGATTTTCATACAACGGCATTGACTCGCAGTCATACGCAAAGAGAATTTTTCTTGGAGACTGCTCGAGCGAGGTTGTGTCGTTTATCTCCGTCTTTTCTAATGCCGGATAGCTCTCGTGAATAGTGCAACTCTCGTACATTCGTTTTCGATTCTGTCTAAGTAGATCGATGTGATCAAGGAGGTAGTTCGGTAGCATGATATGACTTTTTGTAGTCCATTCCTCGTTTTGATTCTCGTCGTTTTTTCGGGGAGCCAAGTCATTGAACGGACTAGCTGTAGACGGAGAGACTCTCTCTTTCTGTTGATGGATGACTGCAATCGACTCTCTCGTGTATGTTTGGTAGATAATTGTTCTTTCTCGATCAGACACTGAGATTATTTGTAAAGGACTAGTCATGACTTGAAGAGGTTTAAAGTTTTGTTAAAATGAAATGACTGAACTACCGAAATGAAATTGAGAGAATGAAAAGTATGAAAAGTTTATTAATGAGAATGAGATCAGGAAAGGGGTGGCATAGTTCAATTAGGTCAAAGCTAATAACTTTTTAGGCGAGGCTATCAAATTTTATTCATTCTTTTAAGCATGACGCCTGAGGTCATGTTAGGAATGAATGTGAAAACCCGGTTTTTTAGATTTATGTGATAGCTTTATTATAGTGGCTACGGGCGAAAGCACTCAAAATCAAGTTTTCATGATAGTTTGCCAGACATTCTTTGTTATGCTGTTAGAAATTCATTACCAGGATTCATAACAGTCATTAAAATAACCGTCACAATAAATAACACTAGAAGATTTTTAGAGTATAGCCGGGGGAAAAAGTAACTAATTACCCATATAAAAAGAAGTTTATCGTTAAAGAAATTATATCCTTGGTGATTAAGTCTTATCAATATGGCTTAGGGCGCTCGTAAACGTTATCACCTAAATTTTTACTTTGGGAGCGCATGATCTGTCTCGTATACTGTGATCAGTCATTCTTCAACGTTCCACACTAAAAACCAGTTGGTTGTTATTCATTTATAATGTACGCTTCTCTTGACACGGATGTAGACTATTTCGATGATTTTAGGGATATATCTTCGAATGATAAACGTTTAGTTAGAGTCGGTGCAAAAACATTCGCACAGACCGGTACTTACATAACTATCAAATTGTACAAAAAAGACGAAGAGGGAACTTTCAATTATCGACAAGGAATAACTTTGTCAACTGGTGAATTCGAGTCCTTGGCGGACAATTATACAAAAATCAAAAGGTTGACGAAAGCAAAAAACTGCGACGTGACTGAAAAACTTTGAAGTTTCAATCGAATAACGAGTTGATAATGTTACACAACCCGACAGTTATCATCGTTTTCACTTTCGCATTCCTTTTCAAAGCATGAAGATTTTTTAGATTTGTTTCGCTTTTTTCTAAATTTTTCAGTCACATCGCAGTTTTTTGCTTTCGTCAACCTTTTGATTTTTGTATAATTGTCCGCCAAGGACTCAAATTCACCAGTTGACAAAGTTATTCCTTGTCGATAATTGAAAGTTCCCTCTTCGTCTTTTTTGTACAATTTGATAGTTATGTAAGTACCGGTCTGTGCGAATGTTTTTGCACCGACTCTAACTAAACGTTTATCATTCGAAGATATATCCCTAAAATCATCGAAATAGTCTACATCCGTGTCAAGAGAAGCGTACATTATAAATGAATAACAACCAACTGGTTTTTAGTGTGGAACGTTGAAGAGTGACTGATCACAGTATACGAGACAGATCATGCGCTCCCAAAGTAAAAAATTAGGTGATAACGTTTACGAGCGCCCTAAGCCATATTGACAAGACTTAATCACCAAGGATATAATTGGTTGAGCAATGGTTGAAGCAATGTATGAGCAATCCCCTGATTATTTCAAACAGTTCCGTAAAAATTACAAATTTTTCATCCTGAATCATGAACCCAACTTTTCAGGCTTAGCTTCAAAAGCAAATTTTGCAGTATCCTCCCATTCGAATAAATTAGATTTTTGCAACCATTCGATTGACAACGAAAAACATTATCATGTGCTGGTCGAATTTACGAAAGAGTCTACCGATTTACTTAACAAGATGACTTCAAAAGCCTTCGTTGTTCCTTGTCTTCTCTCTACATTCAAATATTTAATTTTGGGTTGCTCCAACTATGAATTGTCTGGCCCTCTGATGGAAAAACTGAAAATAGCTGTGAATTATAACTCCATCAACAACTTAGATGTTAGTGGTGTTCCACTTCGCAGACGATTGCCTCAAGTTTGCTTCGGCTCGCAGACTAAATCTGTTCAAACTCAAACTGACCTGATTACTAACGTAACAATTGAACGCTTTACTAATATTTTGAATGGTGAAAACGCTGCTGAGTTTTCTAAAATAATTGACATAATTTTAAGTGGGTATGGTTGTATGGAAATTGATTCAAACACTTTGTTTGTGAAATTTATCATGGAGGAGAAATTCAAGTTTTAAATATTGGTTTTCTTTCGCTCTTGTATATCAAAAAAAAAAGTTACTACACAAGCGGGAGGCGTTCCCGAGGAGGGTAGCGACGAGCAACGCCGGGTTAGCTATTGCCCCTTAAACCAAACGGCCATGCCTTAATATTTCGAAGGACTTGATATGAAACTTTTCGCGGTTCACATAAACTTGCAGAAAAAAAACTTTGTTCTTAATAAGAATGAATTGAAAAAAAAAACGAATTTATAAATTTTACAAAAAACATCAATAAATTAATTTAGAATAACATATGTTTGGCAAATCTTATCAAATCATGATCATTAAGTTTGAAACCTATTGGAAATTTGTTTGTAATTATAACATGAGCAACATAAATACAATAAAGTCCGCATAACACTGAATCAGCTGATTGTATTGGTTTTTTCAACAGTAGTTGATTTCCCTCGTGAATTGTACGTCGCATATTCTTGTACACGAGGGGATAATCACATAATCGTTTACCTAGAGGATCTGCGAAGAATATCTGTCCTCCAGCTTGAGCAAAAAGCAACCAGTGGGTTCCAGGTTGATCCGATGGTTAGGCATTCATAATCATGAACGTATTATCGTTTTTCAGTATTGAAGAGCATGGCAAATCTGCCGGAAAAACACCTCTAAAACGATGTTTCAAATGCTTACAACGGTTAATAATTTCTACTAGTTGAAGATTATCCATGTCTATCTTAGGTCATAAGAGTATTTTTGGTAATTTTTCTATCTGAACGCACATAAACTGCTGATGCACGCTCTTCCATAAACAATAACTCGACGTTATTACCGAGACCTGCGTCAAACTTGAGTTCGAGCGAAATAGTGCAATTGGTCAATTTGGGATGAATAAAATCGTGTGAAGCCTCCTGAGTAGACGTGAGATCAAAAGCCATAATATAATGATTATCATAATTAGCGAGACTGATTCCATGACTAGTGTTTAAAACAAAATCAAGAGCCTCAAGCGTATTGTAATAAATTCTTTTATTTTCTGATGTTGAGATGGGAGTTCCGGCAATGGGTAGACCGTTTCTGTACACAATGATCTCATTCAACCCAAATTTCTGGTAATGAAAAGGGTTTGTTCTATTAGTACCCAAATATGCTTCGTTTATGCTCATTGCTACTATCATTCTTCGAACAGGTTCTTTTGCAAAAACATCCTCTTGTCGCCAGCTTTGTACTCCTGCAGTTGCGAGAAACGTTTTTGGTACTACTTCGATGTAATTGTAAATTGCCGGGTTCTTCAACAAAGTTTTTTCTATTGATGAGAGAACATAGTCTGTCACAGTCATCTTTCTGACATAGAGGTTAGCTTCGACTATTTGGACCTTGTAGTGTTTAGCTGCATCTTCAGATATGACAACAAAATCATTAGGAGAACGTCTAAGAGACAATCTTATTGTCACACCGCTAAGTAGATGCTTGTCACACAAAAAAAAATTGGCAAGCAATTTTACCAAATAGCTTCAGCTCGCTCGAGGCCGCAACGAGACCTTTACGCTCCGTAACATCATCAGCTCTCCTTCCAGCACCGTCAATGGCTGATGGATTTTCTTCATAATAATAACCTTGAAAAGCCAACCATGTTTTCTTGGCATCATTACCGTATGAAAACTCGGTCTCAATAAAGCTTTTATGGGGAAAATTAGCATTGGTAGTTGATATTTTTTCACCATTCAGAGACAGTGTACACTCAGAAAATAATGAAGATAAAGGATTGTTAACAAAATACGACGTATCTCTGTTTGCCGCCTCTGTAGCATGCGTTCGAAGCACGTTTCCATTGCTTCGAACAATTCGTGCAACTATTTCCAAACGAGTACGTTGAAGATCGATGAAATTATTTCTGTCGCCGAGTACTTCAAACTCGAGCATAGGACCATCAGGAGAGTAGGAAGGTCCAATTTTTTGGGTGAATGCATTTTCAAAAATGACAAGTAAAGGCGGTTTCTCAAATAAGTCCAAAGAGCTGTGAGTTGCTTCACTCGGGATTAAATTAGAAATCATTTTTAACCCTTGTAAAGAAATCGGAGCGACTTCTCTGTGCAGTTCGTTTTCTGGGAATGACGCGTCTCGTTTTTCGTTTAAACGCCGTCGTTCTTTTCGGATGACTTTTCCGAGATCTACTTCCTCCTCCTACTTGCTTTTTGATTGTTTTTCTAACGGTGCTTTTGAGTGCCTGCTTAGGACTTTTTCTTTTTGTTGCAACTTCTATCAGTTCTGGAGCTGCCTGAAGAAGTAGTTCTTTTCCGATTTTTTTAGCCGCGGGTATCACAAATTTTTGAGCCTGTGGAAGTGCGAATCTTTCTATTCCCAAGGCTAATGCACCGAAGCCACTGCCTCGTTGTCTATAATGCCCCGAGAAATGTGGTAGGTTCGCTTGGTTGTGGTAATATGAATCCATTTTGATCAATTGCTAAACTTTTGAAATTTCAAAGTCAGAACAACTTTTCCCCCTCCAGCGAAAGGAACAAGTCCTCCAGTTTCTGTGCGCAAGTTCACAGAAATATTGGAAATATTATTGACCAAAAGTTTTTTAAAAGCCAAATTACTAAACAATTTACGATGATTCGGTTCAATTGTACATGCGTAACCGTTTTTCACTCGACGATTTGTATCAATGACTCGTAAAAGGGGTGCTTTTGTGTCTCCGACTATTTGATAATGAGTTTGTCCAGATAAATAAACATAAGCTGAGTACCAGCGCAAACATCAACGGGATAGTCAGCAATAAAATCTTGGGTAGAGAATGTGCTATGTTTCGTGCTTCCTTGTTTGTAACCTATATGATAACCAGTTCCATCTCTGACGCCTTTGAATCCAAGTAGACTAGGAATTTGCGGGCTTGAAAAAGTTATACCTTCCCAATAATGCAGCCATAAGGAAAGATGTTTGGTTATTGGATCTATTACGTAATCCAATTTCTCTAATTCTGTCTTTCGACGAATCTCGTCCAGTATTTGATCAATGCTCGTATATTCTCCTTTTGTTATTTTTGCTGTTTCTCCAAGGTAAGGTCTGGAGATCTTGTCTTTCTCAACTTTCATGCTTGCTATAACCCGATCTTTTTTGTAGTACACAATGTTGTTGTCAGTTACGTTGTTTATCTGAGTAGGGAAGGTAATTTCTGTAACTGCTACTCTCCATTCACCTTGCAAATTTATTTCTTCACTCAGGAGATTTTTGAAGTTGGCCAGAGTGTTATCTTTAAAAACGTTCATTGATGCAGATGAAACTAGGGTAATTGTGAAGGAAGGGGGAACATTATGGGTGAAAAGGCTGTTGGAAGTGCCCTCAGTCATGATTGTCCTTCTCTAGAACGCGAATTAGTTCAGACTCGTAAAATTTTCCCTCAATCGGTTCTCTGTTAGAATAAATCAAATTGTATGTTGGGGGATTTCGTGTTGGTATGTCAAAAACTTCAAACACTTCATCGGTGAACGATTGTTTGTAACCCTTGCGAAAACGTATGTCTACTTTGGCAAGTCTAACATAATCACCAACATAAAGCTTTGGACGTCGAACTAACTTCAAAGACTGTTCTGCTCTTAATGAAATCAGGCGAGGAACATCTTTTTTAGTTACTTTATTTGGTGCAAGATTTGTGACACGATTTGTTCTCGAATTAATTGCAGTGACAAAATCTTGCAATTTGTCAATGTATGAGTAAGTCCATTTATCCTCCAAGTACTTATAAATAAGATTTTTCAAGGAACGGATATTTCTCTCAGCGAATGCGGACTTTTTCTCACTCTCTGTGCTATATGTGTTTATGCCTTTCTTTTTACATAATGCTTCGAAGGACCCTTTAAACTCTGTGCCCTTGTCCACCCATACTTTTTCCGGTTGTTTTGTCGTTATCATTAGTTTGAACGCTTCTGCTGTTGTAGTAGCATACTTTGATTTCAAGGGTTGCACTCTGAGATAGCGGGACATGCAGTCAACTGCAACAAGCAGATACTTAACATCATGGTTGTACTGGGCAAGTTTATCAACAAAGGCCAGATCTAATGACCAGATTTCGTCGATATCGTAAACTATGACCTTGATCCGCGGCGTTTTTCGGATCACAGTTCGATATTTCGGGTAAGCAGGTTCAGTATGAAGGAATTGTTTAACTTTCTTGCGCGACAAATTGCTTGCTTTTATCAAGTTGTTCACACTACCAAATAACGCGGGACCTTTGTCACTGTATTTAGTTTTCAACAATTTTTCTTCAATCTTGGTAATTTTCCCATTGTTTTGTTTGCGCCTTCGTCTTTTCTGACGTTGGAGAATCTGAATCGTTATGGGGCGTTCCGTATGAGTCAGAGCCTTCTTCTGACTCTTTTTCACGTTTTTGGCTTTGGGTTTTTCTATTACCGCTGAGACTTTTTCGTTTGTGTTTTTTACTTCTCTTAAGGTTTGCATTACTTTTTTCCTGCCAAGTGGGCGACGTTGAGCGGGTTCTTGAGAGTCCGGGTTCTCGTTTCTCTTGAGCGTTAATAGGCGCTGACTGAACCGCGTGTTTGGCATTTCGATTTATTACCAGGTTTTCATTCAAGTTGAGAGCAGTTAAAATGTTAATGAACGCCGGATTGTGTAATTTTTTCGTTGGTTGTTGTATGTCGTATAAAAATATTGTAGCTTTAAGCCCTGTTGGTACTTTATCTACATATATCACCTCATTGTCACGGTTTATGGTTACTCTTTCTGAATTTTCTATGATTTCAAGTACGGTTTTTGCTCTAACAAATTTTTTGTCTTCTAAAACTTGTAACTGTCCTAAAATGCTTTCGGTCTGTCTATTGTGTTTCTTTTCTAGTATTTCGTCTTTAACACGTTCGGCCGGTACTTCTTCATCGTCCGTTAACAGTTTAAGCTGTTCTTGTTGGGGCTCAACATTATCCGTAAATGTTTCCTTCGTTGCAGTAGTCTTACTAGTTTGTGGAGGTAATTGGGGTCTAAGCCGGTTAAGATAGGACAGTTGAGCATTTTTATGTTTAATATTATTATCATGAAGAACACGTGCAGCATGTGGCTGCTCTTTAACATATAAGTGTTTCGGAATTAGAATGAATTCTTCAGCAGTCATCATTAAGTTGTGAGGTACTTGTAACAATAATAAAGTATTTGTCGAACTAAATGGAAGCCTTCTTTACTCAAAATAATCGCACGTTTTTTGACAACACTGGTTTTTGGAGTTATTAAGTATTTGTATGCTGTCTCGAATCGTTCGATGTTTGCGATTTTAACGGATACGTTCCCATTGACTACATTGAGCAAACATTCACAAATAAGTGTTATGATCTCACGATTTGAAGTTTTTCTAATTAATCTTCTTAGCTGGTCAGGTTTCAGTTGTACCATATGCCGCAGAATAGATAAGTTTTTCTTTTTCATTTGTGATTGGAGTAGTTTCTGCTTCAGATAAGGGTAAATAAAAAACTGTTGGCCCAGGTGGTGTGATATTTGAACAATATCTCAAACAATCTGATGTACGGGGGTCCAAGTCGATTAGAAGATGTCCAAAAGAGTCTCTGGTAGCTAATTCGTAACAGTTTCTCAAAAATTTTGATACATTCAATTGTCTTCCTAAAAGATCTAGTTGCTGAACGTCGCGAGGCGATTTGAACTGAATGATGTGTGAAGTGTTCAAATCAATCGTACGCGACCATCGATTTTGTTGAAACAAGTTATGCTTAACATATATTACAGCTATCCCTCTACGTCTACCCGCTGTCGCTAACCTAACAAATTCCTTGTCATTATAGATGTCTTCACATGAATCATCGAAAACTAGAAGAACATTTTCTAATTTTCTCACAGATTCGAATCCGTCGAATTTCATGAACTCCACGTTCACTTCGCGAGAAGACGCTTTTTCTGAGAATGCAGGTTGCATCTCTTTGTAAAGATAAAGAACGGTTCCAAATTTAGGGTAAAAAGTATTTCCCATCAGAAGTTTCAAAATTAACTCAGTTTTCCCGGATCCTGAAGGTCCCACTATCGCCATAAAAATTCTTGTCGAAGTATCAATCACTTTATTCATATTCTTGGGTTTGGTAGTACGTAACCAACCAAGCCTGATAAAATCGAGAACCAAACTGACGTTTCTTCGCAACTTAATTTAGTGAAAGAAAGTTTGAGAATGCAGAAAGTTAGTAAAATTAGAATGACTACCATTTGCGCAACAAAAACTACTTCAGACCTTGGCAAAGTTACATTGTTACAAAACTTCCATGATTTTTTTTCACTGTTTGTCTCGTTATAAACAAACTCTGTTACTAATGTTGCGTCAGGTTCATCTACTGCTGTTGTTGCTTCTGACATTTGAGAAACTATTTATTCTACAGACTGTGTTAGACTTTTTCTCTCTGTGAATGAAGCTTGTAAAAAATTAAATTACTTTTGAGAACAGTAAAAAATTTCATAACGTGTGAAATCTCTATCATTTATGTCATGCATTTCTAAAACAAAGTTTGCTGGGATATTTGCAGTTTTTTTGTAGTAAATTATTTTCTTCACAGTATCCTCTTTCACAATCGTCTTAATCTCATCTGGCAATTCACTGCTGTTTAGATCCATCTGAACTCCTGGCTGACGTTTGGGTACTAAGACTAGTTCGGGAAGATATACTCCTCGCTTGCTGGCTAACATTTCTGATAAACTTGAATCTCTGGAAGTATACAAATTGATCAATAACTGGAAAAAACCTCTTCAACGTAGACAACACTTCTTCGGAAATTATTATTTGCTCCTTCCTCTGAACAATTTGGCCAATGCAATCAATACGCTCTCTTCTCGTTAATGAAATTTTAATATCACCCTCTGGAGTCATCCACGCACAAAGCATTGAATTTGGTGATAGGTATGTCTCCACTTTCGCTGATCTCTCGCTGTTGTTCATTTTTCAACCAATCATAAAAAACCTTGGTTTTCTTCAGGGCACAATGATTCCTGGAGTTGTAATGTGGAATATGTTTATTGCAACTTGGATAATTTTTAAAATATAATTTTTCAACCCGAGGACAGCCTAAATCATCTAGGTTTTCAATCTTTCGGTCCAAGTACTTGGCCAAAAATTCTGTATTTTCTTTTCCTTTAGCGTAAAAAACGGCACCGGGATTTCTCAGCACAAAACTCTGAAGTATTTGATTCAATTTTATATAAAGATAATCACCGTTTTCCCAATGGAGACCGTGTAAATAATTTGTTAACCAGTTGTAAGCTTTTTGTTCAAGCTTTGGTAGTATATTGAAATTCACTGGAGGTAGGAAAATGAGTCGATCGCTGTAGTCTGAAGTTGTTATTGCTAATTCTTTAACCACAAAGGCGTTTTTCTTGTAACGAAAGCCTTCCACGTCAAGCACAACTGATCTCTCGCCTAGCATTCTAGTAAATGATAAACTTCTGGTTTTTTCAACTTAATGAAAAGGCAGAACGCTATTCCACTCAAATGTCCCAATAAGCTGTTGTTACAGTTCCAGGGCAACATGTAACAGTACGTGGGACCCTGTTGATAAAATTCGTGTATAAATCCGGCCGCATCGTGCAAAATAGCGTGCAATCGTAAAATTTTGGAATTTTTCAAGTATTTGTCCAAGGAAGAGTTATCAATACCAATCAAGCCACCATAAGGTCTCAACTTAATAAAAATGTCGTAGTTAAGGTTATCAGAACTAACAAAAAACAGAGAACATGCAGCTAGAAAATAGTTGCGTCGGTTAGAATTATCAGGATAAGTTTGTTTCAAAGACATATAAATTTCGTGAATTATTTTCAAATCAATAGGAGTTACTCTGCTTTTTTGCAATTTCATTATTTATTTTTTCCAACACCTCTCCAACCTGCTGAATTTCAAGCCAGTGGAAATAAAAGTGACCTTGCAAATACCATTTAGTCTCATTAAGATAACGGTGGTAAATAATTAAATAAACCACCGGAAGTTTTTTGTATTTTGATAGCTTGTTGAAACATAGACGGATTTTTCTCTCCAAGTCTTTATCAACCCTTTTTGAGGTAAAATCAAACGAATAGTCGAATACGTTTTCATAATCAGCAAAATTCAAATCGCTCACAGTACCATACTGTTGGTTTGTAGAAATGCACCAAGAGATTTGTTGAAGCTCACTCAAATAAAATTGTTCTTTGAAAATTAACTCGTATTCTTTCTTTGAAATTTCCTTTGCCCTTTCGAGGAAGACGACGTAGCGTTCATTACAAAATTTGAAAAATGAGTTTTTTTCTGCGGTTGAAAACACTCTTAATTGTAAATGTTCATTATCAATATCTTCAGTACACCAAGTTCCCTCTAATTTCATTTTTCTTATTTTAAAATTTGTCAAATTTATCATTTGGTATATTTTGCCCAGAAACGGCCGCCGCCTTTTGAGAGTAATTTCAATTTACTGCCTTTTCACCATAAAATTTAGGTCAAGTTAAGGAATTAGTTTACTGCTGCCAACAGTTAAGCTACGCTGCCAAATTGGCCGGCGCATTTTTATTATATACCATAAAAGTCAATTCCCCGTTCACTTACAAATTTCAACTAGGTCGAAAGTTCATTTGCCCGAAACAAATATAACAATTAATATGATTCATATAATTAACCAGGACCAATAATTAGGACCCCAAAAATTGGAATTAGAAAGAATTTTGTATCGTGTCCCTTGTTGTTAAGCTAAACTTAGCAAGATCCTAAGTAGGGGGTCTTCTGCTTTTTGGGTGGAAAATTTCTTTCGTTTACAAAATCCTAGGATAGGGGTCCTCCAAAAAATTAAGGACCCCTTTCCTAGGATTTTGCTTTACGTGAGGACCCCCCCCCCCCCTTAGGAAGGACCCCCCCCCCTTAGGATCCGGGACACGATACAATACTACTTAGAATACTATTAAATTTGCTTAAAACAAAAAAAAAGAAAAAAAAAATTTTTTTGAAGAAATTAATTTGTTCATTGAGTTGATTCTTCTGCTAATAAGCAATGGTAGGACATGTGAAAAGAGTCATGAAGCCGGATGAAATTGTGTTTGCTGCTGGGTGGGGACGAGCATGTAGCAAATCAGGACTGAACTGTGACCCACAAGATCGACCTCCTATAACTCTTCAGGTCATTTGAGGTTATGCTCACGATTTTTGAGTTTACAACTACGAATTTTAAGCAAGGATATCTGCTTCTGAGAATTAGGTGAAGAGGGTTTCGATCTCATTTGATCTCAATTTTTCAAAAACTTACATCAGTTTTTCAAATTTCATATGTGTCTCAAGATATATACAAGATAACGCGACCCTTGGGGAGTCGACCCCTTCAGCATCTCAAGAGTCCCTACATTGATACATTTTAACGGCATAATTTTTTGCCGACCGATTCTATAAATTTTATTAAGGCGCCTGTCATACCACGCGGTATGAGAGCTATAAAATACCGAATCCAAACGGATTGATTAACTAGAATCCTCAAATATAACCAACACAAGACAACTGATTCGTAAATCGTTAATTTAACCTCTGAGCTTTCAGCTACGTTTCTTGACTCTTTAACGCAAGGGAAACTGACCAACCTAAATTAATCAACGCAGTGCGTCCATAAATATAAATACTTATTATAAATACGCTTGCCAATCCGGACCGGATGACAGCGCCTTTGAAGCTGAAATATTTTGAAATTTATGGTCTTTATAGTGCTTTCGAAGACCAACAAGTTCGTGAGTGGATTTTTTAGGACCATGAAAAGGTCTGAAAAAATTTATTGTAAAGCTCATAGAGATCTCAATGGAAAGGTCTCAGTAAAAAGATGTTTTAAAAAACCCGCTTCTAAACGGACTTAGATCCTTGACATTTTCGGAAGATTCGTTAATGTACTTGTTTTAGCACGTGAAATTGAAAGTGTCTGATTGTAATAAGGGTGACAAAGTGTTCTGTGCGGGCGGGTATGACCAGCAACGATACCCCAAGGATTCCTGTGTCGGGGATTCTGGAGGACCCTTAGAGTGCACAGACACAAATGGTGAGGTTAAATTCTATTGTCTCCCAGAAAACTATAGACCAGTAAAAACACTGCGCAGTTTTAGGGAGATTTAATACATATTTCTTGGTTCTCTGAGTAGTTGAAGAGAAATGGGTTGTATGTAATGATTGGGCGCTCAAAATAGAGCAAAATGGCTATCCGAACCACAATCAAAGGGTCTCAGTTTGCGACTAGTTTATATTGAAAATCCATTTTGGCCTTGTTTGAGAAGCAATCGCATGGTTTAAGTCTTCCAAAAACTGCCCAAATAAATTTTTGCTGACACAATTTGGATATTTTCTGTTATACGGCCCAAAAAAGCCATATTGTTAATTGAGCTTCTGCTTTTAATAAAAATATTTCGAGTGAATCAATTTCAGCCAATCAGATTTGAGCATTTTGATTCGTTTTTCAAAATAGCAAAACGAGCAGTTTTGGGCCATATAACAGAAAATAGCCCACAATTTAAACAGGAGATCAATTTAATTACATTTGCTGACATGATCATTTCCAATTTTTTTCAGGAAAAATTTTTCAATGTGGCGTTGTGTCTAGTGGTCCTACGCCCCCCGATTGTGGCCGGTCACCGGGTGCTTACGTCAATCTGGCCATCCCGGAGATCACTCAGTGGCTGCGGGATGTCGGGAACGGCACTTCAAAGTACAGAAAGGAGAAGAGTACTATCGATGATACTGATGGTCCATTGTCCTCTTTCAAAGAAAAGAGGTGGGAATTAAACCATCATGTCTACAAACTCTTATTTAATTTTTACGCCCAAAATATAATCATTCGATTTAAGTCATTTGATTGATATAACAAGTCAAACAAGTCAAAATAATTGATAGATTGATAGAACCCGGGTCGAGATCCCGCTCAAAAACCGCTCAAGATTTGAGCGGTTTGAGCGGTTTTCCAGCAAGATTTGAGCGGTTTGAGCGGTTTGGGCGGTTTGGGCGGTTTTTATGGAAAAACCGCTCAAACCGCTCAAATCTTGCTTAAAAAACCGCCCAAAAACCGCTCATTTCCTGCGATAATTTTTGAACGGTTTTTCAAGCAAGATTTGAGCGGTTTTTGAGCGGTCTTTGAGCGGTCTTCCCGGGTCGAGGTCCCAGACTCAACGATTCTCTTCTCTGCAAAACTCGAACGAACACGTTCATCCAGGGGCGACCAATATGTAGTAATTTTCCAAAAAGTGCCCAAAAACAGCATTTTTGACCAGCTCTTCACGTCAACAACCCCACCCCCCCCCCCCCAACGTACCCCCCCTCAACGTACCCCCCAACCCACGACGTAACCCCCTCACGTTTAACCATCCCCCCACGTAACCCCCAACCACGACGTGCCCCCTCTCTCTCTAGTTAGGGGACATCTAACTCTAGTAAGAGGTGGGGGGCAGCTACGTATAATTAAGAAACACGTAGTATTATTGTGGACTATTAAGCGGAAACAGGGACTTATCATAATCCCTCGTCTTATCCAAGCCAATATGAACATGATGACATGAAAGCAGACATTTGGCTGCTAATCGAACGTGTTTCGTTTCTAGTTGGTTAACAGAGAGCAACACACGGTGAATACCTAATCTGAAAATGTTTTAGTAGGCCGTCATTCCAATTTTATGGTAATATTTAGAGCACGTCATGCAATTCACATGCAAATGTGGACTCCTGGATATGTATGTATTCATTTCCCCAGTTTTCAGGGCAGCATGGCGTAACGGATAAGGCGTCTGTCTTCGAATCAGAAGATTGGGGGTTCGAATCCCTCCGTGGTCGACTATTTCTTATTAAATCTTGCGCGGTTTTTGAGCGGTTTTTTTAGATAAACCGCTCAAAACCGTTCAAATCTTGCGCGGTTTTTGAGCGGTTTTTTTAGATAAACCGTTCAAAAACCGCTCAAACCGCTCATTTTGAAGCAAGATTTTGAGCGTAATTGTCTAAAAAAACAGCTCAAACCGCTCAAATCTTGCTTCAAATTAGGTGAAAAATCTCGACTCGGGAACACATCAAAAGATTAGTTAACGTGTTGTTGGTTGGATCGTTGGTGTTGATAAACCGTTCAAAAACCGCTCAAACCGCTCATAATGAAGCAAGATTTTGAGCGTAATTGTCTAAAAAAACCGCTCAAACCGCTCAAATCTTGCTTCAAATTAGGTGAAAAATCTCGACTCGGGAGATAAATAAAAGTCGACTCATTAATTTTTTTAAAAAGTTTAATTGATGCAGGTTTTTTCCAAAATGCTAATAATACGAATATTGTTCAGCTAAGTGTGCTTTTCAAAATTCTGCAAGTGCTTCCCAAAACATTTTTCCTTTTTGCAAGCCTTAAGCTGGTTATATAGTCTGATTATACAATAAAAAAATAGCGTTGGTTGGCTGAAAATGGTCGAAGAAGTCGAAAAATAGAGCCAAAATGTGGACTGTTATGGTCGCTTCGACCCCTTCTAATAATCCGCCACTGATCAAAAGGACGTTAGATACCACTTTGAAAGACTGGATATATGTCGCGGGTCTCAACCCTTTGCAGCAAAAAGTTCATCTCGACAATTATCCATGTTGAACAAATTGATATTTTGGATTCAAAGTATTTATATTCATCTTGATTATCATCGGCAATTTTTCTCAATATTTTATACATAAATTTAAGTAGTATAAATGATTTCTGCGATTTAATTTAAGTACATTATTCACTCTTCGCTCTTAAATCGATCTTCTTTTGCTGTTTTTGGGTTTTCATAGACAAATATTACAACACAAAGTAGTAGCAAAACTATTCCGGCACAAACTAAAGTCAACCACACCATTCCAAAGTTCCATGTGGGTTCTGCATTTGAAAACTGGGTTGCTTCACTATTTGGAATGCTCGTCAGTATGCTCAAAAACAGTTCAGTCACTTTTGATTGGTCGTTTTTACTCGGGTCGTTCTCGGCCTCTTTGAAGAGGGGGTCGTACGTGACTTGCATCAAAATACCGCTGATTAAGTTAAGACAAACTAAAACAAATTTTGGGTAGAAAGTTAATCCAAAATTTGAACCTTTCTGTGATTAGATGTAGTTTTTGACCTCAGAATCAATTTTTGTAATTTTGTTCCAGTCTCAATTTTTTGTTAGAGTTGTGAAATATTTTCGATTGATTTTTTTCAAGTTCGGTAAGACTGAGCGCTTAAGTTTTTTAAAAGATAGTTTTTGCCGTTTGAAAGCGCTTCACGCTATTCAGTGGCGTTTTTATTAGGAAAAAACAGATATTTTGAGCACTTTTAAAAAATGTTGACCAAACAATTGCATTTTTTGGCGCGCGCTCCCCCTTCAAGCTTAGTTATATTGGCAACTAAGGCGCCTTTGGAAATATTTTGAGGTCGGCCATCCAAAAATGGATCTCGTAAAATTATACCAAAGGGGGGATACTGTGAAAATTTTTTCAACCAGAATTGAGGAGGGAAGAGGGAAAGCGGTAACCCTTACCCCCCCCCCCCCCCCCCCCCCCCCCCCCTCCCCCACCCCCAGCACACTACTGACCACAACTCAACTGAATGAGGGGACCGTTTTTCTTTCAATGGGCGGTCAATGTGAACGTGAACAAAAAACGTTTACTTGTACAAATTTTCAGATGGGGGAAAAGAAAAAGAGCCCAATTCTAATTTGAAAGCAGCTAAAACTAAAAATAAGGATAACCGGTTGTTGTGCAATTAGCACAGAATGTTCTGACCACATTCGTAAAAACTACAACAAGAACAACACTTTTTAATCTTCAACTTAGCGTCGTTCCTTCTGCGTGGTGTGATTATAGAACTATACAAACGCGTAAAAGTTAGTGAATTAGGTATAAAATACTACAAATATTTTTGAAAAACTAATAAACAAAAAATTGAAAAAAAATTCCAACATTTTTCCTAATTTTTTGCACTATTAATTTTAAATTTGTATGAAAATTTTTATGGGCCAGAAAGCGTTTAATGAAGTATTAGGAATAGTTTTAATCTAAATAAAATCAAGTTTTTTTAGCCTAAATGGCCAGTATTTATATATAACGAAGGTTACTCGATCGCTTTACTCGTTCGAAATTGGACCAAAACTCAAAAATGTTGAAACGGTTTTTCTCAACACAGATTTTTTTTGAAATTTTACAATGTCGTTCGAATCAAGACTGAAAGGGTTTTGATAAGATATATCACTCAACCCAACCCGATGATTATTTATGGTACCTGATTTTGCGTGCAAAAAAAGGAGAAAAAAAACTTAAACAAACGCGAATGCAAAGTTCCTTCACATTTTTCAATTGGTGGGAACAAAAAATAGAAAGAAAGATAAAACAAGACATTTAAATGAACTGTACAAGCAAGACTGGCAAACAGTATCTTAACTACATGCAGCCTGCAGTCTTTCGTCTCCACACATCTGCCGAACTGCAGTCCCACTAGTACCATGAGGATCAGCTGGATCACACCTGTGACCACCATCATTATGCCAGATGAGAAGTTGAGAGAGACGAATTGAGGACCATAATCTGTCTCACTCTTTGTGTCTAAATGTTTGAAAATGACTAGAAAGAAAGTTCAATTTAAAACTAGAAAGATGAAAACCCAAGGAATTTCCAAAAAAAATTGTATGCGATCTTTATCATAAATAAAATAATAGTTTTTTTTCAAAAAATAAAAACAACGGAAAGAATGCAATTTTAGGTGTCGATAAGCAGGAACATGGCAATAAGATAAGATAAAAGTTCATTTTGCCTGGGAACAGAAATAATCGAGAAAACATGAGGAGAAATTTCACGCTTCAAAAATTCCTATCTGTTTTGGTGCAAACGGTTATTATTTAAACAAAACTTGGAAAAACGACGGTAGCCAGCAGAAATTTCATAGTTTCTTCTAGTACCTGATATTTAGCGTGAATGATAAACCCAGCAAACAAAAATATTGCCTTTGTTCACTAACGTCCAGTTTCCTACTTCTCCAATTTACCTTTACTGATTTGCAGGTGCGCTTCGCAAAAGAAAACTATTCGCAATGAGGTTCCATGGATA
Organism: Symsagittifera roscoffensis; assembly: GCF_963678635.1. NCBI lineage: Eukaryota > Metazoa > Xenacoelomorpha > Acoela > Convolutidae > Symsagittifera > Symsagittifera roscoffensis. The sequence goes on from NC_087067.1 coordinate 17,520,945, forward strand.
ATAATCGATTATAGAAGATTTTCATGGTCTCTCTCTCTATCTCTTTATAAAACTCTAAACAAATTGAATATAATGGATAAAAAAGGGGCATTATATTTTAATGGATTATAATAAATTAAAATGGATTATAACAAATTTTTATGAGTAAGAGCCTGGGATTTCCAAAACCTTAAAATCAAATATTGAAAACTTGAACGTTGCATTTGCTAAATTGTGTTTTATATTTGGTTACAGCAACAATTTGTAATGTTTTCTACTTGTCTTTTTTTTACTTGTCCCCACCTCAACCTAAATACTTTACACTAACTACCACCACTCTTACTTTCTTCTGAAAGAAATTAGGTGCATATATGGTTTTGCAAAGTTTAACTAATTGTGCGTAGCCTTAGAAATCGAGTAGGTTGTGAGTAATGCAGAAAAAGCTGCAAACAATGCAGAAAATTTTAAAAATGTTTTTAGAGAATATAATCCATTATAATCCTTTATAATGGATTTTAAATGGATTATAATCGTTTTGCTTTCTCCGAAAATAATGGATTATAATGAATTATAATCGATTGCGTGGTCCCAAAGTGTAATTATAATAGATTATAATGCCAACATTTGTGACCACGAAAATCGATTATAACCAATTTTTACCCAAGGAACCTCACTGCGGGTAATCGAAAGCAATTAAATTTCTCCAATACATTAGTGTCATAATTAAAATATTGCCTATTTTCCCTAAATCAAGGAAATTGTATAAATTTTGAGCAATTTTTGAGGACTTTTATATTTCAGCTTTTGAGTAGTTTCCTTTAGTTGCTTCAAATTCATATTTAGAGAAGCTAAATTGAAGTAAAACTAAAAATTAAATTGATCTTAGAAAAATTTTGGCAGAATAATTGGAACAAAATATATTGAAATCAGAGAACCAAAAAAATTGGGTTCGTTTTCAAATAAGCGAAGAATTTTTTTTCACTAACTATTTGCTTCAAATTCATATTTAGAGAAGCTAAATTGAAGTAAAACTAAAAATTAAATTGATCTTTGAAAATTTTTGGCAGAATAATTGGAACAAAATATATTGAAATCAGAGAACCAAAAAAAATTGGGTTCGTTTTCAAATAAGCGAAGAAATTTTTTTCACTAACTATTTTTTCATGTTAATAGATTTTCCTATTGAGTTGATTGCAACATATCTAAATGAACGCTTATTCAATGAGGTTAAATATTTTCAATTTTTATACAATTTTGTAAAATTGGCGGCACAGTTGCTTTTGCCAGTTACACATTCATTAGATCATCACTTGAAAAGTCTAATTAAATCAAAATAACTAAATTGAAAAAACTGGAGTCAATTCTTAAGCATGTTAATGTTATCACAAATTTAGATCTGCAATTTTTGGACCATTCAAAGCAGTCAACTACATTGATTTGTAAAAGCAGTAAGATTAACTACTCCATAATCAAAACGCCTGTAATTTTTGCATAATGATAGCAAACTTATTGCATCCCAAATTAAAGTTGCCTAAAATAGTTTCTCTCAATAAAATTTGGGTAATGAAATATGTTCATTTCAATTTTCCAAAAATTTTGTATAACTAAAAACTTAGACATGGAACATTGACAGCTGGTGGCCAGGCTCGTAAATTAAACTTAACTGACAAACTTTATTTTAAAAAAAGTCCGAATAAATTTTTCGAATATTGGGGGGGGGGGGGGTTAAATGTCTCTTACCAGAAAACTCATTGCAGTTTAATGAATGTTTGAGAAGGAAAAAATGAGATCAGTTTTTTTCGATTTTGAGACAACAACACTAATTTTTTTTTACCCGCCTTATGCTATAATTCCTTCGAGTCACTTATTTATTTGATTGGCACTATAAAGTCAATTTATTACAAAAAACTGCTTTTTAGCGGTTTTTGGTTCTTAAAAAATGTAAGCCGTCTCTAAAAATCCACAAAACAAAATGAAACTAAATAAAATTTTAGTAAAACTTAGAAAAAAATAACTACTAACACAGTTTCTACAAAAAAGACATCTTGTACTTCAAATGTATTAATGCATAACGTTCTCATTTTAAACTGAATAAATAAAATTAGGTTGACTAGGTTTTAGTGATATTGATCAATCTTGTAGAAAATTTAGCAATAATCTAGTTGTTCCAACCTTCGAAGAAAGTGGCAGAATATTTGTGCTCTGGGTGTTTTTTTCTCCAGACAAATTTGGTCTTTGTAACTAGGAAATTTAGGCAAAAGTTTTTAATCAGCCGGAATATATTATTTCCCTGAGCTCAAATTTAGAAAAAAAATATTTTACGTGTAATTTTTTTTTGTAAAGTTATGGGCGTTTGAAAATTGCTATTTGGGTTAATTTGGGACAATTAACGGGCGATATAGTTCGCGCTATTAAGGCGTAAGCGGAGATTTAATCGCTCTTAGAAATCTTTCCAAATTGTTGATGTTATTTGTCATATTTGTTACGCTACTAGGTGTAAAATCTATCACTTTGTACTTTTTATAGCAAGTAGTGGATGATTTTAAAACAATCTCAATTTTCAATTTTGATTGAAGAATTCATCATTTTTTGAAAGCAAACGCTGCTTCATAGATTTTAAAGGCAGTTGTAACATTAAGGAGGGCTTCGTCCTGATACGAGCAGTTTTGTTCAAATTTATTATTAAAAAGAGTGTATCGATTATATATCAGTCTGTTTTATCAGTAACTTAAGAAAGTAATTTCGCCGTAAGTTTTGATTGAATTTGCCTTTTTTGTTTTTAATCAAAAACTTTACATTAACACTTTCCGTTTATCTAAAAGTTTCGTCCTATGTGAAGTTTGTCAAACTGCAGTGTTGTTCATCAATAAAATAAGATTGATTGACCAAAGTTTCAAGTATCTCTGTTACGGACGACACTGAAAAAAACTTAAACATTTGAGCTGGTCATTTTGTTAAATGGAAATGTCTAAAAATTTTGTTATGAAAAACGCTTTTACAGCAAATTTGCGCATTCTTTTGCTTTTTTTCATTGTTTAAATGAGTTTCTTTGCATGTTTGAATAAAAATTTTGCATATTATAGCCAGAAAGTATTTATTTGGAGGCATATATTGGCATATATTGTTCAAAATTGTTCAAAATTTACACTTCAAAAGAGCACTGTTTTCCAGGAGCTGCAAAAAAATAACAAAGTAAAAAAAAACTTTTCCAAGAATTAATTTATAAAAAGTTTTTTGGACAATATATTTGAAGAAATTCTCAGCTTTGAAAATTTGATACGGCGTTTTCGATACTGCCAGCAAAATGGTAGACAAAAGTAAAATTAAATTTTTACTCTGAACTTTGATGACAATTTACGAAAAAATTACTGAGAATTTTAGCATAACTTTATACGTCTCACGACCGACAGCAAATGATCTGAAGTGCCATCTCTGAGAGTCTCAATTTTTGATTAAAAGCACTGACCAGTTTTTTCCGGGTCTGAAAATGCCAGTTTTCATCATTTCTGATATTTTTCTATCGCTGTGAAGTTATAACAAACTAAAATAAAGGGTAAAAACTGATCTTTTCAGACCGGGAATAAACTCATAAAGGCTTCAAATCAAAAATTCTGATTTTCACAAAGAGTAATTCAGATTATTTGCTGTCGGTCGATCTAGCAAAATTTGTTAAAATTTTAAGTAATTTTTTTTCATGTAGTTCTGGAAATTAGGCATCTTAGATAAAAAAAAGTCCTTAGTTTGCGTTTAGTTTTGTCCACTAGTGTATTTCTAAGTTTTTCAAATTGAGATACCTGAAATAGGCGAACAATCTTTGCCTTCATCTGATTTTCTTATACATAACCTCCAAAAACCGGCAGTAATTTGGAGCCCTTCCGTCTGGTTGCCCTTTTCAGCCGAAATAGCAATTATGCAGTCGACATGACTTAGCGATGCACATACAAGGGTTATAAAGGCCATGCAAATCGCACACGTATTCAAAGCGAATGGTGCTTCACAGACCATCAAATCATGCAAACAATAAAACTTTAATTAATATCTTGTTGTTGGTTTCAAAAGAGTTCTCAGCTGGTTATTAGTTTGTTCACAGTTTGTTCAAGCATTTACTCAGAAAAGAGGGCAAAACTAACACGATGCATGAAAAGTGTGCATTTTATGATAAATGACTAAATTTCATTTCTTCAGGCATTTAAAACTTACATGGATTTATTCGAACATATTTTAATAGGACTGATTCAAAAACAAAAAACAAGCTTTATGGATGTTAAATTTTAAGCTAAGCTCTGCAATAACTTGAATTTGTTCTGACAAAATGTTAATCTTAGTTTTTGAGGCAGTTTTTTTTATCGGCGCTGAGTTGTAGCCTGTCTCATTTCGACTGTTTTCCGAAGGCGTGCTTCGGTTTCGTCCTGCAGTCGCTGTATTTTGTACGTGTACTTTGGCTGAAAGAGATCTGTTTTGCGCTCGTTTATGCACTGCTCGTATAAATTTCGGCCTCCTTGGAACGACTTCGTATCGCCAGCTATAAAAAAGACAAAATTTTTTAATCCTACTTTTTAAACACTATGTTTTTAAAATCAAGAGTTTGCACAGTCAATTAAACTAAACTAAAAACGCAGTCAGCAAACTGAAAGTTGGTCAATTTTAGAGTTCTTGCTTAAATCTCTGCGAAGAGTTTCTAAGTTTCTAGAAAGGTTGAGATAAAAGGTTTCAAAACGTTACTATTATGAAAACAATTCCTTCTTCAGTTTAAATGAAATATGAACATCAGATATCAAACTGTATCAATTGTTGTTCCGAAATCCATTTGAAGTGAAGAAAACGAGAAGTCAGAGCTAGGCTATCCAAATATTCTGTGCTACTTACTTTTTATTTCTTGGAAACATTAAATAAAGTGACAGCTCTTGATTCAAATCTCCTCCCACCGCACATACAAATCTTTTTTTTTTGTGCATAATTACTAGATTTACAGGGTTTTACCAGGTTTCTCTAGTTTAAGTCGGAACAGCACTCCCTGTTTTTTTTTCGACACGCACTCCCCTTCAAAATTAGTATACACTGGCGCCCAAGGCGCCTTTAGAAAAATAACACCAAAGGGGGGACCCCTTGGTTGGTGAGGGGGTCGAATCATGTTTGTTCTTACTGGGCAGAGGTTCGTTTGCTTTTGGCAATCCCAGAGTGTGATGCGGTCTATCCCCGTGAGTCATCAGCCAAGTCGCATCCCCCCTCCTCTCCTTAATTCCCTTTTTGGCCTCGTAGTCCTCCACCTCGTTGGGCAGCAGTGGAGTGCAGAGGGGGTTGTACCCTGCATTGCGACATCTGGCCTTCATGAACAGTGCACGCATTTTCTGCAAAAAAGCCTAAGTGTATAATGGTGCTTTTGCAGTTTCCCACCCCCTCCCATTTGGTAAAACTAAAAAAATACAAAACTGAAAAAAGACCAAACTTTTAGAACATCAAAAGAGCCCTTGTAATCTCATTAAATGTAATTTTTTCAGCAAAACTTACTGCTTAATTTTCGCTATCAATTTCTATGATAATGAAAGAGAAAGTTCTAGCTTACCGTGAGTACAACGATGCTATTATTTTTCCAGAGGGTGGGAGATAAAGAGTCACACCTTGTTATGAAAGAATAGAAAGAAAGGCTCTTTTTCCTCCCCCCCCCCCACCTGCACAATTTTATTAGTAAAATTTTGTTCACGATATCCGATTGTTACGAACATTGGAATGCGAACTAATTAGGCCATGACAAACATATTTGGTCTTCATGTTTAAACTTGTAAAATTCCTCGTTACATCATAAAATTAATGTTTATGTGAGATGGGGGGGGGGCCGAAAGAAGCCACAGTTTTATTTCACCTCTGCGTGTTGGGTGATTTCGCTGACGAAGTTGTGCACTAGTTGGTTGATGTACTCTTCGGTCTGTTCGGAGGGGACTTTCCTCTTGCTCTCCATCACCAGCTGTTTATACATTTGAGTAATGGCCACTCCGTCCAGAGCCCAGCTACGGAGACCTGAAACAGAATTGCGGATTGAGGGAACCCCCCAACCTGTTGGGGCTCTTTTTCCTTTTCCCCCACCTCACACGAGCATCAAATGTATGATGTAACGAGTGGTTTTACAAGGTTGACTATGAATACCAAACATGTTAGTCATGGCCTAATTAGTCCGCATGTCAATTTGTGTAACAATTGGACATGGTGAATGGTGAACAGCTTTTTTAGTCGTATGAAGTAGCATGTTGGAGAGGGGAGGGAAAAGAGCCTCAAAATTGTAAAATGGGGAGCTTGAGAAGGGACTAATGCTAACTGACCTTTCAATTCAGTCTGTCTGTTGATATCGAAATGATGTTTATGATAATTATTGATAGTCTCTTTGAAGTGCATGTCATCACAAGCATGCTGCACATCATCAAACACTTCAACCACACTCATCCTTTCCTTCTTGGTCAGGTAGTATCCCAAATCCCACATGAAGGACAGAAGTTCTTTCCTAAGAGTGTCCACCGTATAATGTGTAGTGTCAGAGGCGTGTGCATGTTCTGTCAAGGACTTGATGTTGTTGCAGTGACTCACACCAACTTCCCGAACTACTTCTTGAGCCGCGGTTCCCATCGTAATATAAAGTAATAATTGGTAAATAGAGATACAGCCTGAAATAGCTCTTTTTAATGTATTTAAAGTTTCGATTTAAAATTTCAATTCCATCCCTAATAATAAAAAAGACCAGGTTCTGCATTTTTGATTAAACATGAAAAAAAGTCCAAACTGAACCAGATCTTTGCTTCAGTCAGCTCGTTTTTTCATGATTCACGAGAAAATTGGTAATGCGTATGTTTTTTTTTAAAAAAACAGTAGTTTGGAAGCTTTTTTAAATGTGATATCTCTACAGCCAGGGCAGGGTTATTTAAAGTAGACTTAAAATAAAAAGAGCTTGCTTGGTAGAAATGGCAAATGAATAATGCCTCTGCTTTTGTTGTTTAGATGGTAATTATAATGGTATGTCTCGTGTAACGTGTCTGTGTAATACTGATACTAGATAGCAAATACGGTTCTTCACTACTTTGAAACAAAATTAGACTCAATCAGAATCAAATAGCACGTGCCGTTTTTCATTATAAATTTGGTATGTTGTTTTGCATTTTTTTTCTAAAATAGAATCCAAGGTGAACTACAAAATAAGATGGAAAGAAACAACAGAGAAACCGAATCCGTGTTTATCAGTGTAGGTTGGCATGGAACCATATTTTCTGTTGCGAACACCGAAACACCAAACTTTGACTTCAGTTTTTTTTCGCAAAACTATGTATAACAAAAACAAACATCATCTTTATCAGTTAAATATTCCTTAGTCTGTTTCAACTTATTTTTTTTAAAATTGGATTAGTTTGAGGGGCTAAAAAATCAACAACAAGCATCACTCGCTGAAAATTTTTAATTTTGATTACAAGAATAATTAATAACAAGACTGCTCGTATCAGGGCGAGGCCCTGATTGTTCCGACTGCCTCTTAAGGTCTATGGAGCAGTACAGTGCTGATTTAAATTATCCGGAAAAAAACGAACAAAACTTGAATTTTCAAACGCGTTTTTCTCAATTTGGGTTGAAATTAGACAAAAAGTGAATAGATCAAAAGTTGCTTAGAATTTCATCAGATTTTTACCCCAAAAAAGGTATATCTTGGCTTTTTTGAATTAATCAAAAATTACGCTGAAACTCTTTTGTTAATTGATGGATTATATATATCACAAGAAGCTTTTTACACAGCCTAACAAATTTCTAGGAGTGTTAAATCTTCTAAAACCTGTATAAGAGAAAATATTTTTGCTTGATAGTCATGAAATGGTTTTTTTTCCATATAAAAACCCAAAATCGTTTCTTGAAAACAAATTTTAAGCAATTTACTCAAATTTTTGGAGGTTTAACTTATCTGGAACTTCGTTGGGCTGTGTAAAAGGCTTCTTGTGATTTATACTCCGCATCAATTAACAAAGTAGTTTCAGCGTAATTTTTTGATTAATTGAAAAAACCAAAATTACCCATTTTTGGAGTAAAATTTTGATTGAGAAACTCGGAGAAAAAATTGCACCATATTAATTCTGATGAAATTCTAAGCAATTTTTTTCTCTTCAATTTTTGTCTAATTTTAACCCAAATTGAGAAAAACGCGTTTGAAAAAATAAAGTTTTGTTCGTTTTGTCCGGATAATTTAAATCAGCCCTGTATTAACACGAAAAAATTGAATGTAATAAAAAAATGAATTTTTTTAATTTGAGATTTTTTGTGAAATTCATCCCCCACACACTTATAAGGTACAAAATGATAAATTTTGCTTCTAGTAGCAAATCAGTTATGGCAATTAAGCTTCCTTCAACCAATTTGGAACGATTTCTGAGACGGATTAAATCTCGGCTTACGCGTTAATAGCGCGAATTGTATCGCGCGTTAATTGTCCCAAATTGGCCAAAGTGGCAATCTTTAAACCCTCATAACTTTTGAAATTTAACCTTAGGACAACAATACCTTTCGAATGATATAAGAAACCCCGTCAAAAATGGCTAGTTAAAAAGCCGAAATTTGTCTGAAGAAAAAAAACCCACCCGAGCTCAAATAATCCTTTACTTCGTTACAAAAGTCGGAATAATAAGAAAAATAGCCAAATACGCAAGTAAAATTTGCGGATCTACTAAACAATTGCCCCCTTTTTAAGAAAGGGCGGAAATGGTTAAGTAGTTTAAAATAACGCATTTCCGACCAATCAGAATGCAGCAAAATTCTAATTCTCAAAAGAAAGCTCAGTGCTAATTTACTGCTTTTATTAAAAGGGGTGGCAATTCTTAAGTAGATACCATAGAGGGGGGGGATTGTTAAGTAGATCCTAACTTTCTTTCAAAACACCCAAAAAATATGACCGAACAAATTTATTGCTTCATAGATTTTTCAAAACAGTCGTTCGTTGCCCGTCAACAACTATATGGGGGCAAGAAATGCCGCATGTTAAATTACATTCATGCCATCAATGCCGCATGCTAATTGTCGCTAATTGTCAATCAATCGAAGTTTTTTTCTAGCTGGCAACTCCAGCTAAAACTTTCTTCCCAAGCTAAGCCAACCCTACAACTCATAGTACAAACAAACACTGAGTTTATGTGGTACGCATATGAGCATTTTGCTGGTTTGCGATACACGAAAATTATAACTATAACCAAGAGAAAGATTTATTCCTACACAAATAAGGGGAAATGGACTTCTGACCCAAAAAAGCTTTATCAGTCTTTTAAATTTTCTAGGTAGAAAAATTGTCAATAATTTTTTGAATTTTTGTGTCGATTTTGTGTTTCGATTCTGTGTTTGTTTTTATATGCCCACCGACTCGAATATATGTCCCGACTTTGAGCTCGACCCCAGAGCTTTCTCGACCATGCGTTTGACCAACCTCGGCTAAAACATAAATCCCAAACCGAACTTATCGAGTCTGGCCTGGCATCAAGCTAAGAGCTCAATAAAAAATTCGCAGTCTCTTCAGAGTTGAATCTTGGGACCAAGTTAACTCCCCCCCCCACCAAAGCCGTTTGAGGGGGGTGGGAGGATGTTTATTTGGTTCTAAGTTAGAAATTTTCAGCCAATCGGAATCGAGCTTTTTACATGCAGCGCTTAGCAAATATAATGCGAATTAAATACTGGGGTGGAAGATCTTAACTTGGTCTATCTGGTGGGGGGGGGGGGGAGGGGAGGATGTTAACTTGATCAGAATCTTGTAGTAATACATTGATCTTGTAGTTTGCTTTAACCTAAGCTTAGTACTCTGACGAAACAGTAAATAAAGTTGCTTTCAAAAAATTAAATTAACAGGCCAAACTGTGTATTTTAAGAGGATTCCGCAACAGGCTAAAACAAAATTGTCAACAAAGCCAATTTTTTTTGATCTTCTTTACTTTTCAGTTTCCACGGACAAATACCTAAAACATTGTATTGCCAAAAATTGCCTCAAAAGCAGGCAATTTTGTAGAATCCGCAACAAAATTTGTGGAATCCGCAATAGTTTTGCGGAATCCGGAACAGTCTGTGGAGCAGTCTCCAGATCAGTCTGTGGACCCGTGAATAAACAATAATATGTGTTTTTGGTAAATTTAAGCTGTTGTGTAATCCGCAAATTGTATGCGGAGTCCGCAAATTGCAAGTGGATTCCGCAAATTATAAGGGGAATCTGCAAACTAAGCCGAATCTGCTAAAAATTGCGGAAGCTGAAAGAGTTAGTTATATTCGCTCGTTGCAGAATCCGCAATAAAACTAATGTGCCGAAAAAGTTTACGTTAAAATATTTGTGCAAAAAATTTGTCGGTGGAATCCACTTATACTTTGGACTGTTTATGAACTTGTCTCTGGATTCCTGTGAACTGCAGACACCAAAATGTGCTTCTATCCAGTGCACAGTTTTGCCTCGTTATGTAACTTGAGTTTTGATTACTTAAAAATGCATTAAATCTCGGTGCGAACAACTGAGTGTCATGGCGAACAACTAAAGTTTTTTCAAGAATGCACAGATGAAATGATTTGTAATTGAACTGTGCGAAATTGTATGAATAATTTTGCTGACTCAATTTTTTGAATAAGTTTGCTATGGATTTGAAAATAAAAGTATCAGCAGAATACCGGGAGGCTGAAACATCGAATTAAAAAAACTCTAATTTATCCGTAATTTAGCTCTACCGACGTTTTTTTGTTTCATTTACGCACCCGCGGTACTTTCGAAGATTTATTGGTTTGAATCATTGAAAACTAAATCATTTTGTCCAACTGGGAGTGAAAAATTGAAGCTAGACAGTTAAAATGGAGAGCAGAAAGGACTCGAGCGGTGAGGAAAAAGATACTTCGAAGGGGGAGGACCATCTGTACTACTTACCAGAACGCATCAGCAAGGTCAGATACGATGGCGTGCACATTACATTTTGGACCAACTCCCCCCACCCCATTTCTCCTCCTCTCACTCTCTCTGTTTGAAACTAGAATCCCGCCACCCAACTATTTAGAATGTCAAAAGGTCTTTAAGTTGCATGTAAATTACTCAATTCCGAATGGCTGAAAATTAATTTTAAGTCAAAATAACATCCGCCCCAAACCGTTTCAGACTCGGATGGTGGATGGCAACTTGGTCCAAAACGGTCTATACGGGCCTTTATAATTCAAAATGTTTATTTTTCAGGATTATTTGCTTCTTCCCAAGAAACATGTTCTGGCATCCTTCGATCACATTCTCAGTGACTATTCAGGTTAGCATTGAGAAAAACTTTAGTTTGAAGTTGTTATTTCAATTTAATTCTGTGATTTGCAAAAGATGCATCAAAAGTCTGCGAGATTGTCTGACGATATAATTTCCTCAACTTTCTAGGTGGAGTTAATTTCGTGAGCGAAGAAATGCTTTTGGACGCAGTTTTTTTTCAGCTCCTTTAGAAACATATGGCATTCATTATTTCATGTTTCCGAACCCTCAACCCTCCAATGTGCATCGAATTGCGAACTTTAAGCGCAAGTCGCTGGGGTTGTAACGTCATGTGCAATACATTTCTTTGTGTATCTTCTCTAAATTTATTGTCTTGATTTTGCATGCAACACTGTAAAAAGCCCAGCTTTTTTCAACAGTAATTTTTGTTACGTCTTCAGGTGCCTTTGGCCGGTTCCAGGCACTCATGATCCTCCTGGTGATCTTACTTGCCATGGCCTTCAAAACTCCAGACATATTACGCAATGCCATCACTCCTCGACTCATTTTGGAAGACATTCAGTACCGTTGTGTGCCTCTGCATAAGAACCTGTCAGCTGGGATGTTCGGCTTCAATGTGATTGACAATGTCTTTCGGAACGTCCGAGATCGATGCCGTACTTTTCAGGTACCCAATAGAAAATTGAAAGTATTTATAATGACAAAGTTAACCGAAAGGAGCACATTATGCTTAATTCAGAAACGTTGAGAAACTTTGTGTCAGCAAAAGCTAGTTTTCAGTGGAATATATGTGTCAAGGGTGTCCTGAAAATTCAGGTATAATATCAATATTTGACTGTAACTGATTGTTCTTTGTAAGTATTTCTGACTAGCGGCCAATTTTTTGTAATACCTTAAATAATTCAAGTTTCGAAAGGCGTATTTTAGGAATCAATTTAAAATAAAATTAAACTTGTGTAAAACAGCTACTATATTCCAGTCAACAAACTTATTTTGCTTGATTAATTAATCAAATCAATCAATTTATCGAAAAATAAGTACTTGTAATTTGCTACTATTTTGACATCAAAAAATTATTCAGTTTTTCTACCGAATCCTCTTCAATCAAATAGAAATTAAAGCAGTCTTGAAAATCAAATTTTTGGTAATCCGACATCATAAGTATCAATCGCCATAGAGAAAAGTCAGAAAAGGTGATAGTCAAGAACTATGTTTCAAGTATTTTTGAGCTTGAGAACAAATTTTTTTTGTCAATAGATCTACAACAAACCATGGAATACTATTTCAAGAAGGCAAAACTTGTCGGCATATGTGAGGACACTTACATTGATGGATTATCTCAACAACAATAAAACTCTACCCACAAATTTTGCAAAGACAGTGCGCTGCTACGAAGACCCTTCATCTGCAGTTATGTTCAACCAATTGAGGTGAAATATATTCAAACTCCTTGAGCGTAAGGGAGAAACTTCTTCAGGAAATAAATTGCTTTGCGACTCTTAAGATTTGGTGTTTCACAAAAACCTTTTTTGGCCGGCCAACCCTAAAAAATTTTTTGATGGGAATTTGGTAACAAAATTTTTTAAGTAAATTGCATTTTTTTAAATGCCTTTAAACTAATAGAAAAATGCATAAACAGGAAAAAACCGCTATATCAATCTTTTGACCTAAAAAAATCCTACTGCCTATTTAAGAGTCATGATTGTAGTGCTCAACGTAGTGTTCACGCAGAAAATTGTTTTTCGGGGTTTGGTTTTTGACTTCTTAATAAGTTCATTTCCTTAGTCAAAAGGAAGTCAAACTCCACTATCGAACAGCGAAAGCGTAAAAGTCACAAAAACATGATCAACTTCTAGTTTCTAAAGTGAAAACTAAATATCAGATTTCCCAACAAAAATATTTTTTCACCTAATGATCTAGTTTTCTCAAATAGGGTTAATTTTTTCAAAAAACTATCCCTCAAAACCATGAGGGATTCAAAATCAATAATAAATTGTTCTAGAAATTCAAAGAACTTAAAGGTCATCTATTTTTTTTTCTATGAAAATCAAAAATTGAGATTTTTTCAAGAAATTCAGTGTTTTTTTATGTTTACTTGCGTTCATTACTCTTTTCCAATCTTCGATTGGCTCTATTCTCAAATATCTCACAAAGTTAGTAGAAAACATAAAGTGTTACTGGCAACAAGTGAATCCGACCATTCATATTTTTTTTGGCAATTTAAATAAAGTAAAGTTCGTAAAAAGATTTTTTTAATATTATTTTCTTAACACTTTCAACGGCTTAATAAATATCATTTTTACTGCTTTTTATGCAAAAAAAATGAATTTTAGTCCACAATATTGAAGTTAAATTGTTGATGACCTGGCCTCAAAAATTCCACCTTGGTAAGTAGTTCATGGCGTCCAATTTTGTTGACCATCAAAAAATGTGAAAAGCGACTCTTTTTGAAATCCCCCTGAAAAAACCTAGATCTGGTTGTTGTCCAAAGCAATCCGCAAGGTGCCCAAAAATGAAATTTGAACTACTTTTGCCAAACTGATTCGGAAGGAGTGAAATATCTTTTGGTTTCAGAAGAAAATTTATGTTCATTTTTTCAATCAATTTTTCAGTTTGAGGAAGAACAAGTACCAGAAGAGCATGGAGACTGCATACGAGCAGTTCCAAATGGTCTGCTATGGGAGATCATTTTACAACGTCATCAACAGACCAATCACATACTACTATTTCTCATCCAGCATTGGTAAGTCTTTATCATGTACAGTATTGGTATATTCATGATCAGACGCAGTAGAACAAATGAAATAAAAGTTACCATGGCTCATCTACAAATTATGTTTTTTTTTGTTCTCATCAAGCGTTTTTTGCTGACAAAGCAAATTATAATTCACCGCTGCGTGTTATCCGAGTATTGCCAATTCTACAAGTATATGATTGGCTCTAATTTTCTGGATATCCGCAATGGGGTTCCATGAAAAAAAAAATCGACTAAATTTGAGTTTTGTTGTCAGTGTCTATAAAAGTGGATAAGATTAGATTGTAATAAATTTATGATTTTTATAGCTACTATTTTAAAAAGCATTAAAATTTATTGCAAATCAATTACAATCGATTACTTTTCACTTTTAAACATGAATCAATTTTATAATTATTGAAACTTCATTTTAAACTTCAATGAAACTTTTTCAGACTTTTTTGAGATGCGATCTTAAACGCACATAAAATAATTTGCACATTTTAAACTTAAGTTAGCTACCTATTGTTAAACTACAGCTTTTTTCTGCGCACCCTTGGTTTTTTCTACTCAATATTGTTCCTTTCAACCATTTTCTTAATCTATTTAGAAAATTTGGGGAGCGGGGAGTTGAGGCCGCGCGGGGAATTGGGGTTGTATGTATGTCTATACTAAAGATATGTATGTACATAATAGTTTTGAGAAGGAGCGCGCAGTGAAAATTAAAGTTTATCCTTGAAAATCTTCTAAAAAAGGTCAAAAAAGCATTTTCGATTTGTATTTAAAAAAATGATTATGGAGGGAAGTTTGGATGTAAGTTTGTATGTATGGAAGGGCAGATCTAGGATTTTCTTGGGGGGGGGGGGGGGGGGCGGATTTTCAAAAATTTCTAAAAATTTTGTCGACTTTTTTAGGTCAATCAAATTGGTTTTCCGAGCTCTCCTTAAGTATTAAAAAGGTAGGGGGGCGTCCGTATGTATGGATATACTTATTTTAGGGGAGAGAGCGGAGTGCGCCAAAAAAAAATCATTTTTTTGCCTAAATCTGAAAATTGCCGTTTTTGACTTTAATTATCAAAAAAATCATTGAAAAAAATCTGATCGGAAAAACTTTCAATGATTGGAACAAAAAAATCTAATTTAATTGATTTTAAATGGGTTAGTTTTAATTTTAAGTTTGATAGAAACAATGGATTATAATCGATTTTTTATTGAATTTTGTTGTCTGAGAGCACCTTGAAAATTGATTATATTATTAATATTGTAGACACAAAATCCAATATTTAGATATACGATAATATCCGTCCAAACTAATATGTCTAAAACCAATGCTTCTATTTACATTCGTTGATTGGAAAAAAAACTTTTTTGATCAACCGTGAGTCAAATCTTTTGATTTTTTGTATGCAGAAACATCTTTTCTGTTTCAGGATCTTTAATTTTGGGAGTTCTTGCAGATCTCTATGGCCGATACCAAGTAAAAATAAAATTCAAGCAGACATTTTTGTTGAAAATATTCGTTTCAAGTCTTTTTTTTTAATCTGATTTTATATCAAAAATGACACAGAAGGAAAGAAAGCAGCTCTTAAGAGTTGATGATTATTGTCTAAAATTTCAAAAAATATGGATCTTGATTGGTTATGTCATCTTTGTTAAATTTGTCTGTCTGAACTATAACTTCTGAAAGGTGTCAAAATACTTGGCGTATCTACTGGCAGTGCACATATTTGTGCCGGTGGCACCCACCTACCCCGCTCTACTGCTCTCTTACACTCTGGCTGGGTTCAGAGACCTCCCTTTGTACTACTTGATGGTACTTGTCATGATGGAGTCGACTACCTGGACTTATAGGTTGCAATGATGATAGCTATTATACTTATTTACTAAATTGGTGCTAATAGCTATATTATTTTAAAATCACGCCAATAAGTACATTGTAATTTTTGCCGCCAATATTTTACAGAATTTTTCGTCAATCTTTTCCCAAGACTCAAATATTTCTCATAATCCCAAGATCAAAAAATTCCAAAACTTTGGCGATATGTGCTCATCTATTTCGTCAAATTACGATACTTCTAGAGCTTTTGATTATCTTTTCCTCAAATAAATCTACTACTTCAAATTTTTCAACTTAATCGTGCTTTTTATGGAACGAGTGTGGTTTGAGAAATCCAAACAAGGCTGGTTCGATAGTTTTGTCGTAAGACCCCAAAAGATGAAAAGAGAATGGCTGATATATCCCTAGTTAAGAACTACATGTAATTTCTCGGGTAATTTTTTTGGAGTGGTTTATGTTTTTTCGTTCTCGAGCAACAAGCAGAAATCTGGATGTTCTCGAATCTCCGAATTTTCTAGTAAGCAGCTCCACTGTCGCCTAATTACCTGTTTGAATTTGACTTCAAATTTGAATTTGATTGAATTCATATTGTGAGGTTTCAATACAACAAACGATGTATAGATAAAACCACACAGGGACAAGTCACAATCACTTGTTTTTTAGGGCTAAGTTTCTGGCCATCACTTACACGGGTGACTTCCTGAACTTCACAGTGGACATGTTGGGGCGTGGTTTCTGTCCCAGCTGGAGACTCTACCTCTTCATATTCGCCCTCCCAGGCATCCTCACCTGGACTCTGTTCGCCTGGAGGTTCTTCGAGTCCCCCAGATGGCAGCTGGCCAAAGGACACTTAAAGGAGGCGGCAGACGGGCTCTACAGAAGTATGTAACAGATATTTGTTATGCATTCAGAAGTTGTAAGCAAACCCTTCAAAAACGCTCTAACATTTCTTTGAAAGCCGGATAAAAACTGAAGCAAGTTTTTTTGAGCGTAATTGGACAAAAAACGGCTCAAACTGCTTAAATCTTGCATAAAATGGAGCAAAAAATCTCGATGCCAACGGGATATTTGTTACCTCGAATAAACAATACATTTGTTTCCCTGTGATAGCGTTTTTGCATTCTACTATAGCTGGTATATTTGACATGTGCTGATTTGTTTGCGTTTTTGACGCACAATTTTACCCCAAAGAAGTATGGTCATAATGGGCTTCATGAAATACCTCCGAAATGAGACTTTTGACTAATGAAGGAGAAGAGGGAGGAGGAGGAGGGGGGGGGGGCTCTATAACTGGAGTCGCACAAAGTGTTGAATTTCGCAATAGATGTTAAACTTCGCAATAAGTGTTAAACTTTGTCTACTTCGTCTACAGGAGTCCTCATTGTTATCAATCCTCAATCTGAGCAAATCCAAAGCATAACTTTCAGAATATGATTGCATGTTACCTATTCGCATATATAAAGAATCTGAGTGTGTTTCAATTGTGCTTCAGTGGCTCACATCAACAACAGAGAAGTGAAGCAAGATGACCTTGGAATGGACGTCGAAGGTCGGTAACACAAATGTTGAGATCGCCAAAAATAATCACTTCTATCTCCCCTACCACATAAACAACATCTGGTATTTTTGCGGGGAGGAAGGGGGTGTAAAAATTACTTAGACCCGCTTTTGATGTCTGAAGCTACGAGTAAATGCTATAATTTCTCCATCAATTGACACAAGAATTTTATTTGCGCCGCAGGGTTTTTTGATGCAGATACCACCAAAAAATGTTCATAGGCGTTCAGAGTAGATTGAAGTATCATATCACAACGCTAACCGTCGTCATTTTAGCTGTAAGTAATTTTTTGAAGCACAAACTTTTTCATCAATAGCAATTTGAATGAGATAAAAACAGAGAAATAGAGTTGCTTTGAACTAATTTCAAAATTTTGAAAAAAAAACTACCCGTAAATTTAGTCTTGAGGTCACACTTATCTAAATTCAGACAAATCAATGACGGATTAACTCAAAAAAATTAACTAAAAAGTAAACTTGTGATAATAAACTAACGAATTAACCAAAACTTGTTAATTGTTGCTTTCTGATGCTCTCTTTTCAATTCTGTTGCATTTATGATGCTCTGTTTCTCAACTCAATTAATTTAATTTGTGCAATTGGTTCTTTGTCAACCACTACTTCTTTTCCATCTTCAGTTCAAACTCTAAAGATCTACTGTTACTCTAAATATGAACTGGTTTGTGGGCCCAGTTTTTTCTTTTCCGGTCAAATCTTTCAATTTGCAACTAGTACTTTTTAAGAAAGATGGACTTGAAATAGCGATAGCCTACTAGACCAAGGTGCAGGAGCAATCCAACAGAGTGTTCATCCAACAAAGGATTAGCAATTGAAATACTGTTTAGCGGCACTGGCATAGGTCCTGAACAAAATATATAATTTTTAAAGTACATAAAGAACGATTGCATGAGTGCATAGCAATAACGATGAACAAAGTGGTGAATGTGGCTCACGAAACATTTTGCAATGCGAAGAGCTAGACCACGGCCATTCTATTAGCCTAGTTTTAGCATTAGTGGAGGACCACAATGACAACGTAGTTCGCAGGAAAACGCTAATGACGAAGCTGAAGGCGCAATAACCGACAGTTTCCGATGATCTGGATTTTAGAAACGTCAGAACGTTGTTAAACGGCATGTACCTAAAAAATGCAAACCGAGTTGAAACAGTGCTTAAAAATGTGCTCGAGGCAGAAAGCAAATGCAAATGGGGCGAAGAACCAATTGTGCACGAAGCGTGGCTAATCTGGACCTCGTGCAAGGGACTGCAAGCAGGAGAAGATTGGTTTTCCTCAGTTGCTCTGCTGCAACCTCATTTCAATGAGACGATCTCATTGTGGATATAGAGTGCAACAATCATTCAGTTCGCGATTGGCATTATTTTTAACTTTAGTAGCTGAAACAAAAGTACGACAATGAAAAGTGCAAACGGCACCGTTTAATGATTGAGGGTAAGTGATCAGTGGAGTCAGAAATCAAAGACTGCAAAGATTCCGAGAGAACATATTCTACGACGAGCTATTTGCGCCTAGCTACATTGTGAATCTGATTAATGTAAGCTCAGCGTTGGCTAAGAATTTCGGATTCCATTTTTCCTCAGATCCTTCTCATCTTTGTCCTGGATAATTGGCACCTACTGTCAAAGCACTAGAGAAACACTAAAACTCTAGCGATGCAATCAATTGAGAAGACCAGTGGTATAATGTTGTAGTAGCAATGACTTGCAACTTAGCAATCATAATTTAACATAAGTTGTGAATGTGGATTAACTGAGTTTCTACGTAGCGTACGCGACTATCAACTGCATGCAGAAGCAATTTCAAAACAGACTATATAAAATGCATGCAGAAGCAATTTCAAAACAGACTTACAAAGTTTTATTGAGATCCAGGAATGAGTAGAATTTCCAAGCATACGTAGGCGCGTTGTGAATTGAGTTTCATCAAATAATTTAGTCGACTGGTATCTGCGCCGAGATTGGTATTCATCAAATAATTTACCGACAGGTATTCCCGACTGGTATACCGACTGGTATACCGACTGGTATACCGAATAGTTTACCGACTGGTATACCGAATAGATTACCGACTGGTGTTACCGACTGGTATACCGACTGGTATTCATCAACTAATTTACCAGGTGCTTTTATTCTACGACGACCTATTTTCGATTACCAGCTGCGCACCTCCGCAGCAATTTTTTTGTATTTCGTAGTATTTTTGCAGTCACGCTCTTGTACTGTTCAATTCTCAACATCATCCATTCTGTTGAGAAGTATTGGGCACTTTAAACTCTTGATTCGCCCAAAAGTTTCTTCCAATTTTTTCATATGTTTTTGACGAAGTTCAACTTCATTGTCGGAAGCTACACTGGCGCTCCGTATTTAGCCAGATCTTTCTAAAATTTCACCAGGGTATCAGTTTTCTACAACAAGAAGTTAACTACTACCAGTCGACTAAATTAATTGATGAAACTCAATTCACAACGCGCCTACGTATGCTTGGAAATTCTACTCGTTCCTGGATCTCAATAAAACTTTGTAAGTCTGTTTTGAAATTGCTTCTGCATGCATTTTATATAGTCTGTTTTGAAATTTCTTCTGCATGCATTTTGTAGCCGCGTACGCTACGTAGAATTTCAGTATTTCACATTCACAACTTTTGTTAAAATATGATTGCTAAGGTGCAAGTCATTGCTACTACAACTTCATACTACTGATATTCTCAATTGATTGATCGCTAGAATTTTAGTGTTTCTCTAGTGCTTTGACAGTAAGTGCCGGTCATCCGGGACAAAGATGAAAGGGATCTGAGGAAAAATGGAAGCCGAAGAAATGCTTAGCCAACGCTGAGCTTACAATAATTAGCTTCACAATCTGTACCTCGTGCTAGGGACTGCAAGCAGGAAAAGATCGGGTTCTTCAGTTGCTCTGCAGCTACCTCATTTCAATGAGACGGTCTCATTTTGGATATAGAGTGCAACAATCATTCAGTTCGCGATAGGCCTTATTTTTAACTTTAGTAGCTGAGACAAAAGTACGACAATGAAAAGTGCAAACAGCATCTTTTTAATGATTGAGGGTAAGTGATCAGTGGAGTCAGAAATCAAAGACTGCTAAGAATCCGAAAGAACATCTTCTTTGACGAGCTATTTGCGCCGAGCTACATTGTGAATCTGATTATTGTAAGCTCAGCGTTGGCTAAGCATTTCGGGTTCCATTTTTCCTCAGATCCTTCTCATCTTTGTCCTGGATGATCGGCACCTACTGTCAAAGCACTAGAGAAACACTAAGACTCTAGCGATGCAATCAATTGAGAAGTCCAGTGGTATAATGTTGTAGTAGCAATGACTTGCACCTTAGCAATCATAAATTAACATAAGTTGTGAATGTGGATTAACTGAAATTCTACGTAGCGTACGCGGCTATAAAATGCATGCAGAAGCAATTTCAAAATAGACCTACAACCTTTTATTGAGATCCAGGGACGAGTAGAAGCTCCAATCATACATAGGCGCGTCGTGAATTGAGTTTCATCAAATAAATTAGTCGACTGGTGGTGGTAACTTCTCGTTGTAGAAAACTGATACCCTAATGAAATTTCAGAAAGATCTGGCTAAATACGTAGCGCCAGTGTAGCTTCCGACAATGAAGTTAAACTTCGTCAAAAACATATAAAAAATTTGGAAGAAACTTTCTGGCGAATCAAGAGTTTATAGTGCCCAATACTTCTCAACAGAATGAATGATGTTGAGACTGGAACAATACAAGAGCGTGACTGCAAACAGACTAGGCAATACAACAAATTTGCTGCGGGGGT
The DNA here is from genome assembly GCF_963678635.1 of Symsagittifera roscoffensis. Lineage (NCBI taxonomy): Eukaryota > Metazoa > Xenacoelomorpha > Acoela > Convolutidae > Symsagittifera > Symsagittifera roscoffensis. The sequence continues at coordinate 17,542,089 of NC_087067.1, forward strand.
GCACATTGTGTGACTACGAGAAAAGATCAGCCATAACCAAAGGCAAGCAAAGACCTAGCAATGTGCTGCATCAAGGTTGCTGATGATACCACATTGTACGGATCCTGCAGATACTGAACCAAAACGTGATACTGATGGTAGAATGTCAAGTTTTGATTACTTTGGTCAAGTTCTTCAGCAGAAGACAGAGGCAACCATGAGCTGAAGCGCTAAGAGGTAACCAGCTGCAACTCCACTCTCTTTTTAAATCGAATTAATAAGCAATGTCAGCAGTTGTTGAAGAGGATTCAGGTCTTCCAAATGATATGGAATGATGTGTGATGAGACAACAACCCTCAGCTAGGGCAACCAATACTGTCAAAATTATAAAAGAGTCCTGCAAAGCATTTTGTTACAGCACGGACGAAGCCACTGTAGTTTGAGCTGGGGTGTTTGGATCAAACAAATCAAAAACTAATAGAATTAGAAAATCAGCCAGAAGGATAATCAGACTAAAGCTCACTAAATTTAGACAAGGTCAACTGGTGATGTTGAACTGATTTTGAATCAGTCTTTATTTATTTATTCAACTGGGTTTTTTTGATGCTCAGGTTGTCAAGTCAATTTTATTTACTTTCTGAATTTTTTCTGATCAACTACTATTTCTTCTCTATCCTTACTCGAAACCTCAGATCAAGTCTCTAAGTCTCTAACTCCAACATTTTCATGTTAGTTTCTCCAGTTTTGAACCTTAATTTTTTTTACTATCAATGAAGTCGCTCTACCATCCTCAGTTAAGAAACAATTTTTGTATTCTTCATTTGCAATTTTTTATAGGGCCCAAAAAACGCTCTTTTGCTAAATCCGCTACTGGCTTCTTGAATTTTCAACGAAAGTTCTTTTTCTTTGTCATCAAATGTGTCCATTGTTTTTTTTTGCTTCAGCTGTGACGGAGACTGAGTTCTTTCAGCGACAGGGCTCCCGGTCCTTCTGCAAATACGTTAAACTGCAGAAGAAGTCCTTTGGAATCCTGATGGTGAACTTTCTCATCTACATCGCCACATCTACCGAGAGGACCAACAGGCTTGACATGACCAGAGTCTACAGTGACAACTGGCCACTCGCTTTCGCTGGTTAATTAGAAATCCCTTACCGAAAAAGGCAAATCGGGCTAAAATAGGGTCGATTTTATAGTTGATCGGTCCACGATTTATGTCCATACTTTGTTTTTTTTTTGCACTGATAAAATGCACCTATTCGAAAAAGTTATTATAAAAAAAAAATTTTTTTCTTCAAAAAATTCAAGACCTAGAAAAAAGTGTCTGAGCTCTGTGAAAAAACCCATAATATTGGCCAAGTTTTCTATGCTTGAAAGGAAGGCAAACAACGCTCTCCACCAGAAGCGGATCTAAGTTTTTCTCGATAGGGGAGGGGGGCTCGTTTGATTTTCAATTAGGCCCTTTTTGGAAAATTTGACCTTTTTTAAGCTTCGATACTGAAATTTAATCATAAGAAAGTTGAAGCGAAACAAAAATTTTTCCTCTTCATCTAGTATTTTCAAATTGGGTCAACTATTGTAAAAACATTTCCACCATAAAGTATAAAGTTCAGTTTCACTATTGGATATTTAAAAATTTCCTATAAAAACCGAGAATTTCAAACCGCTTTTTTGCGAAATTTCTTGGGAAATAACAGAAAGCAATAATAGCCGCTTGTTGTTTTTGTGTATGTTTCTTAAAACTGTAAAAGGCTTTGTTATGAAAAAACTTCATTCTAGATAGATAGAGTAGCCCATTAAAGCTCGCTATTTTTTCAAACATGTTTCACACCAACTTTCAATGGTAATTTTGCAACTTGAAAGCTCCTAGATATTTGAAACAGTTTGTGATTTGAATTTGATATCTTAAATCAAGAGAATTTTAAATCTCTTGCCAATTTTTTAAACTTTGTACATGATTTTTTGAATATGAGCAAATGATTTTTTGTCAACCATTTATTTTCTTATAGCTTGCCTAAAGAATATCCTGTCATAGTCCTTGACCCCATTGTGTTTATAATAATATTGTCTCGAAGTAAACACACTTTACTGTCCGGAAAACAAATTGGTCAATTCATTAAAATATTTACATCATGTACACGATTAACAACATGAATATGAATAACATAATGACAATGAAATAAGTCATTAGGATAATGAAGGAAAACGTTCTTGACATTTTATGAAAGCGACAAATTTTTTATATTAAAGTTGCTCACAAAGTTTCGCAACAGTGGGAAATAGACTAAATGGAAAAAGCTACGAAAAAGATAATATTTGTTTTGGTAAAACTAGTGAACTAAAATCTTCTGTGATTCTCGTCCAGTAACTGGCTGTTGTTGTTGATTCATCCACTCTCATTGACTGCGGAGGAACTACAGCGAAAGTGTAGCCCCCCCCTCCCCCCCAGATGTTCGCGCCACTGTGATTTTTTCATGGTTTTATCCATTTTTGCAATGATTACTGTTCCCGGCCAATCTTATTTGCAATTAATGTTTGTAAACAACAGAAAATGTTATCGTGGAATCATATATCTGCGGTCAATTATTATAAGTTATTTTTCTAGGTCGTTTTAAATTTGTTTAATTGGCATGTATATGTCTGGAGAGGAAAACATGGGTTTTAGCCCCAGCCGCTTTTTGTTTCGACAGAGTTGGCGGGGTCGGCAGTGATGTGTGCTTCCGTTTGTAAGATCTTCGGGCGTCATGGACTCTACAATCGACCCATGTTCATCATGTGCATATGTGGCACCATCTGGTATTTTGCCAGAGTCGCATTCTGGTTCTTCTACGGAATACCTAATCCAGGTAAAAAGAGTTATACTGAACTTTATATGCGAATTAAGACCAGTTCACGTGTTGACACATGTAAGCATTAGAGGTCTGACCATCACATCCAAAAACCTGACCATCTTAAGACCATTTATCCACGAGGGAAAGGACCAACATACGAGCTGTACAGCTCATCACGGCGAGCCGCTGTTTGTGTCCTTGTTTAAGAACTACATGGAATTTTTTGTGTTATTTTTCTGGGCTGGATAATGTTGCTTCAGCCTCAAGCAACGAGCACAGAGATTTCAAAAATTTCCAAACGTGATCAGATCTGAGTCCGGCGTGATTCGGTTTAAACTTGACCAATAAAGTATCAGAAAAAAATTAACTTCAAACTAAAACAGCTGGAGCAAGAGCTTATTGGGATCAAAAATGCATTTTGTGAGGTAATGCTCCGCAAAAATTAATGCAGCAAAAATGGTTTCAACAAAAAAATTGACTCCTGTTTTCTCTCCATAAAACTTTCTCTCCATAAAACGACACTCAGCACTGTAAAAACTTGTCAAAACTGCCTAATTTAATAACTCTTTCAATTAAAATTTTATACCTACTCAAATGCCGGAAATGGGCCAAAATCCCCGCCTGTCTTCCTTAACCTGTCCGACCATATTTCTATATTCTATTCAACTTCGCAATTTCCAAACCAAGTGTTATTTCGAAACTACATATTTGAGTGCTTTTTACTCGCAAATTTAACTATCAAAAACACGCCGTCTAAGACCTTTCCCATAGAAATATTCAAGATTCAAAAAAAATTTTTTAAATGATTTTGTTTTTCAATATTTTTCAATATTTCGTTTCACTCTTTTGCTTAAATAATTATGTTCGAAATTTCTGAGCTTCGTGCACAGTTAATTTTAAATTCTTGTTTGCTTATGTCTTTGCAGCGAACGCGGGTTATTTGAACTACCGGCTGTGTTTCTTGGCAGAAGAGTTTGTGAACTCATTCATCAACAACTGCGTCTTTTTCGGACTGCTGCTGCAGATATTCCACACAGCCCCCACCATACACAGAGCCACATGGGCACTCACTATCGTCGGCTCATTCGCATTCACCGCACCTCTCTTCAAGTGTATGTGAACATTTTGAGGGTTAACACAGATAAATATTGTAGAAAAAATCAAAAAAGTTTGTAATGAACGTAGTGAAGACTCTTACATAGATCTTGGTGATTTTGAACAAAGATAAATATTGAAGAAAAAATCACAAAAGTTTGTAATGAACGTAGTGAAGACTCTTACATAGGTCTCGATATTTTTTGTTTGTTTTTTTTTGGGTTTTTTCAAGCCTTAAAATGCCCGAATGACTTCAGATGTGCATTCTACATAATTATGCATTTATGACTGCACTTAGATATGTATGAAAAGACTGATTTAGGGGTGGATAGGCGTACATTTCTCTCTCACCTTGTCCCCCTCAGGGATTTAAGCCCCTCATCAGCCAAATATATACTAACTTTGACGGTCAAAACTTTCCAAAAAATGCCCAAAACCGTTTTTTAACCTGTTTCTTCCAAAATTTGTCTCCGGCGCACACTTATGGTCGAAATTGGATCTGTATAGTGTTTTGGGAGTGCTTGCAAAATTATTTTGGACAACCTAAAAAAATTCGACCGTCTTTGAATGATTATTGAAAATTGGTTCCTAACTCCATGTATATATGCACTTTTCGAGTTCAATTGAAATTCATCTGCTGAAAATTAGGGAAATAGCACTCATTTTAATGTCTCATAAGAACGACACGCATACTGAGACATGTTAATGTCTTTCAAAAATAAAACGACATGCATACAGAGGCGATGCAGCATGCAAAACTGACAGTTAAGTATATGACTCGACTTTTATTTGACAAGAAATCTTTTTTCTATCGATCAGATAATCAAACAAGACTGCTCGTATCAGGGCAAAGCCCTGAAGGTTCCGACTGTCTTTTCAGGTTCATCGAGCAGTAGTAACATAAAAAAACTAAAAATCATAAAAAAAATTTGATTTTTTTTTTATGAAATCATCCCCCCACAAGCCATATAAAGTTTAAAAGAATAAATTTTGCTCATTGTAACAAAATAATTATGGCAAATAAGTTTCTCTCAACCAATTTGGAACGATTTAAAAGACGGATTAAATCTCCGCTTACGCGTTAATAGCGCGAAATATATCGCGCGTTAATTGTCCCAAATTGACCAAAATGGCAATCTTTAAACCCTCATAACTTGACGAAAAATGATCACAGGCAAAATATTTTTTCAAATTTAAGCTCAGGACAACAATACCTTTTGACTGATATAAAAAAATTCTGTCAAAAATGGCTAGTTAAAAAGTCGAAATTTGTCTGAAGAAAAAAAAAACCCACCCCGAGCACAAATATTCCGTTACTTTCGTATCGAAAGCCGGAACAAAAAGATCATAAAACTTTACTCGTTGCGTCATCTTTTATCCATGGAAACAAAACATAATGCAGTTGTTTCACAAGATGGTTTGATATACTTTTACTTTTCTACTTCTCAATGAAGCACAAAGCCGAAAAGACATGAGTTTTAATGATTCAATTTCAAGATTTCTATGAAAACGTTACCATACCTAAATCGAGAGTTGCCTTCTAATTTGTATTAATTCCCATAAAAGTAGTTCGGCGCGGAACAGTTTTGTTAATTTTACAAACCGAAAATTCCAACTTACCTCATTAATTTATCAATTCCGTCGGAAACAATTCATTCCTTAAATGTAGCCTTACCAATTTCAATACAAAAACTCATTTACTTTACTTAAACACATGATGCAAAAGTTTTCGTACCTATTCAATGCAGTTATTGTTCCGACTTTCGATACGAAAGTAACGGAATATTTGTGTTCGGGGTGGGTTTTTTTTTTCTTCAGACAAATTTCGACTTTTTAACTAGCCATTTTTGACAGAATTTTTTTTATATCATTCGAAAGCCATTGTTGTCCTGAACTTAAATTTGAAAAGATATTTCACCTGTGATCCTTTTTCGTAAAGTAATGAGGGTTTAAAGATTGCCATTTTGGCCATTTTGACGAATTTGGGACAATTAACGCGCAATATAATTCGTTCCAAATTCGTTAATTATAAATCGTTCCAAATTGGTTGAACAAAGCTTATTTGCCATAATTGATTTCTTACAAGGAACGAAATCTATCTTTTTGTACTTTATATGGCGTGTGGGGGGATGATTTTCATTTAAAAAATTCTAATTTTAGAAAAAAAAATTCGTTTTATTTTATTTCATTTAATTTTTTTAATGTTATTACTGCTGCTCCATAAACCTTAAAGGCAGTCGTAACATTCAGGGCTTCGCCCTGTTACGAGCAGTCTTGTTCTTGATTTAAATTTCAGATCATTAATCTTCGCTCTCACCCACAGGAAGGAAAATTTCAATTGGCTTTTATAATTGTAGCACTTAAAATTTTCCCAGCTAGTTGAAGTGTTGTGATTGTCTTAATTGTTTTTACGCAATTTGCTTTTTTAACAGTTTGTCTATGACCTTGACTATTGCTAGCAATCTCCATTGGAGGAAGCGAGTTCATTGTTCTTGTGTTTAGTTAGAAATAACACACCTTTTAATTGAACTCTCATCTTTTGTTTTTTATTTTATTTTAAGCCTAGTTTAGATAGGACATTAGTACAATTTATTAGACCTCCAAAATAAATTTTGAAGAGTGAAAAATGTTTTTGTTTTTTAGCACTGCGTAATGTTTTGCCTAGCCAGGATCTCTTTTTTTACATAGAAAAGTCACTCATAATTGTTCTGTACATGGTGGGCGCCATTACACAAAAATACATGCCAGTTATCAACCCTCTAGTGAGCGAGGCCGATTTAATCGAGGGTAAAAACCTGCTGCAGAATGAAAAACTGGTGATGTATGAACTGTTTTCAAAGAAACCTCTGACCACTTCGACTTCCACTCAGAAAAGCGCGGGAAAATTGAGACCAGATAAGAAGTGCTGCTGATTTAACTAAGATGCATTTGGGATGATTTAGCTAATTAGGCCCAAATTAAAGCCCTTTTTACTTTTATTATGTTTTCACATTAACATACACTTAGTAGCCTATGGTTTTACAAGATTGCTATAAAGATAGCAAAAATTTGAATCATAAAAAATAATGCACAAAGAAAAAACTTGTTTGAAAAAACAACGCTGCCAGAAACTAGAAAAAAAAAACAAATTTAATCAATTTCTGGTTTTTCATTGAACTTTCAGCAAACTAAATTCGAGCAGTTTTATTTCTCATATCGATATAAGCAATCTTGGGCCTACTAATCAGAAAAACCTTATATCTGAATTTGGTAATGAAATTAAAAAATCCCCCAAAAACTATGATTATATTATGTACCAGTTAATTGTTGAAACTGTGTAATGGAAGTATCGCTGTAAATAAAGAAATAAATTTTGATTGAAAATCATGTATTTGACAGAGCATGCTCATAAATTAAATTTATCTTTTCTGTGCTCAATGTTTTTTAAAATACCAATTCTGACAAAATATGAGTCAATTTTTTCAAAAAATCAATTCTGTCAAAAATAGTTATCTAATCTATCTAATCTTATCTAGTTATCTTTCTAAAAGTCTAAGAAGCTCATCTCAATTTCTCTTCGAATGATTTCCGTGCCAAATTTTTTCGCCATTTCAGGTTTTTCAGAACAAAACATATTGCGCTTCAAAGATCCTGGATTGGCAACTTTCGAGTTTTTCAGAGCCATTGAGCTTTTATATAGATCTTGATGTTCTTTTTTGTCAGGAAAAATTTTAAATTTTTAAATTTGTTCACGTTGATTTTTGCAGTTTGAAATTCGATATACTTTTCAATTCATTCCATTATCTTTGTTAAAAGTAAGGTGCTCTTTTTTCATGCAACAACAGTGTAAGAATTGCAAAAAAAAGTTTTTGTCGTTTAGTTTCAGAAGTACATTTTAATATTAAATTTGCCAACAGAATCAAAAATCTGCCTATTAATCCAGATTTCTCAAGTTGGGTTAAATTTATCAAAAAGTTGTCAATCATAATTTTTTCTTGAAATATAAATATTTTTAAGGCCATGTGTTATTTACCTTGATATTTGTTAATGGAAGTTTTTTTTAAAAAGACTCGTCTTTTTTATGTTTCCTTATGTTCATTGAACTTTTTCCATCCGACTGTTGGTTATGTTCTTAACGTTGCCCAGCAGTCAAATATAGTACTGTGTCAAAAAGATATCATATGCAAAATATCGATCCTGGATTGGGATAAGTTCTTAATAAAATTTCGCACTAAAAGATAGCATATGAGCAAATCAACAAAATCTGAGCGTTTTAGCCGCCAGCAAAATGTAGCCTCCTTAACGAAAAAATTTTGGTGATAGTTTCATTCATTTTTGTTATACTTGAAAATAATTTTTGCTGAGAAAGGATTGCTTTCAATGAAAGTAAAATCTTCTTTTGAAAAAAAATAGAAATAATTATTGTAAATTGTTATGATAACTTTTACAACTAACACGACTCAATCTGAAAACGCTAGAAAAATCTCGATTTCTTGACTTCAATCAAACATTACTTACCAGAAATGTTCATTTTGAATATGATTGCTCTTCTGAACACCTAATCTTTTAAAATTATTGTCTTAATTAAAATCTCAAACGTTTTTTTGACCAACGTTACAAAAATAGTTTTAAAAAAATCATGTTTACAAACAGATCAAAAATAAAATCATAGTGATATCCAGGCCGTAAAAATTGACCTCAAATATAACATCAAATTGAAAAACATTAGAACAAGCAAAAAGAGTGCCTTAAATCATTTGTTCAACCAAAGTATAATTTTGAGTTTCTTTTTGTTGATTAGAATTTGAGATAAGTTTTTTTCTAAAAGGATGAAGGCAAAATTTTGCTGAAGTTATCATCAATTGTTTTGATAGAACAACTGTGAGAAAAATTTGCCAAATCTTAAAAAATAATTTAGTTGAATTGATCTTCATTTGAAAAAATGGTATAAACAGCCAAAAAGAAACAATAAGCTTAAAACACATAAATAAAAATCCCAAAGCGCTGAAGCTCAGAACTAGATTTTTCCAATCAGGGTTGCAAGAAAATAGACAAAAAAAGTAAAGCCAAATAAAACCAAAAAATAAATTAAACCAAAAATTTTGCTTTACTAAGTTCGGCTCTCACGATGTTTTTGAAAAGTAAAATGTATTTCAAAAATAACAGTGATAGCATTCACAATAAAAGTTGAACTTTTACTAAACTAAGCTTTTTCAATAATGTTGTAGAGACCTTTTTTTACTTGTGCTATGGCTGAAAAAATCAACCTTGGACCAAACCAATGTTTTTCTACAATACTAAGCTTATAAACAAAACTACAGAACTTTTTTTCAATAAATGATTTTTTTTCTAACCGAAATCAAGTTTAGATCAAATTATTGTTTTTCTACAACTAAAGCATAAGTTATCAAAGCAATTAGAAGAGCTATCAAACGCCAGAAAATGGTTAATTTGCAACAAAATTTTTTCAATACGTTTATTGTCAGTTCTAGCTTCAACAACCCCTAGTGATCGGAACGAGCTATGGCGTAAGTCTATTGTTTTTCAAGCCGATTTGATTACTTCGAAAATGGTAGCGGATTAACTAATTAATCATCTTAAAGCTTTTTCAATCAACAATTCGCTTACGAACAAAACGTTTTGAAAAAAAATGTCTCAGTTTTAAGAAAGTTTATCTGTGCTTTTTCTTTTTTTGATTTCAGTATGAAAGCTGAAAAAAACATGATTTGCGACTCATTTCAAAGCTAGTTCCTCCTTAATTTAAGTCTTTAAATAGTTACTAGTAATGCTCATTCGTAGTTTGATTTGCCAAATTTAAAGCTTTCTCATAAAAAAAATTTAAAAGAAACTTTGGACAATTTTTTTTTAAACAAAAAATGAACTTTTTTCGACTTTAGAATTGTTTTCTAAGACTAACTTTTCGGTTTGTGAACTTTAAACAAGTTTTTAAATTTGTAACATGGATCTCCCGGACTATCAATCAAATATTTCAAATGCTGATTTTCCATCAGAAAATTTTTGAGTTGGTTAAATTGATTCAAATCTGAAAAAAATCAACACAACAAGTCTTCCGTAACTTTTCCATTAAATTTACACTGTAGTTTGTTTTCTTTTTACAATTTCGAAGTAGAAAGATTCACGATCCACACTTTTTTTCTGAATGCCCGCGGATTTGATACAAACACAATAGTTGTTGAGCTTATCAACACAATCTCTGAAAAAGTGGAGAAGTTTTACGGGAGTTATCTCGTGCGTATTTTGAAGACTGCACGTCTAAGTTTGAGTTTTATTGGTTTAATTGCTAGCAGTTTCAAATGTAAATTGTTTAAATTTATTGACCTGAGACAACTAGAACAAGGTAGAAGCCATTGTTATCAGGGCTATTCTAAGTTTTTTTAAATTATTTCTAAAATTTTTACAAAGAGGTTTTTAGTTATTGTTTGGCCAAGTTCACTATTTTCAGTAGTCAAAATAGCTTTTTTGTAGAATTCGATCATTTTTATATAGACTTTTGTCGAAAATTTCCGCTTTATAATGTCAACTTTATTGTTCAGGGAAACTCAATAGATCTCAAAAGAAAAAAAGAGGAGTCAAAAATTACAACCTGAAAGAACATTTTTTAGACGTTTTTTATATATTCTTATTGTCCTGCTATTTTTCTTCATCAATGGTTTCTTGCAGCATAATAATTGAAAAAACAATAATCATTAAGTTTTTTTATGATTATTCAATACGAAATCAAAAGAATCAAAATGACGATGGGAAATAATTCTAAGGCCACGATAACTTCTTATGTTCGTTCTTGTTAGTGTTACCAATTATTCTTTTAGTTCTTTAGCAAAAGAAGCAGATCTTGACGCAACTCGTAAGCACTGACTGAAAACCAACGCTGTTAAAGAACTCCAGATAGTTCAAAGTTCAGGAACTTTATTTTCAGGAAAAAAATAATCGAATTTAGAATTTAGAAAACTAAAGAGAAAACTTGATTTTTTTCGAGGTTTTGAATTCTTTCATTATTATTTTTTTCAGGCCAGTGTGATTGGATAAACTACTGTTTATCTTCCTGTGTCTTTAGGAACTTTTGAAACTTTATTTTGCAAATAAATTATATGTTAAATGTTAGAGTTTTTTTGAAAATCCTTGCTTCAAAAAATTCATACTCAAATACCCAAATAAAGGAAAAGCAAATTCAAAAAACAAGTTTAGCTCTGGCATTGCCGAATCTAAATAACAGACACGTGGCAAACACTTTTTGCTATCATTTTGTCATCAACCGCAACTATAGCTTATTACAGTTACGCTCAAAACTTTTCAGATCCAAAATTTCCGACGCGTTTGAAAAATAAATTGTCAGATTCGATCAAAACTGACGAGGAAAGCCTTGATGATCTGTTATTTAAATGAAAATAATATAGGTGAAAGCAAGGATGAGCCTTGATAGTTTAAAATTAGAGCATTAAGATTAAGTTTTAGTTTTGATGATTGTTAGTTTTTGAAATTCGCTGCTATGTTTTAGGTGATGAAACTGGGATGAAGAGATGATTTATATATATTAACAAATCATGATTTATACTAACTATTTTTTGTATTTCTAGATTCAATAAAAAAAAATTTCAAGAGTTTATTTAATTTACAGCTGGTTTAAAGAAAACGACAAGTGTTGTTTTTATTAGTCGTCATTGTACAATTAATAGGTTTAGCGCCATGAAAGGTTATTGAAGATAGTTCTTCAAGTAATATGTCAGTAAATGAAAATTTAAATTTACTGCTGGTAGCATCCTAAATACAAAAGTTTGATCTCTTTTTTGTCGTACAATCATGAAATCATTTGGTAGATTTCTTCCTAATCGTATGTCGTCTCTCGTTCGACGTCTTCTTCCAATACCGGGTAGTTCTCGTATTGTTCGGAATATTGGATCTGATCTATTGAGGCGTAGAGACATATCTACTAAGTTTTGTCATATAACATTTTTACGAAATGTTGTAATTGTCCAATTCTAATCTAATTTTTGTCTAATTCTAAGTTAGTTAAGGTCTGTTCGAGACTTTCAGTCGAACCAGATGAGTTGGGACTGATGGTCTAACTCATAGTGTAATTTCAGATAAAGTACACCGTCTGCTCGTCACGCTATCTTATTTTCGGCCGGAGAGTTTTGTGCTACTTCTTTGTCTAATACCAATCTTAATTTTACTCTTATATCTCCTAGTCTCAAAAGATCTAATGTACACCGGTTTATGCAAGTTAGTTTCCAGAATGAGAACAACTGTATTAAAAGTTTAATTCAAATTGGTCTGGTGCTGAAACTACTAGTAGTTTCAGCACTTACAAATAAGTGAGTTGTTAGTTTGATGAAGTATGATTGGTTAGTATTCAATATTTTATAGATATAAAATATCAGAATATTATCCAATAATAAATTCTAGTTTAGATCTGGTTCCAAAATTATTAATTTTGGATTAAAATTACGTAGCATATTGATTTTAAGGATGAGTGTAGCATAAAGATTTGCCTGCGGAACAAAAATTTGTTGTCAAAAAAGGGGATTTATAGTGTTTTCGCAGCGCTCGGAAACTCAATTCGGTCGAGCTAAAAAAATCAACGAAATTTTCAAAAGCTTTTTTTGAAATCCGCTCTCTTCAAGAAAATCCTAGATCCGCTCCTGGCCATAAGGCCAGAATTTAGCAAAAAAAAAATGAATTGCCGAAAAAATTAATTATTTTTGTGCGCAATTTTAAATTTTTTTGGTGGAGTCTTTTGAAAGTAAAATTTTGAGTACATTCAGAAAATAGAGCTTTAAATTTGTTTTCTGATATCACGTTTTTCTGTAAATTGAGCAATACCGTGCCCTGTAAGTCTTAAGAAACAGCCTGAACAAAAAACTTCCATTTTGATGTTTTATGAGTGATACTTTGACTCATCTAATGGTTAATTTAATGACTCAAATTGCCGCAGAAATCTTCGCTTATTATGTTTTCTATAAAAAAACAATAGAGCAGCCTTGCGTTTTATTCGCTCGAATTTGACTACCTCAGAAAAAGCTCGTAGATAGTCGAGTAGGGTATCATATAAGAGCCCTACATTCGGGATATTTATGCCAAAAATTCGTCTCCCTAACTAGAAAAACTGGTCTGAACTTTTTCAATTTTTCAGACTAGATTCAGGCTGCATTTCAATCCTTTTTAGCCAATCTGGACTTTGAACTTCGTTTCCGATAACTGCTTTATAGCTTAGCATTATGTTTCATTCACAAGATAAATGGGTCTGAATTTTTCTGTTGTGATTCGTATTTTATCTTGCATCTATTGCAAACTTTATTTATCTTAATTAGTCAACAGGTTACTTACATATGACCTTCACTTGCCATTCTCTCCGGCGGAGAGAATGATCTCTATCTTTTTAATGTTTTAACTTTAGACTAATTCACATATATTCTTTTATTCTTTCTAATAGTTTAACTTAGAATTAGCTACAACAAAGTAATATTTTATCATGGCGCAGTCAGATAACGAACCTAACCTGAGAGGAATACCATACCGTAGATCCCCCCATTCCCTGGGAAGATTGGAGCGATCTGTTTCACTTAGCTATAATCGCTAAAGAAAATATAGACATCGAAAACCTACTAAATCTTTCGGAGAGACATCATCCTCAACCTCCAAATTTGGAAAATTCGTTGGACGGCGAAACGGAAAACCCAAGAAAGTCGAAAATGGACAGAAACGTTCAAGGACAGAGACGCTACGACGAAGAGGAATCAACTTCCATTATATCCGAAACCAAGAAATTCAATGGAATGCGACAGAGGAAGCAGATAAAAAGTTACGATCAGTGTTGTACCTGGCCTTAGGGAACGAAGGAAAAAGAATTTTCGGACAAAAAATTAAAAAGGTAAAAATCTTGCAAATTTCAATTAAAGAGTTTTGGGACTTCTTAGCAACCGCCTTTGTAAGAAAGACAAACGTCACATTTGAGCGACACAAATTGCTAAACCGAAAACAACGTGATAGAGAATCTCTCGAACAATTTTGGGGTGCCTTAGCAGAAATTTCTAAAAAGTGCGACATAGCCGGGGGAGAAGAAGAGTGGATAGAGATATTTTCATAAACAACATGAAAAACTACGACATGCAAATGAAAGTTTTAACAGAAACTTTTCCAACACGAGAAGCAGTAAACGAAGCACTCATCGAGAAAAAGGGAATTTTAAACCACTTAAAACTTACAAACAATTTTAAATCCAACGGATCATCTGTACATAAACCGCACAGCCTTTTCACTGTAAAAAGAGAGCCAACTCTCAATATAGAAAAGAGCAACACCTGCGTGAAGTGCGGCGGAAACTTCTCAAAAGGTCACCTAGCAGTTTTCCCAGCAAAGGATACTACCTGTACCTCCTGTAAATACAAAGGTCACTTAACCAGACTAGATGTGACTACAATCTTCGGCGATGACGGAAAAGAACTGAAGAAATTATTAAATATTGGCCTCGGAAAAGAAAATTAAGTTATTTTGAATATACAAGTGGACTCAGCTAGCCCGGATAGTTTCCTCAAGAAAAACGTTTTACACGAACTGAAACTTCGAGACCCTAACTTAAAAATCCATCCAGTGGACAAAGCAACCAAGGATCTTCACTGTGGATTCACTGACAACGTTATAAACATTTCTGGAAAGGTGATACTGGAACGGTTGGTCAAACAACGACTGTCATTTCTTCTTGACCGAGGGACACGAGAGAAACATTCTAGGATTTGACAACCTGCCTAAAGTGGGGATAGAAGTCTCGCAGAAGTACTTCCCACATTTCCAGACTCACAAGCAGTGTAAGTCCATAAATTCTATTTCTCCATCAAACAAAGATAGAGAAATCCTAATCATATCAAAAACATATAAAAACTTGTTCCTTCGGAGTGGAAAAATTAAAAACCAGATAAAAATTTCCCATTTTCACGAACCCCTAAAACCGATCCAACTAAAAGGAAGACGAGTTCCCCTCCACTATGTTCACGAACTGGTAGACAACGTCGCGGCACAATTTGCAAGTGATTCTGTTGGAGAAGTGTGGTTTACTAACCTAGATTTAAAAAATTCATAAAGTCAACTCGCATTAGACAAGTTTACCAGCGATCAATGTAATTTCAGTGTTGTGGGCGGGGATATTACTGGTACATACCAATTTCTAACTAGTTTTTACAGACTAGGTGATATGCCTTACGAATTTCAAAGAGTAATGGACTCAACGTTTGTCTATACCACACTTGAAGATGGTTACAAGGACGATTCGACCGCGAAAAAGAATCAAACACCATCAAAGAAGGGTTACGACACAGACTAGGCTTCAACTTCGAAAACCCACACTGATACAATACCTCTTCAAAGCCCCTTCAAAGGTAAAATCCTTCGGAAAACAAACGGAACCATCAACCGAGATCCTTTCTATAAGGAACTTAACAAAAGAATTATAAATTCGTCTACTTCGACAGTAGAATTATCCGACGGAAAAATAATACAAAAATCTGACATTGCGATTCCTAAATCAAACTCGACTAAGATTAGACCTTTCAAAGGAAACATTTCTTTCCCTTATTTCCCTAACTCTAATGATGAAGTAGGTCAGAAGCACGAGAGTTCGAGCAGGCCCAGAAAGCCACAAACAAAAACGCAAATCCAAGCACAGAAAGCCACAAATAAAAACTCGCAAACAGGTCGAATTAGGATCGTCAAATAACTTGACAAGGACACGCGCGTCGGGGTTATCCTACAAACCTGCTCGGAGACAAACTCGTTGGTCGAAGAAGTCGACAACCCCTCCAGGTTATCTTGCTTCGGATGAATCTATGCTAATTCCTTTGGATATATCTGATACTAGCGACTAGGAATGGATAGCGGGTGGTTTCCCTTGTAGAGATGTGGCTAGAGAGCGTTTTATTTCGGACTCTTGTAAAAACCATATTCAGAATGGAAAATCCCTGAACTCTAGTTTGCTCAAAAATAACATTAAAACTGAGATTTTAGAGGACATCAACATTCAAGCCGGAGACCAATTTGGGGATCAAACAGTGGAATGCCCAATAAGCATCATTCCGACAGATCGAAACCCTACTTCACGCGACCAGAGTGTTACACCACAGGCGGAAGACACCGAAAACAGCAAGCTACGGGAGTTACAGGACAACTCTAATCCGACGGACAAGGACACACCAACAGACTTCCCGGTTTACGAAATAGTCGAATCTGCAGACGATTCAACTCCGACTCCCGTCTCTTCCAATAAACCTGGTAATGACCCTCCCATCATTCGACGCTCTAGTAGGAATGTAGAACCAACAAAATTGCAAAAGATAATTCATAGATGTTGTAGATTTACCTCAAGAGATCTCTGGCTCTGCATATAACCCAATTGTAATAGAAATCGACGATAACATACAACAAGAAGCGAACAATAGTCCAACCCCGGTGGAACTAGTGACAATTGACTGTGATTCCCCATCTCCAGATCAAATTTCTACCTCCTCAACCGATGAATCCCTACGAATGACTATTGATAATTCAGAGATCATTCAGAATTAGATAGTGATCTTTTCAACGCAGAACTTGAAGACTTTTTAGATAATTACAGAAACTGTAATTGATAACTTACAACCCAACTTCATTTTGAGTACTTTTCATCCCATATCTTGTTGCTAATCTACATCATGCTCGGATTCCTAATTTCAGAATACTTAGATTGTGTAATCTTACTTTAAGCATATTATTCCTTCGGATTAAATAACCAGTATTTCCACATTTGTATTTCCAAGATCCTTCGGAGTGCAGTTATCTCAATTTCGTTCATTCATACCACACCACTCACCAATTTATGCTTATAAACGTTACTCAGACGTTCGGTTGCATATTTGATTAATTCTGGGGGCATATCCGTCGGATACCGGATAACTCTTTTCTTTTTTTAAATACTCTCGCATTAACTAGTGCCATTGTTAGTATTTAGTTTAATTATTCAGCCGCTTGCACTTTTGGTGTAATAAAACTTCTTTCTCTATTCCCCAAAAAGGGGGAAAGGACTCAGTTAATTTGTAATTACCTATTGGTGCTAGTTCAAATTTTTTCTGCTTAGAGGAATGTTGTGATTCGTATTTTATCTTGCATCTATTGCAAACTTTACTCATCTTAATTAGTCAACAAGTCACTTACATATGACCTTCACTTGCCATTCTCTCCACTTTTTAATATTTTAACTTTAGACTAATTCATTTTTATTCTTTTATTCTTTTTAGTAGTTTAACTTAGAATTAGCTACAACAAATTTTTTTTTTATCATTTTCCATTTTTCACAAAAACGGTCAGACTGATTAGTTTTCAGACTGTATTTACAATCCAATTAAATTTAGATTTTTCAATTATTATTGCTATTTTTACCCTAATATCTCATTAAGCCCATCGTTTCCTTCTGCTATCTGGCTAAAAGACCTAAGGTAAGAAGAAAAAAATGAAACTTTTCTTTGAAAACGTTTACATTTTTTTTAACCTGCACAACAGAACCATTCTAATTTTCTTTATTACTGCCTTCTGATGGAATACAAGACAAAAAAGTTTCATCATCATTTTTTTAATTTTTTTTAAAGCCATTTTTGTTGTGAATGGACTCCAAAAAAGCTTAAAATAAATTGCAAATACGAAAAACAGACAAAACATTAGACTTAACCTTATTTGACCTGAAAAACAAAGTCAGTGAGAAATACCTATGCCCAGGTAACTTTTTGAAGTTCTTTGAAATCACGAATGAAAAGTCTTGTATATAATCTCATGCTTAATGTCCTCTGAATATTCTTGGAGAATCTAGGTATTTAGTTTTGCCTAAAAACACTACCATAGCTCTATAAAAGATCTGAAAAGGCCAAAAATGTTCCCAGCCATTCTGGAGTGGTCTAAAAGACAACTTTAAGTCTCAACAAAAAAGTAATGATGAAGATCTAATTTATAATGCAAATTTATTACAACATTGGTAACCATCTAACAGTTTTACAAGAAAAGGCGATAGATTTCACTAGTTAATGCAGTTTTGAAGTATGGTATGATTAAGGCACTTTCTATCTTTCAAGAAATTAAAGACACACTTCATTCATTCACCCTCAAAGTTATTGGGTGGGCTATGCTGGGAGCGAATTAAGTTCAGTTGAGCAGCATGGTTTGGAAAACCCAGTCGGTGTGTGGTATCACGCTAGCATACACACTCCCGTCCTTGCAAGTTGCCATCTGCTGTGGATGGGTTAGGGGGAGGAAGTAGCTGGCCACCCCGTAGAGACAGTGGGGGGAGATGGATGTCTGGCATGAGAACGAGTAGAGGGGGTTGCCTTCGTCCCCAACACAGATGTTTGAGTCGTCTGTCACTGTATCTGTGCACACGTTGCCAGGAGCACAGGTCTACAAAAAAATCATTAGTAAATAAAAAAGTGTGACTACTTAGTTTCATTTTTTTGTAAGGTTCCACGCAATGATGCTTTTGGTCTGAAAACGAGATTTATAGCGTTTTGATACCATTTTTAGAAAAATTATATCTTACTTCTGAATTTATTTCATGATTTTTTAAAAAAAATGTATAGTGCTATGGCAAAAATTCTATATGAATGTGTGAAAATTCTTGTGTGTCGCAATATTTCAAAACCCTTACAATTTTGATTTTGATTCGGACAAGATTTTTCACATGTGGCAAGCAAATGAGAACGGGGCAGTACAATAGTGCCGAAGAAAAATGTTGTTAAACAGTGCCGAAAATCATCAACTTTCGGCACTATTGAACACTTTTTCTGTTTCGGCATTGTTTTGCCCCCGTGCGAACATTTCGAAATAAAGAACATTTTGAAGTTTCAGTAAATAAAAAGGTCTTTAAACAAGCAGTAAAGTTTTTATCTATATATCTTAACACAAGTTTTAGAGTCTGTCAATATTAGCAATGCACTTTTCGCTGCTTTGTTGCAGATTTTCAGAAAGATTTAACTATTATCTTACCTCGAAGTTGAAGGGATCTATGTTCTCGAACATCGACTCGTAAAAGAAAACCTCCTGGATGTGAGTTGGGATTGTCAGCTTAGGTGCCGAGGTAGACCCAAGGCCACATGAGCCCAGGATGGTCCCTAACTCTGGCTCCACCTGACATATGGGCATCACTCTGTGATCTGGGTAGTGAGTTTTCACTTTGATGAGGGCGATGTCATTTCTACGTTTTGGTCTCTGCTGAAAGCTAAATAAATAACACAGGTTTAGTTAAAAAAATGATTCTTTCCAGACATGTTTAATAGCATAAATACCGGATAGTTTAAAACAGCTTTTCAAGTCCGATTAAACCGACATATGCGGTATAATTCACCACGCGTAAATATTTCGCGTTAAACATTCAGAATCAAAGTAGAACACGAACAGTTTAGTTAGACTCGCCTTAGATTGACCAGACAATCACGCTAAAATAGTTGTGTGCGCGTATGACAAGGGCCCACGTAGCTCCAAAAATCGAACCCCCAAATCAGTCAAAAATGGTCTGAATGAGAAAACGAGACTGCTCGTATATCAAGGCAAAGCCCTGCATGTTCCGACTGTCCCTGTTTCCATACCGAATAAAAATTGGGAAAAGACGATGATGAAAAACTAAAAATTTTGGACAATATCAGGGATCAGGTGTGAAAATTTGAGTCGCACAAACTAAGTATGACCATTTATCTGACCCCAATTCAATTTGGAACGATTTTTTTGTGAGGGATATTTCGAAACGCATAAATATTTCCCGTTATGTTTTCAGGATTATGGATAGAAACTACACAGCGCGCATAAATTAGTCCTGAGCGTGAAAAATTGTTGTTAAAAACTATAATTTCGATCGCCGAAAAATGACAGAATAAAAAAGCCATACCAAGCATAAATGTTCAGTTTTTTCAAAAGTTGGAACAAAAACTACCTCAAGCACATATGTTCATCGCTTTCTTCGAAAGTCGAAAGAAAAAATTGCGCAAAGAAACTTTTTTGAAAATCATCCGCCCACACTCTATGTCAGGAATAAAGTGATGTATTTTTCATAAAGAAAAGTATGAAATATGCCAAGGAGCTTGTCTCAAATCAACGAAATGAGGAACGAATCTAAAACGGGTTGAAATTCCGCTTTTGCGTTGATAACACAAAAAATTTTAAACGTTAATTATCCCAAAATGGCCGTATTGGCAATCTTTAAAACCCCATAACTTTACGAAAACTGATCACAGGCAAAAAAAACGAGGACATTTGTATTTTTTTTAGAAAATCGCGAGAAAAAAACATGGGCCAATTTTTATCCGTTAGCGCTTTCATCAAGCCCAATAACAATTTTTTTATATTGCAAATCTAGGTAAAACTATAAGGAAAATTTTTTTCGAAGTTTTCTTTTGCTTTAAATAAGCTTAAAAAAGGGTTTGGGCTTGTAAATTGCAGGAGCTTCGACAAGAGACATACGGCCAGACGAGAATCTTATACAATTTTTTTTGAGTTGAACCATTTTCACCCTATTTTACAATGAACTATTTTACAAAGAACTATGAGTAAAAAATGCAAAAAAGTGAAAATTTTTGACCAAGTATCTGTCTGACCACTTAATTCTGGGCTACTGGCCAGTTTTTATTGGTCTGATTTCACTTTTGTTTCTATGACTCATCAAAGCGGAAAGCACTCACTTTGGGGCAATGAAAACTGCTTCGACGTGTGAAGTGTGAATGGCGTCATACCAACAGTTGAACTCCTTTACTCTGATCTGATCAACTGCAAACAATAAACAATTAAACAAAAACGAAACTAAAGCGATGATTCAATCATTCAGAGGTGGAACTTATCATTTTTTTTTTGCTGGTAGGGTCATTGAACAAGTAAATTTGCTTTATAACGAAGTTCTAGTTGCTCAAAACACATACTTGTTTAGGACAAGGTCAAAATTGAATTCGAGTTCAATTGAAAAGTACAAATAAATGCCATAGGGCAAGTTATAGGGCAACCCATGGGGCGGATCTAGGGTTTCCTAGGGTTAGATTTTTGAAAAATAGATCGATCAAATTTATTTTGCGACCTTTGCCAAAGCACTAAAAAAACCCTGTATCGGCCAAAAATTTAGCGCCGCAGGCAAAATTATGAAAAACACGTTTTTAGGCATTTTTTGGAAAACGTTGACCCAAAAATCGCGTTTTTTTGGCGCGCCATCCCTCAAAGTTAGTATATATTGTCGCCGAAGGCGCCCTTTAAAAAATTTTAGTACCCTCTCTAAAAATAAATATCTCAGACTTGTACAAAGGGGGACCTTTTGGGTCGGCAGGGGGTCGAATCCCTGAGGGGTGGGAGAAAACGTCAGCCCATTCCGCCATTAAATCCGCCCCTGGGGCAACCAATGTTTCAGAAAAATGTAAAAACTCTCAATTATTAGTTATGAGTTGCATAATTAGAAGAAATTTAAGAAGAAATTTCTCCGCTTCTCGAGAAAAAAACTGCCAATCAAATTCAAACTTAGCAAAAACTGATGTTTTTCTCTTGATTTCTGGGGTGAACCCTTTCACGAAATTAGCTTATTTCTATGAAAAGTTTTGTTGTTCATTCAGTGGTGTTATATAAGCATCAGGCTCATTCATTTTAGAAAAATTGGATTTTTTGTAGCTTTTTTAATCAATTCTTATACTTTTTCTTATAACTGGGGTCGTATCACTATAAGCTTCTTGCTCAGCGGCTGATCTTCTTTTTATTAATTTTACTTTAATTTAATTGTGATTACATTTATAGTTTTGGACACAATTGGCAGCAGTCATGACCCAGCGACGGTCCACGATAGTGCCCCCACAGAAGTAACTAGGCACAAGAGCATCCGGGTTCTCTCTCACGTCAATTCGGACGTAGAAAGGTTTGCACTGAGAATTTATTCCATTGATGATCGAGGACTGAACACCGCTGGAGCCGACAAGTCGAGGAAGGTCTAAACGAACTCTCTTATGAATTCAATTGTAAAACATTCACAAACAATAATTATAGTTTCTTGCGATTAGAAAAAACTATGATCAAAAAGTGATTAGGCGACTTCTATTAAGAAACAAGCTTGTGAAAAAAGAACTGTCGGTTTCTCACAACAGAACCGACGTTTTTGTTCCCTCCTCAGGGTTTTGACCTTTTACCTTCCAAATGGTCCCCTTTTAGTATGATTTATAAACATCCATTTTCGGCCCACCAACCGCAAGCTTATTTTTAAGGTGTATTTTAAAAGACACAAGGAGAGGGCGAGGGGGGGGTCTGTCTTTTTGGCCAAACATTTTTTTGGTCTGTTTTTTTTTCAGCTAAGAAACAGCTTGTGACGCAGAAAGTTTTGTGAAAATAGGCTGTTTTATATGTTTTCGAAGAGCTGGAAAAATCGATTTGGCGATTTGGTTATGAACTTAAAAAAAGCGGGCACAATTTCTGTATTTTTTTTCTGCTGCCTTCTGAAAAAATTAGATCTGCCTCTGATATAAGTGTGTATCTGATAGGTTTTGAAATATGGGGTATATTTGGAGAGCTGCTAAAACACGCCCTCTTCCCACTCAGTAGTCAAATTTATACAATAATCCATTGTTTAACAATAAGTTGTACGATTTTAACCATTAAGATTTCGTCAAGGGCAGTAGCGGATTTAGGGGGGGGGGGGGGGAGGTGGCGGACGCCCCCCTCAGGGATTTGACCCCCTGCCGACCCAAAGGGTCCCCCCTTTGAACTATTCTGAGATAACCATTTTTGGCTGACGGACCTTTGGCGCCAATGTAAATTAATTTTGAGGGGGAGCGCGCGCCAAAAAAAAACGCAATTTTTTGGTCAAAATTTTCCAAAAAGTGCTTAAAAACGCCTTAAATTGGTTTGGGAGAGCTCAGAAAATCAATTTGGTCGACCTAAAAAAGGTCGACAAAATTTTCAATTTTTTTTTTGAAAATCCGCCAACCCCCCCTCGAGAAATTTCCGCGCCTCATCAAGGGGGTCGTTTTTTCAAGGCGACCTAAATGATTTTCCGAGCTCTCACAAATACTGTAAAAACCTATGTTATCGCAATTTTGTTGCACCGCACCTCAGTTAAAAAACGAATTAATAAAAGGAGTCAGAAACTGGAAGTTGTTTGGAGTGCACTCTCCTCAAAGTTAGTATAATTGGAGTTCAAGCGGTTTTAGAAACTTTTTTACGTACGCCAGTATCGATGAAATTTTACCACAGTGCGGATGCTTTGGTTAATCATGGGGCTTAACCCCTGACAAACAAAAAAAAACAAAAATAAACGCCCTTTCCCCTCTCCTAAATCCGCCTCTGATTATAATTAATTTACAAATGAAAATTTCTATTTTTGTCAGAAAAACCATTTAATTATTCCAAATCTCCATTATCCGTAAACTGTCTTGGAAAGTTGCTAAATTTAGATTAAAAAATTAGGCTTGAAGGAAGGCAAACATGAATCTTATTTTAGCAACAAAAAGATAATTAGAAAACAAACCTGTTAAGATATTTTGCTCCATCCTTTTTGACTTACGATGCTTCCGGCTAAGTCGATGCCCACTTACTTCTCCGAAGTCCAACAAATTAAGCAAAATGAATGAAACTGCAATCATTACGGAAAATTTAGGACCGATTTTTTCCATCAATTACTGAATATTTGCCTTTTCTGTGGTTAAGATTTTGTTTGGCTCTTTAAATTCTAAGCCTTGAAGTTAACTTTTAAAAAAAATTATCTTTCTCAGTTCCGCTGCTAGTTTGATGGTTATAATAATTTCAAATGAAATATTTGTAAACCAAACCAGTTTTAACAAATAGCTACTTCGTAATACAAACAACACAAACCAGTTTCGGCCTATTATAGTGATAAATCAATCACGAGAGAAGAATCTGTCGATGTGTAAAATCGCCTAGATTAATTTAGACAAAACCTTGAATTCTACCAATACGTTTAAATGTCAGCTGTAAATAGTTTGTCGGAGGTTTATCTAGATATAGCATCATTTTAATCAAACAAACTAGAGGGCATCACCATTTTGATTTTAAAAGCAGAGGGAAGGATTCTGACAGAGTGTCTGACCAGTTCCTGCACTATCTGATCAAAAAAAAATTTCCTCAAAAAATAAGTAAAAGTTTAACTGATCTGTGTGTTACCTGATATGTTAACCTAGTCCTTCCATTTAAATCAATTTAACAATATTTTGAATCCTTCTGTCATCAGTTGTACACAATTTTAGCATTTAAAAATTAATTAAGTTCCTATCAACTTAAAATAAATTAGGCCAATTTAACAAAGTTTTTTCTTGGCTTGACTATTTTTTCAAAAAGTTTCATTTAGTTAGGATTTTAACATCGCTGCGAAAACTGTTCATTTTTCACTTTTCTGGATTTCAAATGGCGCTTCAGCAGTTTCTATAAATTCTAACAACTATCATTTTTCTCGCCAGTGTTTTGAATGAACTAAACTAATAAAAACTGAGGACACATAAATATGCGAATGAACCCACGTTTCAAGATAATTTTTCTTCAATTTATTTTTTAATCAGGGACTAGTCAATGAGTCAACAGTTCGTGGCATGCAGAAATCATTCAAATTTATTTCTTAGTCACATGCGAGCATTTTGAAAAGCGACAATTCGTTTCAATTCACCATGAACAAAAACATAATTGACGTGCTTGATCTAGTAATGCTCAAGAGCCACATGGCCATGCCTTAACGGGTGTGGAATTCGATATTGACTGTTTCGAGGAACTATGAAGTAGTAAGTTATGATTGAGCTGGTTTGTAAGCCGCGCCGAAGATTCACGGATCAAAATAGATAATATCGAGTCAATCATATCAGAAAATTGCCAATATAATCCTAGATGTGTACAACTAAGCCACTTTTTCTAATATAACACCCAAAAAGTAAGCTTTCAAAACAATTATACCGAATCATAGTTCCATCAAAACCTGTTTTTATCTCCACATAACCTCACGGTAATTTTTTTTGGCCATATATACCAAAATTTATTTCAAACATTTATGTACAATGAAATAAATTTTCATCTCCATAAAATCCCCAAAAATTCTATCTAAAATCATGACTAACGGCAATCCAGAATTTTTCTTTTAAAGCTTTAATCTGAAAACGAGAGCTACCCACATGAATCATTGCAACCATGAGTTAAATGAAAATAAGCAGCAGTTAAACACTCAATTATTGTAAAATCTTTTATATTTTTTGGTGATTTTTAATTTAAAGTAGTCAATTGACAATTGAGGCAAAAACAAGCAAAAGAATTGGAAAAAAATCGAAAGAAAAAAAGAGTTGCGACGATGAGCTCAGAAAAAAGCTTCAGTAAACAAATTCAATCTTATTCGGAATTTTTTCTAAAAATTCCTAATGATTTCAATTCCAAATCAATCGCAGTCAAAAACTTGAGACAAAAGCAAGCAATTAAATCTAAAAATAAACGCAAAAAATATTGGGAATTGCAAAAATGAAATAAACAGTAATCGCAAATCGCCAGGAAAAAAGTCATTTTTACCAGGATTTTTTTTTCATTCATGTTAATTCTAAGTTTCAAAAAAATCAACACTTGGAGGCATAAACAGTTGAGGCATAAATATGCATTTACATCTAAAAAAATACTAAGTAAATGAAGCCTTGCGATTATGATTTCAGAAGTTGTCAGTAAAAACATTCATTTTGCTAGAAATTTATAAAAACTCCTGATGAAGTTTAAATCAAAACAATCTAAGGCAAAAAATAAAGAATGATTGCACCATGAATGCACAATGCGCTAATATGCAGGATGATTAATGTGTAAACTAAACTCGCTGAAAATACGCAACTTAATGGTAATAAGATTTTATGATAGCCGATTGTGTAATAAGATTTTATGGAAAAAATAAACTATACTATGTCGTATGATACATTTAAAACTTAATTGGGATTATATGGAGAAAAACAATAGACTATAATGCAATTATGGAGAAAAACTTATTTTTTGTGTCATTTTAAAAACAGTAGACTATATTGCCCTAGACTAAAAACAGTTATGCTCTGACCCCAACCTTACAACTCCAGTCAAACTTGTTTTAAAACAAAACTGCTCGTAAACAGGACTAAGCACTGATAGTTCCGACTGCTGCCTAATCCATATCGATTAGTTTTTTGGAAAACTTTTTTGAAAACTGTAAATTTGGGTCAATATCAAAGGCGAAATTAAAACGACCAGTTGGCTAGCCTCAACTCAAATTGAAACGATTATCTTGTACGGTATAATTCGCCTTGTATAAATGTTCTGCGCTACGCTAAATTCTACAAAGCGCGCATAAATCAGTTCAGAGCATGGCCAAACTGGCAATTTTTAAACTCACAAAACTTTGTGAAAAAGATCGGAGCTTAAATATCTTTTTAATTTTAGGGAGTCGATAACTTCAATGGGGCATGTTTTTTGTTAAAAGGGATTATTTCCAGCGCCATTGACTGAATAAGAAGGCCACATCAAGCATAAAAATTCTGTTTTCTCGATAGCGGGAACAGAAAAGATTGTTCTTAGTACACTTCTAATTAGACACTAGGAGAAGTTATGAAAAATAAGCAAAGATTTCTTGCACACTTCTGTTTGGGGAAGAAGTTACAGAGACCGAGAAATATTTTTGTTCGATTCTGAAAATGCACTATATGTTGATCTACCCCACCGAGAACTTGTTTGAAGCCGTTTTTGCTCTGCAATTAATGATTTTAATTCTGCGTCGCATCACATCTTGATAATGTCGAGTGGCCCTGTAGAAACGATTTCGAAAATTATGTGAAAAAGTTAATGTAAGGTTTTGACCAGAGGCGTGTGCAAAAATTTTTTTTATGGGTGGGGCGGTTTTTCGACAAATTTTGAAAATTTTGCGGACTTTTGTTTTTTTTTAGGTCGATCAATTTGATTTTCCATTCTATCCAAAAATACTATAAAGAATTTGTTTTGCCAAACATTTCCTGCACCCTATCTGCCAAATTTTTCAAAACCAGGCTAAAAAGCGTTTTTAAGCATTTGAAAAAAGCTTGACTAAAAATTGGCGTTTTTTTGGGGCGCTCACCCCTTAAAATTAGTTA